>NW_012267306.1:8746760-8855590 GCF_000151885.1 Dipodomys ordii
GGCTGGGAAGGTGGCTCAGTGGTAGAGCGCTTGCCTTGCATGCCTGAGGCCCTGGGTTCGATTCCTCAGCACCACATAAGCAAAAAGAAAAAAAGCCAGAAGTGGCGCTGTGGCTCAAGTGGTAGAGCGCTAGCCTTGAGCTGAAGAGCGGAGGGACAGCGCCAGGCCCAGTGTTCAGGCCCCACGACTGGACACCCCCCAAAAAAAATCACATAGTAATGCCAAGTTAAAGGCTTGATACAGTAGTATTTTCAACTTGTTGCAATAACAGTTAAAGGGCGAACTATAATTATTCTGATCATGTGATCAATGAACTTGAAATGGATTTCTAAAGATAAATCTCATGTTCCATTTTCTGGTTTGCTAAATCAGCTGATAATGACTTGCAGAAGCCTATGTTAATCTTCAAGAATTGGTGAAAATGTTTACAGCACACTGATAACTTGGATATTGGTAATATCCAAGCACTCACCCAGGAATTGAGCAAATCTATAGTTATTTTCTTTACTCAGAGACTTGGTTTTTAAACATATCAGTCAACATATGACTGATAGCATTTATCCATTTTGTTTTGTTTCAAAATAAAATGACTCTTTCAAATCCAAAATCAATGCACTCACATATTGGGCTGTGATTTTCTTCCCATGACAAATGCACATAGATTTATGAAAGCAGCTTCACATCCTCTGTCCTTTGTAGAAAATAGAAACATAAATTCTGCCTGTCCAGACACAGGCAAAGTAAAAAATGTTGCCCTGTATTCTTTATCCCATCTGTCTTGAGGGGTAAATTTTCAACTAAATCTTTTGAGAAATCTGAATAAAATATTTATAAAGCTTCATGTTGTAGGTTATACTCAGCAATTTCAGTTTCATAAAAAATACATTCTATGCTAGGATAAACCAAGAGTGATATCTAAAAGAGTATATATAGAAATCCCAGAGAACTATTTGAATTATGTTGGAAAATACACATTTCAAAAACATTGCTAATCTTACTGAAATTGATTTTGAGAGAATTATTAGGTTCTCTTATTGTGGTAGCAATATCTGTTGGTTCATAGAATGCCTACATATCATTTTTCTTACCTTATATTAAATATGTAAACCTTTGATTTATAAAAAATATAAATATAATGAAGATAGAATGTAATTCACATTACTTCCTAGGATCCTCTTCCTTTATGTGGAATCCTCAAAAGCAGGTTTTCCAAAGGTGAAATAAGAGTTAAACTTGTGAGATCCTTTTCAGAGTATCTGACTGGGTAGTGTTCAGATTAAAAAGCATCAACAAAATTTCAATCCTGATAAAGAGATAACTAAATAACAAATTTTATTCACATAGATAGAACATTCCATAGTTACACATTACTATTTGAAAGAAATTAGTCCTGTTAGTTTAATACATGAATGATGGCTTTGATAATTGCTATATAGCAATGCTCTTTACTAAATGTTGTTGAAGTGATAAGACACAGTCAAAGATGTGAGCAATAAAAGCAAGGAAGAGAACATTTACATTGCTAGAGAAAAGCACCTTTTTTCCTTTAAAACTTAGTTCCTTAATTTTGTCTACATGTCACTCATTTATTTTCTGACACCATAAATCAGTTGCTTTTCCTGAACTTTCAGCTTGCCTATTACACATTTCACAATTAAATATATTATTAGTCTTATTGATAATGTCAATATTGTCATAACTGATTTGGGGTACAACTTCTGAAATCTCCAATCTTGTTTTTATATCCATGAAAACTGCACAAAACAAACAAATTAACCATAAAAACATAACTGCTTAAAATTACACATAATCTGAAAAATTGATTTAATCAGAAATCAATACTTGAATGAACTATCTATTATTTTCTTTCTTATACCTTATGTATAATGTGACCATTGCCTAGTATATAAACATTTATACTCAGCCCACTGAGTTTCCATTGATAAACTATGGACAGAAAGTATCTTTGGGGTAATCATCATACGGTAGGGTTGACCATAGTTAGATTGCCTGGCTCCAAAGTCAGTCCTGCTACTTCCTCTCCATGTGACTTTGAGAACATTTTTAAAACACCTTTATATTTATTATCAGTGAAAATAGCGTGATAAGAGTACTCACTTTATAGATTTGTGAAAAATATAGATAGATAGATAGATAGATAAATAGATAGATGAGTGATCTATGTGTAAGACACTTTATGTCATTGTTGTCACTTTTGTGGACAGACTTAATTTCATCTGTAACTAGAGTTCTAGGTTTAAATCTCAATGCCAGAGATTGCACAGGTCATGTATGGATGGCCCAATGCACCAAAATAATACTGATGCGGAATGAAAAAGATTTGTCACATGAGATGGGCACAGTATGCGAAAAGACCAAGTGAGCACTTCAGATCATCTCTAGGGTGCAGACCTGAGTTTTAGGTATAATAGACAAAGAATTTAGGAAAGGAATAAGAAGTATACATAATTATTAAACAGTCATCATCACCAATGTGGTCTGGTAGAGGTGTGGCTGTTGATTAAACCACAATTGGTCAGACAGTCCTAATTATGGTAGTCATTGTCTTGTTGAGTAGAAGCTTCTTGGTCCAGAATGTTTATCCATCAGTCCTATCCTTCCTGGATTCCATCCAAGGTGGTTGTTGTCTGAAGAAGAAAATGGCTCAGAGCAAAGGATAGAGATCCTTTCTGTTTATAGTTACCCTGTGGACATTTTCAGGCTGGAGTCAGTGAGCTTTTTGTTTCTTGTGTTTTGTTTTCCTTCAGCAAAAGCAGAATCTCCTCAGTACTGAACATGCTCTAGAGAGTCACATTTCTGTCACACAGTTGGGAATGCTTCCTTCTTCACTTCAGATTCTTTCCTTCATTGTCAGCACAATTTCCACTCACCTGTATAACCTGAGCAACTTAAACATCACTCTTTCTTTTCTGCTTTCCTCTTTTACTTGTTTCCAGATTTTTGAGAGGGGGATCTCACTATGTCACTGAAGTGACCTAGAACTTGCTGATAGCCACACTGACTTCAAATCTGTGAAAGGGTAAACTCAGAGCCTCCCATATACTAACATTGAAGGTACACTCGACTAGAATCAGATAAGTATCACTTTTCTATTAACTTACTTTGACATGTTCTGGTCCACATATATTTCCGAATATGTTGTAAAAGTTTTCTATGAGTGCATGTCATGGCCTTTTTGGCACATATATATTTCTATTTCCTCTACAAGTCAGAGCACCTTCAGGATAGCAACTCATCTTCCTCCCTTAGGATCTGGAATTTATTTTTAATATTTTATCTTATTTTATTGCAAAGGTGATGTACAGAAGGGTTACAGTTACATAAGTAATGAGTAAATTTCTTGTTGAACAGTGTTACTCCTCCCTTGTTTTCTCTTATTTTCCATCCCTCACCTTGACTCTGCTCTCTGCCAAGCTGTAAAGTTCATTTTCAACAAACTGTTTTGTGAGTACTGCTGTTACATTGGTCCACCTTTTCTCCTTTGCCTCACCATTTTGTTACTCCCCTTCTTTTCAGATAAATGTATACACAAGACATAGGGTACTAAAATCAAAAACATTGACAACAGGGGATAAGCCAAAGGGGAGGAAAAAAACTAAAGAAAATTGAAATAACTTCACACAATGAATTGTTTCTTGTTTCCATATCTTAGAATTCATTTTGATTAGCATCATTTTATATGGTCATATGTATTTAGTTGTTGAGCTATTGTGATCATCTTCTAGGACTATTCTAGACATTTACTAATTATTACAAATGAGGAAAACCATGGAGCCTATGTTTCTTTGGGTCTGGCTTATTCTGCTTAATGTGCTAAAGAATTAAAAAGAGACTTCTCAAAATAGACTTCTCTGGAGAGAAAATAAAAATGTCCAATAAATACATGAAGAAAGGCTTAACATCGCTGGCCATAAAAGAAATGCAAATAAAAACTATATTGACATTTCACCTCGCCCCAATTAGAATGGCCATTATCAAGAAAACAAATAATAACAGATGCTGGCAGGGATGTGGCCAAAAGGGAATGCTACTATACTGTTGGTGAGAATGTAAACTGGTTAAGCCACTCTGGAAAGGAGTATGGAGGTTCCTCAAAAGACTAAACATAGAGCTCCCTTATGACCCAGCAATCCGACTAGGAGGCATTTACCCAAATGATCACAAACAAGGCCATACTAAAGCTACCAGTACAAATATGTTCATTGCATTATTATTTACCATAGCTAAGATATAGAACCAATTCAGATGCCCCTTAGTAGATGTATGGGTCAAGAAAATATGGTGTATATATACACAATGAGATACCATGCTTCCATCAGAAAGAAAGGCATTGTCCTATTCATAAGGAAATGGAAAAACTTGAAAAATATGGAGTTCAATGTATTTGTTCTGTTAAAGAAAATTTTTGGAGAATCAAGAGATCAAGTACTCTATCAGGAAACCAAGCTGCACATTTTAAAGCTATGTTTTGTTTTTAGTGCTTACAATGTGACATTGGCTGCTCCTGAACACTGCTTTTTTACTATTACATTTTCCTAATTCTACAATATCAGGAAACTGACAAATCTGTCAAGTGATATTCTCAAATAAGTGTACATCTATCAAGGGTAAAGCTTACATTCAAAGCTAGAAAGTTCTAGCCTGGAACTCAATGATTAACCTGACATTACTTTTATTATATTGATGATAAATACAGAAGTAATTCATGGTTATATATTGACATAAAATCAAAACTGTGTGTATATATATATATATGTATATGTTCTTTATTTCTTTGTGTTTTTCTGTTTACACATAGCATATATCCCTTAGAAGACTTGTTTTGATGCACTAATGAAATTCTGCCTCATCCAAATATGTTTGTGAGTCACATCTTATTAATTTTCAGTTATTAATGCATTCCTAATGTAGATATTTTCTAGGTCGATACTTTTCACCAAGATTCTAGAACCAAGATCCATGCTTTTATAATACAAGAAAGGATTATTGCCCCACACTGATTTCTTAACTTCTGCAGTATCCATCTACTGAGTCATCTTCTCATTTATTTAAGAAGACTGAATAAACACACTGATTGGGTTTCTAAGTGGTGATCTAAATAACCACACTGAAATCATTGTCCAAAATCCATTTGTTTTATAAAACTAGGCATATATAGTTGAACATAAATGATTACTTGAAGAAACATCATATAAATGTACTGCATGGAAACAACACTGGAGAATGAAATGATCGTAAGAGACACTTCATAGATCCTAAGAGACCTGCCCCTGCTCCCCCACACCAATAACTAGGGAACTGAAATTGTCTTGTTTCGTTTTGTTTTCACATAAATGTTTTAGATTGCCAATAGTTGAAATTCAGAAGAATTCACATATTCCCTGGACTCCTGTTTTGTCCTTCCCAGTCTAATCTTACCAGTACAAGCTAACCTTTCAGCTAGAGAACCAGCCATTCCTCCTGAACAGCCACAATCACTTTAGTCCCAAGTGTGATTTTATTTTCTCAGTCCTCCCTACCTATCATGTTCAATCTAGCTCAAGTGACTTCTTCCATAACCTGTCCTTTTGTGCACCCCCTTCATTTTATGCCCCTGATTCCAATGTGAATATGTCTCATATAAGCATTACTAGAGATGAGTCACAAGATTAGCATTTATAATTGGTAAGTGCAACTAAGCCATTCTTTGAAAGTCTTTCTTTGCTTCCCATCTCTTAAGCTTTAAAATAAACGGCATAGGAACTGCTAAGCTGTTTTGAGAAGCTCGGCAATATGTTTGGATTTTCATACCCAGGTCATATGCTTAATGAAAGTGACTCGTCATCCCTGACATGCTAAGAATCACAGAGGAACCAAAAGAAGAAAATTACATGGCCTTCCCTTTGACAGCATCAATGTATCTTAAGGTTATAACTTTGTAACTTCAATTTCTGCTTTCAAGTGCAACAAAGAAAATGAAATCATGCATGAAAACTTCTAGGACAACAAAAGAACTTTCCTTGATCAAAGAAAAAAATAAGATATGGCCATTAAAGAATATAAATTTTCTAAAATAATTTCTGTTATTGAAAGATATTTTGACCTAATAAATTTAAGTCACATTTTCATTAATATTTTAAACATGATTTTATTTGCTTAATAGCCTCCAGAGGAAAGGAGAGTTACTATGATGCTATCTTTGTGTCACAAACAATTTAGTTGTGGATTCATTTAATTTATAATGTCGAATAACTTTATGCATGCTAAAGCAGATATACTGTTCTCAAGTAGCTTGAAGACAAATAAAGAAGTTGATTTGCCAATGAACAAAAATCTGACAGAGAGTAACAAGTGTTGTTACAGGAAAATGATGTGTTCAATCTATCTGCAGAAAAGAGAATCTGTTAAAAAGAAATTAAGCACCAAGAGGCTTATTATCATTTTAAAGTATAATGTGGAAAGCTGAAGACATCGGTTCTAACTTCAACGTTAGGAAATAATTCCCAAAGACACACCACAAAATCCAGCTTGTAGGGGGATAATTGCCTCAGTGAGGATGACATTACCATGCTTGACAGCTCCACACCCACGCCCAGCATGGAGGGGAGACAGTTTCAAGAAGAATGCCTAACAGAACAGAGAAGATGTCTGAATATGGCAGATATGCATCAGGATGACACAGAGATATTTGATTTTGAGAAGTAATGTTCGATTTTAGGCAATTTTCAGTTTGAAGCAAATTTGCAGAGACCCTGTTAAGTTTTGATTGTCTGAGAGCTGGCGGAACCTGTGTTCTCTCACAACTCATAGGTGGAAACCTCAACTCCCTTCATGGATGATATTAGGAGACAGGACTTTGGGGAAGCAATTAGATGAACTCATTAAGATGGAGATCTCATGAATAGGATTAGCCCCTTTAGAGCAACCTTGGTTCCTTCTGCTTTCTGCCATGTAAGGATACAATAAAGTGTTGGCATTCATCATACAAGAAAAGTGTTCTCATTGATCATACAAGAAAAGTGTTCTCAGGGACCGGAAAAGCTGGCTCAGTGGTAGAGCGCTTGCCTCGCATGCATGAAGCCCTGGGTTCAATTCCTCAGCACCACATAAGCAGAAAAAGCCAGAAGTGGTGCTGTGGCTCAAGTAGTAGAATGCTAGCCTTGAACTGAAGAGCTGAGGGACAGCGCCCAGGCCCAGAGTTCAAGCCCCACAACTGACACAACAAAAAAAATGAAGAAAGAAAGAAAAGATGATCAGAGGAAAAGGAAGAAGATGAGAAAGATAAGAAAATAGAGGAGAGGTGGAGGAGAAAGAGAAGGGGGAAAAGGGGAGAAGGAACAGAGAAGGTCACATGGGGTAGGGTAAGAGAGGAGATGAGGGGGGTGGGATGAGGAGGGAAAGTGAAGAAAAAGAGGAGAGGGAGAGGAGGGGAGGAGAGGAATAACTCTGGCAAGGACCACATTAATAGATCAAATACTAATGGAAAAATCTAGTAAAATGAAATGATTGTGAAATAAACTCTATGTACTAGGAGACTTACTAACACAGGAAAAATATTTTTTAATTAATAAACATAGGGGAATGATGTGTCTGTGTGTGAGAGAGAGAGAGACAGCAGAGAGACAGAGACAGAGAGAGACAGAGAGAGAGAAAGAGAGAGAGAGAGCTAGTCCTGGGGCTTATATTCAGAGCCTGGGCATTTTCCCTGATCTTTTGTGTTCAAGGCTAGCATTCTTAAGACCAACCTACAACTCCACTTTTCTTCTTTCTTTCTTTCTTTTTCTTGCTTGCTTTTCTTTTCTCTCTCTTTCTCTTTCTCTCTCCCTTCCTCCTTCCCTCCCTCCCCCCTCTCTTTCTTCTTTCTTTCTGTCTGTCTTTTCTTTCTGTGGTTAATTGGAAGTAAGAGTCTCAAAGACTTCCCTGTCCAGGCTTGCCTTGATCAATGATTCTCAGATCTCAGCCTGCAGAGTAGCTAGGATTATAGGCATGATTTACTGATACCCAGTTCAGAATGACTTTTTTTTTCTTAGTATTACACAGAGGGTAAATGAACTGTGAAAAAAAATCATAAGTTGTTTTTAGTGTTGGCAAGACATAAATGACGACACAAGCTATACCTTGGTAATAATAATAGCAGATAATAAGCTATAATTGAAAACAAAATGAGTGGGTTAGGGTACAAAATATATATAAATCTCTAAAGTGCTTATTCCTGAATGTCTGAAATAATATGCCCTGGAACCAGAAGAATAGATCAAGGCAGGATTGTTTTACTTAATAAGAGGACAAAAATGGGCATATTTGTTTTCCCAAAAGAAGGATCAAGGAGAAAGATTAAAAAAAAAAAAAACAAGCCAGGTGCGGATGACTCCCACCTGTAATCCTAGCTACCCAAGAGGCTGAGATCTGAGGATTGCAGTTCAAAGCCAGCGTGGACAGGAAAGTCTGTGAGACTCTTATTTCCAATTAACCACCAGAAAATCAGAAGTGGTGCTGTGGCTCAAGTGGTGGAGTGCTAGCCTTGAGCTGAAGAGCTCAGGGACAGCGCCCAGGCCTAGAGTTCAAGCACCACAACTGACACACACAAAAAAAAGAAGAAAGAAGCATGGGATAGTTGATGAAACAAGTTTCTTCAACACTAAAGAGAACTTTAAAAAGGCTATCTCATCCCAATAAGCCCCCCCTCAAGAATGGTCTGATATAAAAATATTCTTATAGGGAAAAAAGTTAGCAAACTCACATATTAAACGTTTAACCTGCTGAGAAATCATGTATGCAGGCTCGTGGAGTGGCTGTGGCTAAGCATAGCCATGGCTGAACCCACCTAGGGGTTGTTATCTCCTTTTAGAAGTTTAATATCCATGAGTAAATTCTAGCTTGAATCAAACCAATTATAGCAAATACATTAAATTTTAGAAGAGAACACGTTAGCTATTTCCTAATAGGAAGAAAGAAAAAATAAGTTATCAACCTAAATGGAATATGGATGTGATAGGTGATATGGTAAAGCAGATTTGTGATTTCCAATGCTAGACCCACAAATGAACTGTCCATAGACTTCAACCTCATCCTCTCCATTCCATTTGCAGTTCCCTTGGTGGATTGCCTGTTTTCCAAGAACTACCTAAGGTGCTATAGAGAAGCTGACTGTAAGATTGAGAAGTTTGCTGGAGGTAGATGATACAGCTGAGGAATAGCACTCAGAAAAACCATGAGCAGGGTACATCTACCAGATGTACATTTTACACTAACAGAACTTATATAAATGGCCTTTGCAAATATCTTTAAAAATAGAAGCCATGATTACTTGGGTTAAATGGAAATTATGTGTAGATTTTCAGTGTACTATGAAGAATTATGTTTTCAGAATGTCTATACACAAAATTCCAACTTGAAGCTTTGAATTAGCCAATGAGTTTATTGATTAAAATATTTGTTATCAAACTGCATATTAGTAAACAAAGCAGGTTATTTCTGCTCTTGTAATTAGTGTGTAAAATGAGTACACATTCAAAAGTAGAATATGGAAAATGAATGGCTTGCTCAATAACACACATATGTAGGGTACCATTTTGAACAAGTAGTGGCTGAGAGCAGAAAAATTGAGAGAAGCTAAGATATATTTATCCACAAGCTGTTAGATGATCACTTTCCTTCTAAGTTTTAGCATTTTCTTCATTCCATATTTACCTTATGTTTAAGACTACTTTACCATATCACTTGAAGCTATTTTCTTGGAAATGCTTTCACTTTTTAAAACACATATATGCTTCATTATACTTATAATTAAACTCATGTATTTTTTTAAATACAAGACTATAAAATAACTTTTAATTTTACCTCCTACATCTTATAAAATTCTTCCCACCAATCCCTTCCTGTCTATATGTTAGCCTGTTAATTGGCAAATTTTTTCTTGTGATTTTTTCTTATTTATTTCTCTTTTAGTGAAGTGTATATTTACTGACATATTTGCAGCTAGATTTAAATTTTGTTTCCCAAAATATATCTTAACATAGTACTGTGCATCATTCATTAAAACAGACTTCAGAAATTTTTCATATATAGTTCATTAGTTACCATTGTAGAATGTCTCACGATATTCATTTATTATGTTGGGTTAATCCGTTCCCCTTAAATTAATACGTTGGTTGTTTTCAGTATTTTGGGGGGGGGGTCCAGTTGTGGGCCTGATCTCTGGGCCTGGGCACTGTCCCTCAGCTCTTCAGCTCAAGGCTAGCACTCTACCACTTGAGCCACAGCGCCAATTCCAGCTTTTTTTCTGGTTATGTGGTGCTGAGGAATCGAACCCCAGGGCCTCATGCATGCAAGGCAAGCACTCTACCACTGAGCCACTTTCCCAGCCCCTGTTTACAGTATTTTGCTCTTGAAAAATTTCTATAATGAATATCTTTGTACATACCTTTGACAGAGTTGTCTAAGAACATTGATAGATAAATTTTTTAGCAATGGGCAAATCAATATTTTTTTTCATTAAAAAAGTGTCTATCTTGGGTGTTGAAATCAGGTCCTCTGTTTCTCATGGACCTTTCTTCTCTCAAAGCAGATGCTCTATCACATGATTCTTGTCTTCGCTTCTGGGTACTATTTTAAATTTTGACAGGACTTGCCAAATTGTGAAAAGGGTGAATTGACAGTGTGTGAGATAGTAACTGTAGCCAGATTCAGCAAAATCAAATTATTTTATTACACACTAATTTATTACATTTATAATTTTTGTCTATTCCTTGGTGGTTTTAAGATATTGTTTTCTTTATTTTTCATATTGATTTGCGTAAACATTTTATAAATTAAGAAAATGATCATTTTGATATATGTAAATTTTTTATTTTTTATTTTTTGTAGGTCATGGGGCCTTAAATTGGCCTAGGCACTGTTCCTCAGCTCTTAAGCTCAAAACTAGTGCACTACTGCTTGAGTCACAACACCACTTCTGGCTTTTTCTGCTTATGTGGTGCTGAGGAATCGAACCTAGAGCCTCATGCATGCAAAGGATGAACTCCACCACTGAGTCACCTTTCCAGTCCTGTAAATTTTTTCCAAAGTTATTATTGATTTTTAATTTACTTTTATAACTTAGTCTTGTAGAAGTTCTGATTTTGCATGTTTTATGAGATCAAAAGTTTTCACTTTATAATTAATGGCTAAAAAAAGTCTTTCCATGAGTAGATTCTCCCATACTTCAGTTTTATTTATAGAGTAATTTTCTTTCCTGCCTTAAATATACATAGAACTTACCATTTATTTATTTATTTATGTTGCTTGTGGAGCTTGAACTGAGTGCCTGGGCCCTGTCCCTGAGCTCTTTTTTTCTTTTTTTTTTTTTGTTTTGTTTTGGTCGGTCGTGGGGCTTGAACTCTGGGCCTGGGCGCTGTCCCTTCGCTCTTCAGCTCAAGGCGAGAGCTTTACCGCTTGAGCCACAGCGCCACTTCCAGCTTTTTAGTGGTTTATTGGAGGTAAGATTCTCATGGACTTTACTGCCTGGGCTGGCTTTGAACCGTGATCCTCAGATCTCAGCCTCCTGAGTAGCTAGGATGAAAGGCGTGAGCCACCAGCGCCTGGCTTCCCTGAGCTCTTTTGCTGAAGGCTAGCACTCTACCCCATTGATCCATAGCTCCACTTCCCATTTTTGAGTGGTTACTTGGAGAGAAGTCTCATGGGAACTTTTCTGCTCAGGCTGCCTTCAAACTGTGGTCCTCGGATCCCAGTCTCTGAGTAGCTAGGATTACAGGCATAAACCATCCACACTCTGCTTTTCATTTATTTTTTTAACAAGCAGCAGTTTAAAAACAACTTGGTAGCATGTTTTGTAATTTGGATCTGGAAAGTAACCCAGAATTAAGTAGAGAAAAACCTAGCCCCTGTGCTTCTATTACAAGGTGGCAGACACTTTTTTAAGGGAGGAAGGTATACTGTGCAGTAGAAGAGCCGAAGTCTATAGCCATAGGACTTTGGAGCCATACTCACCTCACTTTCTTGCATCTCAGCCTTTAGATGTACAACTTGCTCATCACACACTCCCATCATGTGGCACAGCCTCCTAGCAGGACTGGAGAGATGGGGTTTTTCCAGCTAAAAGTGGAAATCTCCAGAACAGTGAGCCAAAACAATCCTTTCATCTTCATACTTAAACAGCAGTATTTGTTATTGAGTATATTAGAATCCTGGTAACATTTTTCTACCCCAAATTTGGGCATGCCAAAATTGCCATCAATCTAATTCCTCTCTGGGTGCTTGGTAACTATAAAGAACTTTTTGGGGCTGGGAAAGTGGCTCAGTGGTAGAGTGCTTGCCTTGCATGCCTGAGGCCCTGGGTTCTGTTCTATTCCTCAGCACCACATAAGCAAAAAGAAAACAAAAGCCGGAAATGGCACTGTGGCTCAAGTGGTAGAACACTAGCATTGAGCTGAAGAGCTGAGAGACAGCGCCCAGGCCCAGAGTTCAGAGATCAAAAAAAAAAAAAAGAACTTTTTGTCTTTTTGTGTTGTTTACTTGGATGACTTTGTCTTAAAGTTTTTATTTACTTATTTATTTCTTTACTTACTTGATGCATTTAAAGGTGAGAAGTGGTAGATAATTCTTGGCACTTGTACTTACTTGGCACTTGTATTTTCTATCTCATTGAATTGGTAGATTTATTCTTAATCATAGTACTTTTATACAAAAATTTATTATCAAACATGACAGAGGAAAAAGTGAGTCTCAAAGAGGTGAAGTATCTTCTGCACAGCTGTATGACTAACACGTGGCAATGCTGAGGGTCAAACTTACTGCCTGACCTTAGCGGCTGTGCTTTTCCTACAAACGTGTACTTGCAATGTCTTGTGTCAGACATAAGAAATTACTGGACAGGGCCAAAGGTAAACCATGTCAGAGTATTTGTCTGTCATTAAGCATCTTACACAGAGCTGGAATTTAAGGGAAAAAATATTAGATGTTACTGTTAATAGGAATAACAGACATGGAATGCCTAAATTTCATACAGAGACTAGAAAAATAATTTATTTCGATTGATCAAAAAAGGTGGGTAGAAAAAATCAAAAAGAAAAATAAGATGAAAGAGAGAGAGGCTATAACATACAGAGTTTTGATTACTTAGCTGTAGTGAGATTACTTAGTTTGTAGAATAGTTTTGTTCTTGTTAGGAAGTTTTCCTTTCTTTATGCAATTGTGATTGGTTTTCTAAATCTGTGTATGCTAAAGTTCAGCCAAGTACTTCCTTCAGGGCAAATTCCATCAGCTGCTTTTTTTATATATAAATAAATATCATGGGAATGTAGCCATCCTTACTTGATTTACTCATTCATTTATTGTCTAAGGCTATTTTTTGTGCTCCAAAGCTTGCATATGACTCTCAGAGTCTAAAAAGCTACATTTACACACACACATACACGTTTGCTGATCCTTATAAAGTGGCATTTTCTCAAAATATCGCCATGTGGACCTGCACAGATCCATTTTGGTTGTGTGAACAAAATGCAAAGTAAGCATTTCAGCACTGACCATTCTATTCTTCAAACTACATTACCATTTGTCTTAGTCTACTTTCTGCTGCTGTAACACAATGCCACATAGTGGATATATTATAAACAATAGAAGAGTTTTGCTTCCTTTTCCACTGGCAAGGAAGTGCATGAATGAGCAATTTCATCTGGTAAGGATATTCTTGAACCATAAAGGGTAGAAGGCATTACATGGGATGAACGCTAAGGTTTCGGTCCATTTGAAGTCACTGATCCCATGTGGCATGCCACCCCTTTGGCCTCCTCTAATCCTAATTGCTTCCTCAAAATAATATTCTTTTAAACTTTCAGGAATAGGAAAATTTGAGAAATAATCGAAGGAATATATCAAAGAAGTAAAAGAGTCTAAAATAATGAGGGAATATTTCTGCCTATCATATGCTAATGAAGTCATTCTTCATTTGAAAAAGAGGTAGAATGAGCATTATTGGTAGTAATTTATTTAACTGAGTTTCCATTATTAAAACACTTGTATCATGATGCTAAGTGAAATGAACCCCAAGATATGGACACAAGAGGTCTTTCTTTGTTGTTGTTGCTTTTAATGTACTATGTGATTTTTTGTTTCCTTTGTGTGTTCTATCCCCTATGGTATATCCCCTGTTGTCACTGTACTTGATTTTGTTAACCTGCATCTTGTATATTCATTTATCTAATTTGGGGAGGAGAAAGGGAATAACAAAACACTGAAACAGGGACACAGGATGACCCATTGCAACAATGATACCACACAAGACAAGACAGTAGATTGGAAATGAACATTACAACTTTGGTGGTGGGGAGTGAGAGAGCTTGGGGGAGGGGAGGGTTAGTGGAGAACAATAAGGGAAGCAGTAACAATACTGGACAAGAAATGTATTCATTGGGGCTGGGAAGGTGGCTCCGTGGTAGAGTGCTTGCCTTGCATGCATGAAGCCCTGGGTTCAATTCCTCAGCCCCACATAAGCAGAAAAAGCCAGAAGTGGTGCTGTGACTCAAGTGGTAGAGCTCTAGCCTTGTGAAGAGCTGAGGGACAATGCCCAGGCCCAGAGTTCAGTCCCCACAACTGACAAAAAAAAGATGTATTAATTACCCATTACCTTACTCATGTAACTGTTACCCTCTGTACCGCATTTTTACAATAAATATTTTAAAAATAATAGATGTAGGAATACATTTTTCTGCTCAGTAATAAATCATGTATCAAATTTCAGAAAAAACACTTGCATCATTAGCTAATTAATATAAAGTCCACTTGTAAACATGTGAAGGAAAATGTCACTAGAGCTCACTGAAACGTGATTTGGTTCTAGAAGACCAAGAAGGCCTCTCTGGTTCCTTGACTAACACCCACATCCCGTGCTACCAAAAAACCTCTGCTCCAAATGTCACTTTTATTTGGTGACATCATTTCTCTAAACGTACAGAGAGCTTTATTTTCTTCTAAGTATCTATACTAGATGTATATGTATTAGAACACATAAAAATTGTATTTCAAATTATCAGAGTAAGAACTAATGACAGTCTAATCAATGTAGAATAAGACTTCTTATAAATGTTTAAGTTAAGAATAATGACAATTTAAAGGTTACCTAAATATTTTGTCCATTCACTAAACCAGGATTTCTCAGCCTGGATCCTACAGACATTTTGAATCACTGTAATTCTTGCTTCTGTCTGGGTTGTTCTGTGCAAAATGGGATGATTCCGAAGCATACCTGACCTTAACACTAGATGGCAGTATCAGACGAATCACCCTCCCCCCCCCCCCAGAAAGTTGTGACAATCAAAATGTCATTTCTCTGCCAAATGATTGCTACAGAACAAAATTGGCCTTGGTTTAAAAGCAACAGCCCTAGATGACAATGTGTGACAGACTGTAAGAGTATGTGTGCTTTGTCGTCGAGTTAGTAACCGAAACTGTGGCTTAAAAAGGCAGCCTACTACTAGTGGTTCTGCTCTTTCATTGAGGATTTCATTTACTTAGCAAATCATCTGTGAGAAAGATATATGATGCTTCACATATTTAATCTGCATATTAAACTGTATGGACCACCATGGTCTGTTATTTACTAGCTATATGACTTGATCAGTTACTTGACCGCTAAAACCACTTAGTTCCTTGCAATGAGATAATTTGTATATTTATTACCATACGTTACAGAAACTGATTAATGAATGCTGTATTATTATGGTCAATTGCATTAAATTTCATAGTGATTCTAAATGTGGTTTATTCTTTTGTAAAAATCAACATCTTACACTTTATAATACACTCACATTTATACACAGATTTTGTGTTGATAAGCACAAACGGCAGTGAGATGAGGGAATAAATAGCTGCAATCACGGCTTTCCATCGTCAGCATCGTCATCTGTGTTCTCAGGCTGCACGAAGTCGTCAGCGAGTTGGAGATCACGCTCAATTCAGCACATGTCTGGGTTTCTACAGAGCTGTTCCAGAGCTACTCCATCGTGTTCCAGGCCAAATTGGCATGAGAAAGTCCTTCATGGCGGGCAGAGTCATTGCTAGGGGAAGAACAACCTCCCCAGGGCTTCAAAGCCAGAACTTATGGTCTGTGTCTGTGTGGTGTTCAACTGAACCTTGCACTCCGGAGCAGGCGTGGGTCTGGCTACCAGGGGTCCTTCCGTTTGCGTTTCTATGTCGGAGGAATCGGTGTGCACCGAGAAGCTTCAGTGTTTCGGGAGGCTTCCTACGGGCAGCTGAGGACCACTGTCTAAGAAGTTCAAGTCAGTCAGTATCTATGTGGCACATATCTCCTGGCCTAAGAAATTTGAACTCCCCCTGCAGCCGTAGGTCTGAGCAGAGGGGTCTGCGAATAGTCTGGGTCTCTATGTCCAGTGACTCCAAGACTCGCTCGGGGTTCATGGTGCTCAGCCTACTCTCTTCAGTTTGAGTCTGGTTATTTGTGGCTGAAAAGAACTCTTCAATATCAAAATCGATCCCAAGGTTCTGAATCGGGTTGAAGGTTCAGGATTTGAGTCAGACAGGTTACTTGACCAGATGTTTTCTAAGTCACTGTAAATCTGTGGTTTGTGTCTGGTTATCTGTCACGCTCTGCGCAATGAGCATTGCTTCAGACCTCTCAATGTCTTGATTTAAAGCCTTGGGATCATTCTGAGGTAGAAAACTCTGAATCACCATCTCTGCTATTTATTATTTTGTCCGTAGAAACATTATAGGATAAGTGCAAATTGCCAAGAATACCTACACGCATGCCAACTTAGTCCATGGGTACCTGGGCAGGTGTGGGATTTTGCATGCCACTGGTTTGGAGATTCCACCTGGCTGGAAACAGACTGCTATGAAGCTGTTACAGAAACAGTGATTAATAAATACTGGATTGTTATGGTTAATTGCATTAAATTTTATAGTGATTCTAAGTGTGGTTTATTCTTTCCTAATAGAAAAAGGTTTTGCAATACTATCTTATGGATTATACCATATGATTTGCATCGACCAATAAGCAGTAGGTGAAAATGGCAATTTCCAAGAAGAATCTTTGTGTTGGTTAGCTTTTCATTGCTCTGACAAAATACATGAGAAGAACAATTTAAAGGAGAAAAGATTTACTTTGCCTCACAGTTTCAGAGGTTTGGGTTCCATTGGTTTTCAATCTGAAACAAGGTGTAAAAATGATGGAAGGGTTCAGTAAAAGGAAGATGCTTACATGAGGGTAGCCAGGATGGAGATAGAGAGACAGAGACAGAGACACAGAGAAGTAGAGACACAGAGGAAAACACCACAGACAAAATGCACCCATCAGTCTCATTGATTAACTCATAGTTAGCACCTTCATTATTCAATTTCCTCCCCAAAATACCACCAGCTGGAACAAAGACTTTAGCATATGAGCTTTGGGGTGGATACTTAATATGAAATCATAGCACATACTGCTCTATGGTTCACCACCCACTCCCCTCCCTCCAGTAGTGTCTCCTATCTGGGCCACTCCTTTGTCCTGTAAGTAGTGAATGAGAAGAACCAGGAGTAGAACCACAGTTGACAACTTAGACATCCCATTTGACAAGCCAGAAGCACTTAATACTAATTTTAACCTTTAATTATTCCTACTGAAGCCTAATGTGGTGTAGTTAATTAAATAATTTACCAAACTTGATCTTTGGGAAGTTCTAGAGATCAAATCCAAGATCTAATGAATGTTGGTAAATACTGTACCACTGAGCCACACCTTCAGAATAATTTATCAAACCTTGATAGAGCACACTTATTCCAGACCTCATGTTAAAGAGATTAACAAAATCTTCCTGTTTTAGCTTACAGGTTCCAGTGACATGAAAGAGAAAAGGGTGGTAATGAAAATGGTAGAATGCAATAGTAGCCAACAATGACAAGAGGAAGGGAAAAGCCTCTGAACTATAACCTTAACCATTGTCACTGGCTTGCTTGTATAAAATAAGGACCAGTTTAAAGGTCAGGTAAAGCAAGGCATCAGGAAGCAAGGATTATTTTCCTAGAATAATAAGGTGTTAGGCAAAGATAGAACATTCTGTTTATGGACACAGAAAAAAGTGGGGAAGGTGGTTATTAACAAGCCCATTGTATCTAGGTTTTCAAATGTGAGATTTGTCTTTCTTGGCAAAAAGAAGCCATTTAGTATTTCTGATAGAAAACTGACAATACCCTAAATGATCTATTCTGTCATTGACTGCTTATAAGATGTTAGTATTCCTGCAGAATTAGCATCAATGTCTGAATCTTTCCTTTTCAGAACAAATTCAAAGAATAAGCATTCTTCCAATCAGCTAGAATTCAACCTCTAATATTGCTTTCAAAGGTTATGATCTAAAACTAGTGAGATATAGACAATTCACTATTAATTGGATATTACTAGCTTCTAACATCTTATTGACATGTTGTCAGTGATAGAGTGGCTAGGGTAGCATTTCAGGAAGAAACAATAAAGCATCAAAACACATATCAATAATAACAACAATGACACCATTCTAAGCAATCCAGAAATAGAAATTGAAAGTTGTCATTGAACAGGATTTTGGAAATGTTAGGCTCATCACTTCCTTATTTGAATTCCTCCTATTTGGGATTCGTTAGGAATCATTGTCATCTTTTCATAGAATCTGGGCAAATCTATTTCACTGATAAATACCTGGCACTGTCCCAAAATATGTTTGTTAACTATTCAGTCGGAATATTTAGCATTAGTCTCAATAGACAGAGATTTTATTTTGTACACTTTTGAATAATCTTCATGATATCTAGAGTCACAAAAGATGTCCATGGTTCTTTTTTGAATTTTTTATATTTTTATTGTGTTTTTTTGTTTGTTTTTAAGAAGGCTGAATTTTGAGACTTGCTCACCTTGCAAGACTGTAGCATGTGTACTTTTTTTTTTTTTTGTAGGATGAGAAAAGCTAGGAACTGAAGTGGCTGAAATCAGAGAAGTCAATGAGTCCCTGGGGTGGAGACTGAAGGACAAAACTACCACACCTGATACGGAAGAACGAAGCAAAGTCAGCAGCAGCCAGCATTTCCAGGGCTCTTAGGAGGAAGAGTCCTGGAATTTCCCAGGTGCTCTGACAGAAACCTAAAGAGCTATTTCTCCTCCTAGGTTTTTCTATACCTCCAGAAACTTTTACTGTACATATACGAGTCTTGATTACTCTCAAGTGTATAGTCAAGCTTTGTGAATCAACTTTGGAATCATTGGACTACTATGTAACTGACGAAGTGAAATAACCATACTTACATAAAAGATGAACTTAATTTCTTTATTCCAAATTATATGCTTTTTCACTTTTATGCACTTGTTAAAACATTGACCTTTTGATATTTTTATTTTTTCCAGTGCCTTACACAGACCTACCACAGGAGCTCTTATGAATTCCCTAAAGATATATCTTATCATAGAATTTTTCTAACAGATAAATTAAACCACTCAGCTCTTCCAAAAAGTGTGTAGCTTATAGAATTAATATTTTTGTGATTGATTCTTGTTATGTCTCAAGTGGTTCAACATTCCTGACTGTACTCTGACACATACGTAAGTTTCTTCGGGCATAAATATAATGCATGGCCATGCTGAACTGCAAGAAGATAATGAGAAAATGAATTTAGTTTAGAACTTCTTTGGCTACTCTGAATCTTTTGAACCATGGGCCACACATAACTATTAAATGTAAATATCAATTAGTGAAAATTAAATTAAAATTTAATATCTCAATTTTGGTAAGCACATTTTAAGTATTCAGAAATACATGCATGCTGTGACAATTTTACTGAACAGTGTAGAAGGCATAGTAAATTTTCATCAACACAGAAATCCTGTTGGTAAGTATTACTTTCTAGTAATGACATTGGGGAGGAAAGTTCAGGGAAAAAAATTTCTCCCAAGATTCCCTGATGCCTAGCAATGTCCAATATAGGGACACTGGCTCTCTTAAATAAATGAACTCCATATTCAATGAGTCTTGGAAAGAAATCTTTTCTTTTTTTATTGCTAAAACACTGTACAGAGGGGTTACAATTACAAGGGCAAGATGGAAAGAAATCTTTTTTAAGGTAACTTGTTTATGTTTTTTTGTAACCTAAATACTTTACCTCCTCACCAATTAAATATTTTGTTTAAAATGGGAAAGAAACAATGACTGGATTTAAAGGAGTGGCTCTCTTCTGAATTTGTCT
This sequence comes from Dipodomys ordii, assembly GCF_000151885.1. Classification (NCBI taxonomy): domain Eukaryota; kingdom Metazoa; phylum Chordata; class Mammalia; order Rodentia; family Heteromyidae; genus Dipodomys; species Dipodomys ordii. The sequence goes on from NW_012267306.1 coordinate 8,766,969, forward strand.
AAAATTCCAAAAGATCACCTACAAATGGTGATTCTCAACTACTCATACAGGATTCAAGCAAAGGCATGAAGTAAACAGGATAACAGCTTTATAGAGATTTAATGCCACTTTCTGTGCCAGCTATTTTATAAAATATTAATGAGGACATTTGCGGTAATAAATGTTAATACATTCTCTTGAGTGTGTGAGCACTGGCAGATGATTCTTCATGGTGACATTCAGTGGTGGGAAGAGTTTATTAAAGCAATCTATTCATTTTCAGGAAGGTAAAATAATAAGCAAATTTATATCTGTACAATTTAATTGTTCTCTGCTAATTTTTTTTTCATTAGGTAGAAAATGTCAGAAATAAGGAACTAAAATCCTGTGTCCATAAAATAGCAGAATCTTGCTTGCTCTCTTCTTTATGATAACACTGTTATGGGCAGAAAGAACAATACACATAGGTATTCTATAAGGAATTGGAAACAAATTCATATCAAATTACTCATTGGATGTTTTTGAATGCAGTACCACTCAATACGTGGTACTGAGGAACTTCAAAGAAGTATATGACAAACTAAAAGCCAATCCTACATTGGACACATTCAAACAAAAACATCCTCATTTACAAGGTCCTCAATATATTATATATTATTTCTTGGACTACTCAGAAAATACAGCATGCTTTTGAAGCATATTTTTAATATATTTTTATTGTAAAGATACAGTACAGTTACATGAGTAAGGTAATGAGTATATTTCCTATCAAGTATTGTTACCACTCCTGTTTTTTCCCTAACATTCCTTCCCTCCCTATTTTCCCACCTCCTCCTGTCCCTCCTAAGTTGTAAAGTTTGTTTTTAACATAGTGTCTTGTACATCTCATTGTTACAGTGAGTCAACCTGTATCCTTATTTTAGCATTTTGTTATTTCCTTTCCCTCCCCAAATTAGAAAAATGTGTATACAAGATGCAGTGCACCTGAATCAAATATGGTGACAACAGGGCTTATACCACAGGGGAAGAACATACAAAAGAAACAAAAAAAAATCACATAGTACATTGTAAGTACATTAAAAACAACAGCAACAAAGATAAAACCTCTTGTGTCCCTATCTTGGGGTTCATTTCGCTTAGCATCATCCCATATGGTCATATGTACATATCTTTTTACCTTTCCAGCTCATCTGACGAGATTATCCCACACTTACAAATAAGGGAAATCATGGGACCTAAAGTTTATGGGATTGACTTACTTCACTGAATATAATTGTTTCGATGTCCTTCCATTTCCTAACAAAAAGAGCAGTGTCATTCTTTCTGATGGAAGCATAGAATTCCATTGTGTGTGTGTGTATATATATATATACCACATTTTCTTGATCCACTCATCTACTGAGGGGCATCTGGGTGAATTCCATATCTTAGCTATCATAAATAATGCTGCCATAAATATAGTTGTGCTGGTAGCTTTAGTATCGCCTTGTTTGGGTAACTGTCCAAAAGTGGGATTGCTGGGTTATAGGGGAGCTCTATGAGTAGTCTTTTGAGGAACCTTCATACTACTTTCCAGAGTGGTTGAACAACAGTGCAGTAGGGTTCCTTTTTGACCACATCCCCTCTAACATCTGTTCTTAAATTTCTTGATTATGGCCATTCTAACTGGGGTCAGGTGGAATCTCAATGTTGTTTTGATCTGTGTTTCTTTTATGACCAGAGAATTTGCGCATTTCTTCATGTGTCTATTGGCCATTTCTATTTCCTCTTCAGAGAAGTCTCTCTTTATGTCTTTAGCCCACTTGTTGATGGGGGGGTTGTTTATTTGAGGTTTTGTTTTTGGAAGGTTTACTTTCTGAGTTCTAAGTATATTTTAGATATGAGGCCCTTGTCTATTGTATGGCTAGTGAAGATCTTCTCCCACTCTGTGGGCTTTCTATTGATCTTGCTACATATATCCTTTGTCATGCAGAAACTCTGCAGATTCATGCGATCCCATTTGTCCAACCTTTCTTTGATTTGTTGTGTTTCTGGGTCTTTATTAAGAAAATTTCAGCCTGTGCCAAGGAGCCCTAGAGTTTCTCCTACTCCTATCTGTAATGTTTTTAGGGTATCTGCTTTTATTTCAAGATCTTTGATCCACTTGGAGTTGATTCTGGTGCAAGGTGATATATAAGGAACTAGCTTTAGTTTTCTAGATGTGGTTAACCAATTTTGTCAGCACCATTTATTGAAGAGGCTGTCTTTCTTCCATTCTATTTTTTTTTTAGCTCCCTTATCAAAGATTAAGTGGCTATTGGTCTGTGGGTTAATTCTGAGTCTTTAGTTCCATTCCATTGGTTCTCAGGTCTCTTCTTGTGCCAGTACCAAGCTGTTTTGATAACTATGGCTTACCAAAAGAGTTTTAAGTTTGGTATTGATATTCTTCCAGCACTGTTCTTTTTGCTAAGGATTGTTTTTGCTATTCAGAGTCTTTTATTGTTCCATGTGTATTTTTGATTGCTTCTATTATTTCATTGAAGAATGAGGTTGGGATATTGATAGGCATAGCGAAATTGTAGATTGCCTTTGGCCGTATTGCAACTTTCATGATGTTAATCCTCCCAATACAGGAGCATGGGAGGTTTTGCCACTTCCTTACTTCTGCTTTAACTTCCTTTTTCAGATTTTTAAATTTTTCATCATAGAGGTCCTTCACTTCTTTAGTTAACGCCTAGGTATTTTATTTTCTGTGCGGCTATTACAAAAGGAGTTGCTTTCCTTATTTCAGCTGTGCTCTTCTCATTATTGGCATACATAAAAGCCATTGATTTTTGAGGGTTAATTTTATACCCTGCTACTTTGCCAAAGTTTCAAAACAGCTAAAGTAACTTAGGAAGTGGAGTCTTTAAATACAAGATCATATCATCTGCAAAGAAGGAGAGTTTTATTTCATCTTTTGCTATTTTGATCCCCTTTATGTTTGCATCTTATCATGTTGCTCTAGCAAGGCATTCTAATACTAAATTGAAGAGGAGTAGAGAAAGTGGACATCCTTGTCTCACTCCTGAATTTAGAGGAAATGGTGTTAGCTTTTTGTCATTAAGTATAATACTGGCTGTAGGTTTGTCCTACACATAATATTGAGGAATGTTCCATTGATTCCTATTATCTCCAGAACTTTCATCATAAAGGGGTGTTTGATCTTATCAAATGCTTTTTCTGCATCTATTGAGATAATTGTAGTTCTTATCCTTGCTGTTTTTAATGTGATGAATTATAATAATTGATTTGCATATATTGAACCAGCTTTGCATCCTGAAATGAATCCTGTTTGATAATAGTGTATGATTTTTTAATGGGTTGTTGAAGTCGATTGGCAAAAATTTTGTTGAGGAGTTTTGCATGGACGTTCATCAAAGACATGGGTCTATAGTTCTCTTTCTTTGATGAGTCCCTGCCTGGTTTTGGGATGAGGCTTATGATGGCTTCATAGAAAGAGTTTGGTAGTGAACGTTAACTTTCAATTTCATTGAAGAGTTGGAAGAGTATTGGTGTGAGTTCTTTGAAGGCAGAACTCCTGGGCCTTTCTGGGTAAGAGGTCTCATTGCTGTTTCTATCTCAATGCTTGATATGGATCTGTTAAGTTGGTTTAATTCATCTTGGTTTAGTTTGGGCATGTCAATATTTGCTAGAAATTTGTCCATTTCTTCCATATTCTCATTATTAGCATATTCTCATTTATTAGCATAAAGGTTTGAGAAGTATTCCTTTGTAATGTTCTGAATCTTGGTTATTTCTGTGGTAATGTTTCCATTCTCATCTCTGAGTTTGTTTATTTGGATGTGTTCTCTTCTTTTTCTGATAATATTTGCTAAGGGTCTGTCAATAGTGGTAGTTTTTTCAAAGAACCAACTCTTTGTTTTGTTGATTTTTCTTTTTTTTTGGGAGGGGAGGGGTCCAGTTGTGGGGCCTGGGCACTGTCCCTCAGCTCTTCAGCTCAAGACTAACATTCTACCACTTGAGCCACAGTGCCACTTCTGGCTTTTTTCTTTTTGCTTATGCGGTGCTGAGGAATCGAACCCAGGGCCTCATGCATTCAAGGCAAGCGCTCTACCACTGAGCCACCTTCCCAGCCCCTGTTTTGTTGATTTTTCTATGTTTTTTTGGACTCTAAATTCATTTAATTCTGACTTAATTTTAATTATTTGTTTCCATCTACTGGATTGGAGGTTAGCTTGCTGCTCTTTTTCAAGGAGTTTCAGGTGCTCCGTCTCAGATCTCTCAGATGTAGGCACTCAGAGTTATAAACTTGCCTCTGAGTACTACCTTTGCTGTGACCCAGAGGAGCTGGTAATTTCTGTATTCATTTTTGTTAAATATCATTTCTTTCTAATCTCTTCCATGACCCACTGATGGTTCAACAGTGTGTTGTTCAGGCTCTATGTTACAGGATTTTGTTTGGTGGCTTTTGGTACTGAATTATAATTTTATTCCCTTGTGGTCTGAGAGAATGTAGGGAATAATTTCAATGTTTCTAAATTTGGACAAATTTACTTTGTGACCTAAAATGTGGTCTATTTTGGAGACTGGTCTGTGTGCTACTGAGAAGAATGTGTATTCTGATGCTGCTGGATGAAATATTCGGTAGATGTCTATTAAGTCTAGTTGGTCTATGCAGTTGTATAAATCCAAGGTTTCTCTGTTGAGTTTATGCTGGGTTGATCTATCCAGTGGAGATAGTGGTGTGTTAAAGTCCCCAACAATTAATCTTTGGGTCTATGTGGGATTTTAGGGAAAGTAGTTTTTCTTTATTTGATAAATAGATATTAAAATTATAACATCTTCCTGAAGAAGAGATCCCTTAATTCCTATGCAATGACCTTCCTTATCTCTTCTGCTAATTTTAATTTGAAGTCTGTTTTATTTGATATTAGGATTGCAACTCCCACCTGTTTATGAAGGCTATTTGTTTGGAAGATTTTATTCCAGCCTTTGAGTTTCAGAATATGTTTGTTTTTGTGGGCAAGTTGAGTCTCTTGAAGACAGCAGACAGAAGGATCTTGCTTTTTGATCCAACTAGACAATCTATGTTGCTTAATTGGAAAGTTAAGTCAATTAATATTGAGCACTGAGAAGTGTTTGGTAGTTCCTGCCATATTATTCACCTTCTTGGAGACTGTGCCAACTGGGTTCTTATTTATCTGACTATTTCTGCTTGTCTCAGACATATACTAGTTATTGCAAATAAGGGAAACCATGGGACCTATGTTTCTTTGGTCCTGGCTTACTTCACTTAATATAATTTTTTCAAAGTCTTTCCATTTCCTAACAAATGGGACAATGGCATACGTTCTGATGGAGGCATAGAATTCCATTGTGTATATATACTGGGTTCTATGATTGGGAGTGCTTTCTTGGTCTTTATTGTGCTCCTGTTGCTTTTCTATGTGTAGAATATCTTTAAGTAATCATAGTAGAACTGGTTTGGTGAAGATATATGGTTTCAACTTTTCTTTGCTGTGGGACGTTTTTATTTGTCCCTCCATTATGAAGTAGAGTTTAGTTGGGTAGGTACCTCAGTGGTAGAATGTTTGCCTTGCATGCATGAGGCCCTGGGTTTGATTCCTCAGCAACACATAAATAAGGAAAGCCAGAAGTGGTGCTGTGGCTCAAGTGGAGAGCACTAGCCTTGAGCAGAAGAGCTGAGGGACAGCACCAAGCCCCAGAGTTCAAGCTCCACAACCGACAAAAAAGAAATAAAAATAAATTTGAAAAAATAAAAATTAGGTATGAAAAGAATTCTTTGATTTTTTTGGGAGGGTCTTGTGTCTCCCCTGTGTCCAGAAGCATTCTCTTGGTGGAGTCTCTGGTTTGCTTGTGGTGTTGATTGGTTTCTTAAATCAGATTGTTTGAGCAGGCAGAACAGAGCTATGCCTTACCAGGGACTTTATCACCCTACTCCCAGACAAGGTCAGTGGGAAGGTGATCTACTTTGAGTGTCATAAAAGAGGTAAATGTATGTTTCCTCTAGCTTGGAGTTGCTGTGAGGGAGATTGCTGTGTGGGTAGTCTTGAGGCCTCTCAACAATCAGTAACTTTTCCATGAGAGGCTAGCCCTTCAGACACTCATACAGCCCAGCCTGGAGCCATTCTCAAGATTTATGCATACTGAGTTTCCTTTGACCTGTTGAATGGCTTCCATTGTCTTCTTCCAAGACCTAAGTTAAGTACTAGCTGCTCTAGCCAGGTTTTTGTCAATATCAAAAATTGAGTTCTTCTCTGGTGGTGATGGAGGGCTATCTTCCCACGCTGCTCTGTGAGAAGTGAGGATGTCTTGTACTCATGCCTTTCCATTGGTTTCTGGGCAGGCAGTCCATGGTCTGCGACTATCTGTGGTCAACAGGATGAAGATTTCTGCTCCTTGCCAATTCTTTCTGGCTGTGAGTAGAATCCACAGGCACACAATCGCTGGCACCTTTGTCTCAGGCCCTGTTGATATGGAGGTCATGGCAGTAGCTGCAGCCGCCGCTGCCCCAGGCACAAGCAATTGTTCACATCTGTCTCCTTAACCAAGCTGCCTGAATTTTTTCTCTCTGGCCAAACTTTCTGTGATATGATGGCACACTTGGTGTGACTCTCTAGCCTTGAACTTTTCACTGGAACACTAAAATTGGTTTCTATATGAGAGCTTGTTGTTTATCCCCTAGCTTCTCCTCTGCCATCTTCCTCTGGACTCTGGGAGTAGTCTTGAAGTTTTTTTGGGTTTTGTTTTGTTTTGTTTTGTTTTTTGTGGGTCATGGGGCTTGAACTCTGGATCTTGGCACTGTTCCTCAGCTCCTCAGCTCAAGGCTAACACTCTACCACTAGAGCCACTGTGCCTCTTCTGGTTTTCTGAGTGGTTGATTGGAGATAAGAGTCTCATGGACTTTCCTAACCAAGCTGAAACATGATCTTCAGATCTTAGCCTCCTGAGTAGCTAGGATTACAGGTGTGAGCCACCAGCACCTGGCTCTTGAAACTTTTTTTTTTAATTGTGAAAATACCATACAGAGGGGTTACAATTACATGGGCAAGGTAATGAGTACATTTCTTATCAAGCATTGTTGCCTCCTCCTTTGTTTCCCCTTACCATCCCCTCCCATCTCCCCTACCACCACCCTACCCCTCACCATCCCCCCCATCTGCACCAAAGATGTATAGTTCATTTTTGACATAACATCTTGTATATCTCATTTTTGCAGTGGGTCCATCTGTATCCCTATTTAAACAATTGGTTTTTTCCCTTCCCCTCCACAAATTATACCAACATCAAATACGGTGAAAACAGAGGTTATACCATGGGGGATGGGCATACAAAGCAACAAAGAAATCATCTTATAAATATGTTAGAGACAATAGCAAGAAAGAAAAACCATTTGAGTCCATACGTTGGGGTTCATTTTGCCTAACACAACTTATCTGATCATTTCTGCTTATCTCAGACATATATTAGTTATTGCAAATAAGGGAAACCATGGGACCTATGTTTCGTTGGGCCTGGCTTACTTCACTTAATATAATTTTTTCAAAGTCTTTCCATTTCCTAACAAACGGGGCAATGGCATACGTTCTGATGGAGGCATAGAATTCCATTGTGTATATATACCACATTTTCTTGATCCATTCATCTCATGAGGGGCATCTGGGTTGATTGCATATGTTAGCTATGGTAAATAATGCTTCAATAAACATAGTTGTGATGGTAGCTTTAGTATGGTTTTGCTTGTGATCATTTGAGTAAAAACCCAAAAGTGGGATTGCTGGGTCATAGAGGAGCTCTATGTGGAGTCTTTTGAGGAACATCCATACTGCTTTCCGTAGTGGTTGGACAAGTTTACACTGAAGCTTATTTTTTTAACCAGCCTGTAAATCATTAAATTGTCGGCATGTGTCTAGGAGTTAAGGCTTTACGTAAACATGAACAAATCAGCCTAGTGCATGGCCGAAGATTTTGTATGCTAATTCTTATTACTACATTAATGTATAAATACCTTTTTTGAAAATTGGTTGAGATAAATGCTTTCTAGTAATCTCAAGAAAGAGTCAACATACCAAACCAGTGATTACCATAAAGCTATAAATCATGACATGAACATTCTTGTAATATAATTCACTTGTTCAGCAAATTCTCATGAAGTCCTTTCCTTATGGAATTCTTTGTATTACATACTTTGAATTGATCCTTTTAAAAGCAGACAACAACAAAAATCCCAATGCTTTGTTTCCAGCAAATAGGGTTTGTGATATGTCACTCTAAAACACTATTAGCTGAGAAAATGCAAAGCTGATCTTAATACTCAGAAAATGGTTTCTGATTATCTGCTGAAGCAAGTCATAATACACTTATTCAGAAGGTTCACTCCCAAACTACAGAGGACAGAAACATCCTTATCTCTGTAGAGATAAAATTGGAGATAAGGAGAATCGTGAAAAATGGCCTATATTTCCATATGAATTCTGGTCTCCCTTCCTCTATTTTAGACACAAATTCTTAGTGTGGCTCCTTTAGAAAACTTAAAGTTGTTCCTCTGTTAGGGCTGTCCTAGACATATATTAATTGTTACAAATGAGGGAAACCATGGGGCCTATGTTTCATTGGGTTTGGTTTACTTTACTTAATATAAATTTTCCCACGAATTTCCATTTCCTCATGAGGATCACAATCGCTCAATAGGTATGTTCATATGACAATATAAAATGATTCTAATCAAAAAAAACTCCAAGATATGGAACAATAGGTGTTTTTTTCTTATTGTTTTTAATGTACTATATAAAATTCTTTTTTTTTTTTTTTGGCCTTCGGTTGATCCCCTGTGTTTTAATCTGCTACCCTCTATCTTGTATATATGTTTACATGATTTGGGTAAGGGAAGGGAATAACAAAATGGAGAAGCAAAGAACAAAGGGTGAACAAATTCAACAGTGATACCCACAAGAAGCTTGGTTGGAAATGGACTATATAACTTGAGATGGGAGGAGTCAGGGGGAAGGGGAGTGGGAGAAAAACAAGGGAGGGGGAGTAATAATGTTCAAGAAATGTACTCATCACTTTACTTATGTAATTACAACCATCTCTGTACATCACCTTTAAACAAAATAAAAGTAAAATTTTTTAAAGAAAAGAAAATTTGAAGTTGAACTATTGACATATTATGAACAGTTCAAGCACTCTGTGTTGAACAATCTTAGTTATCAACTCAACTGGATTGAAATTTGGTAAAGCACACTTTTAGTGCGTGTCTGTGGGATTGTTTCCAGAAATGATTGGCATGTGAATGAGTAAAGTCAGGTTTTTGAGGAAGACCTGCCCTGAATGTGGAGAGCATTACCGAACCAACTGGAAGTGAAGGAGGAACAAAAATACAAAGGAAATGTTTTCACATACTTCTTCTCTTAAGTGGGTGAATTGTTTTTAATGCTGTTCTTGTCTGAGGATATCAGTCTTCAGATTCTTCAGCCTTTAAATGTAGACACACAGTGATTTTTCAGGGAATTTCTCAGCCTCCAACTTCAGATTGAAGCTACATCATTGATTCCCCAACTTCTGAGATTTCCATCTTCCTGACGTGAACTGCGAGAGATCTCCAGCCCACAGACACCATTGTGGGACTATCGAGCCGCTAACCTTGTAAGCCAATCTAGTAAATATATACATTCTGTTGGTTCTGGTCCTCTGCAAAACGTCAATACAACTTCAAATGAAGGAAAAAATAAAATGTGTGTTCTGCTAGGCCTATGAAGGGAAGATCTGTCTTCTAGTGTCCTCTGTCTCTCTTCCCTTGGCACAAGCAATCTACTACAATCAAAACAATATTATTTTAAAGCAATGGATATGAGAGAGGTGATGCTAGGGGAAGTTTCATCAGCATCTTCTGGTTCTCATTAGAAATGCCAATTACTTGTTCACCCCAGGCCCAAGAGAGCAGAAACTGTGGAGCTGAGCCTGACAATGTGGACTTAAACAGCCTGTAGGTAATTTCCTTGCAAGCTCCAATATGAGAATCACTGTCTTAAAATAACATCTGTAATGTGGAAATGCAATAGTTGCTATAGAAACAATGAACAACTACAAAAGATAAAAATAATGCCAGCAATCCTGTGGAGCCTGACTTTGTGTTGGGCACTAAGATTGCTGTGGGACAGTACAGAGCAGTGATTACAAACAGAGACTTTGCCTCCAGATAGTTTAGGCTTAACTCTTGCCCTAACCATTTGAAATGTCTGTAACTGAAAACAATTCTTTTTTACTTATTTTTATAAAATTGTGAATATACTGTACAGAGGGGTTACAATTACATGGGCAAGATAATGAGTACATTTCTTATCAAGCATTGTAGCCTCCTCCTTTGTTTCCCCTTCCCATCCCTTCCCATCCTCCCCCCCTGCCCCCCCACCCAATCCTCCCCACGGGGCCCCCCCCTCACCAAAGTTGTAAAGTTTGTTTTTGACATAACAACTTGTACATCTCATTGTTGCAATAGGTCCAACTGTATCCCTATTTAAACGATTTGTTTTTCCCCTTCCTCTCCAGAAATTATACCGACATCAAATGCAGTGAAAGCAGAGGTTATACTGTGGGGGAGGGACATCCAAAGCAACAAAGAAATAATCTTATAAATGCTTTAGAAACAATCGCATGAAAGAAAAAAAACATTTGAATAAATTTGTTAGGGTTCATTTCCCTAACATCACCTTATCTGACCTTTTCTGCTTGACTCAGACATATACTAGATATTGCAAATAAGGGAAACCATGGGACCTATGTTTCTTTGGGCCTGGCTTACATCACTTAATATAATTTTTTTCCAAGTCTTTCCATTTCCTAAAAAATGGGGCAATGTCATTCTTTCTGATGGAGGCATAGAATTCCATTGTGTATATATACCACAGTTTCTTGATCCATTCATCTACTGAGGGGCATCTGGGTTGGTTCCATATCTTAGCTATAGTAAATAGTGCTGCAATAAACATAGTCGTGCTGGTAGCTTTAGTGTGTTCTTGTTTGTAAACTTTTGGGTAAATGCCCAAAAGTGGGATTGCTGGGTCATAGGGGAGTTCTATGTGAAGTCTTTTGAGGAACCTCCATACTGCTTTCCAAAGTGGTTGAACAAGTTTACATTCCCACCAACAATGCAATAAGGTTCCCTTCTGTCCACATCACCTCCAGCATCTGTTGTTTTTAGAGTTCTTGATTTTAGCCATTCTAACTGGAGTGAAGTGATATCTCAACGTTGTTTTGATTTGCATTTCTTTTATGGCTAGAGAGCTTGAGCATTTCTTCATGTGTCTATTGGCCATCCTTCTTTCCTCTTCAGAGAAGTTTCTCTTTAAGTCTTTCGCCCACTTATTTATTGGGCAGTTGTTTCTTTGAGGATTTGTTGTTGGGGGGTTTAATTTTTTGAGTTCCAAGTATATTTTAGATATGAGACCATCGTCCGTTGTATGGCTAGTGAAGATTTTCTCCCAATCTCTAGGCTTTCTATTGATCTTGCTAGCTATGTCCTTTGCCATGCAGAAGCTCTGCAACTTCATGCAATCCCATTTGTCCAACTTTTCTTTGATTTGCTGTGTTTCTGGGTCTCTATTAAGAAAATTTCAGCCTGAGCCAAGGAGACCTAGGGTTTCTCCTATTCCATCCTGTAATGTTTTCAGAGTGTCTGCTTTGACTCTGAGGTCTTTGATCCATTGGGAATTGATTCTGGTGCAGGGTGATATATAAGAATCTAGCTTTAGGTTTGTACAAGTAGTTAACCAATTTTGCCAGCACCATTTACTGAAGAGCCTGGCTTTCTTCCATTCTATTTTTTTTAGATCCATTATGGAAGATTAGCTGGCTATAAGTCTGTAGGTTCATTTCTGGGTTTTCAATTCTATTCCATTGGTCCTGAGGTCTGTTCTTATGCCAGTACCAAGCTCTTTTGATTACTATGGCTTTATAGTAGAGTTTGAAATTTGTTACTGATATTCCTCCAACAATGTTCTTTTTGTTGAGGATCATTTTTGCTATTCAGGGTCTTTTATTGTTCCATATGAATTTTTGGATTGCTTCTTCTATTTCCTTGAAGAGTGTGGTTGGAATTTTGATAGGTATCGCATTGAATTTGTAGATAGCCTTGGGAAGTATTGCCATTTTCACGATGTTGAACTTGCCAATCCAGGAGCATGGGAATTTTTGCCCCTTTCTAAGTTCTGTTTTCATTTCCTTTGAAAACAATTCTTAAACTTTGTGCACTTCAGTATATTTAATTAGAAAATATCTAAGTCAAATAATCATTCTTAGGATTAATGAATCAATATTTATAAAACACAACAACACTTGGTAGAGGGACCTATAAAATTTATTGCTGTTTTAACAATTTTTAATAAATAAATTGTATTATTAAAACACCAATCCAATATTCTCCATTATTCTATTTTATACATGGAAACATTGAGTCTTTAAGAAATTTATATGGCTGATGAGTGAGTCCAGATCCTTTTCAATTATAAATTCCAATAAATAGCAGATACTCTAATAAAATGATTTACATTTAAAAACACATTAATTGATTTGCACAACTGAAATTTCCTGAGGGAGACTCAAAGTTTTTGGACCTTTACAACTTATTATAACTTTCCATGTCCTGTCTATCTCTTGTAAGAAGACCAAGTGCACATTCAAGCTCCATGACACCTCCTATCCTCCTTTGTTCCTAACTGAACTCTCCTTCTCTCTCTCTCTCTCTACCTCTCTTTCTCTCTTCTCTCTCTGTCTCTTTCTTTGTCTCTCTCTGTCTCTGTCTCTCTGTCTCTGTCTCTCTCTCCCTCCCTCTCTCTCTCTCTCTCTCTCTCTCTCTCTCTCTCATTCCATGTTTTGACAGATGCTCTGAGTTCCCGATAAAGAGCTTGACTTGGGGGTATTATGTGTGTGTCTTTGAGCCAGTGAATATCATCTGTTGATGACTACATGTATTATTTAGATTAGTCCACATGACTATTTCTCCAACTAGGGATGGTGTCAGACAAGTATAAAAGGGAAGTGACAGTGTGGTGATTAAGGTGCTCAGATATGAGTGTGACAGACTCATTAATAGTGATTAAAAGTACTTTCTTTAGGACAATGAATCACCAGTACACACTTCAGAAGTCCAAATCTTTATCCTTCCTTTGCAAAAAAGTACTAGGGAAAGCAATATCAATTAACTCCTACAGAAATGAGAGATTGTCTAATTTGGCTAAGAGAATAATTGATAATTTTTAGGAGAGTTACTGTGGTACACAAACAAATATAAGGAAACAAGGGAATAAAGTAAAAGGGAAATTAAACATTTCACAGTGATTCATTTGAATGGATTGTCTCAAATGTAGTTATCTTGATCCTGGAAGACTATTTTTTCAAACTTTTCTTAATGTCCAAAGGAAACATTAAGTTCATTAACAAAGGAAAATGAAATTGACTTTTTTGGCACTAAATGGTAAAATTGTTCTTTGCACATAAAAATGATATATACTACATGGCAAAACTCTTCATTTCATATAAAAATGGCACATTGGGAGAAAGCAACACCATCTAGTAGACCAGGAAGCCATCCATGAAGCTATGTGGATCCCCAAGCAGAGCTCAGCATTCAGCTGTCTCGCGCTGTGCTTGGCTTCCAAAACGGAATGACCAGACCATGGCAGGCAACACAGAGGTTTTATTCACTTCAAATAGATTTTATGAATTTACAATGGGAAATAAACCCCAGATTATTGGCATACTAGCTGAATTGCTTGGGTGAGGGGGTAGTTGAGTTGTAATGTTCTCATCTGATTTGGAGTTAAATTCCTCATACAAAAGATATTTTCAAAACACTATTCTGCCCCTTCGTGAAAGGTTAGTTAATTGTGAGATGGCCTGCTGCTCAATTGTAAGGCTCTTAGAGTCTGTTAATCTATTCTCAACAGACTTGTTTAGCTGCTGCCCTGGTCTGGAATGTTCTTTAGGAGAAAATAACACTAGCAGCTACCTGTGAATGGTCTTATGTCACACAATCAATCATGGACATCTGTTAAGGAACCATTTGATTTTTTTTTTTAAATCTGAACTCAATTGATGATGCAAAGAAGAAAATAAGGAGTAAAACTTAAGTCTCAGCTCTATATAGTTTTATTGGAAAGAAAAAACACAATAATGAGTATTCTGTTTAGTATTGACTTGCAAACAAAAAGGGAGGTTTAACCTTTGACAAAAATTCATTGCTGTTTCTGAGTAAGTGGCTGAAATTTTCTAAAGAATAATTGGCTTCACTACTTAATACTTGAGATGTAAATAGATGCTATGAATTGAATGTGAATCCTTCCCCTGCTCTCCCACCCCACCCTGACCAATTTATATGTTGAAGCTCTAACCCTAGTAATTAAGGTTAAATAAAGGTGGGATCTCAAACTAATCATCAAATAAGGATAAGAACGTGGAGAGCTTGTGTGATGTGGACTCACTCTATAAGTGAGACAGAAAATTTCTGTTGTTCAAATCATCTAGCCTGTGATATTATATGTCTGTTTTGAAAACAATTTGTTGACTTGTGTCATTTGTTTCCAACATTTCCATCCTAGAAGCCTTTATAGTAAAAAGTACTGATATTTACCTAACTAATTGCTCTTCATTATTTCTACCTCAGTATTCTTCATGCTATATTGGATTATCCTATCTAGTAATAAACTGTACAATTTTGCATAAGGTCTTGCAGTGTATACATCCATCCAATTGTCTGTAACATTCTCTCTACTTAGAATTTCTTTCTGTCCTTTGTAGAATTAACTATCTTGTAATCTTTCAGCATTTCATTGTGGGCTATATTTACATTTTTCATGGAGTTTCTGTAGTAACCAATACTCCTTTTTCCTCCCAGCCTTGAATGTATCTTGTACACAGTTTAATGACCTAGTTTTATTTATATATCAGATATGAATTGTCTAAAGCTGTATAAGAACTTGTTACAGTGAAGTATTTCTTAGATATGTTTAAGAAGTTGTAACTAGGAAATTAAAGATGTCCTTAAAGTCTAGAACTTTTGTGCAGTGTCAAGGTGCAAGTGTCATTAGGAGAAGGAGACCCCATTTTTGAAAAGTCTGTTCCATGAAGATGTTGTAATCACTTACAGAAGGCAAAGGTAACTATTGTGTTTAGCACAACTGACAGGGAAGTCATGACGTTCTCCAGATAATAAGGGAAGAGGAGTTATAGTTTAACCTCATTTCAAATGAGGTTAAAAATGAAGATGAAGGCGTTAGGTATTTGGGTGTGCAGGAAGAGCAACGTGGATGGGAAGGCAGCTCCAATACCTTAACTCTTCTCAGGCTAGATCTAACCATTACATTTGACTATTACCATGCATTTGGTATAATTAGATCTTGCCTGAGTTATTCTACCTTTTATTACATATTTTTAAAAAAATCCAATCCTAGTTCTATCCCCAGGACTGACATATGTTGTTAAATAGAATCATTGCAATACTAGATACGTTCAGTTTGCTCTTCAAATGTACTCTCCAGCTGTCTCCACCTGGATTTGTGCCATGAGAAGCTATACCTCGGGTCTCAAATTGAGTTTGGCTCATGCAACTTGGAAGGAGCTTGTAATGAGATAGAGGGTCATATTTTACATAGCTCTCTGGTTCCCTTTCTGTAGAATTCATTTTTATACCACAAAATTTCAAGGGTCTATGTGTAGTTCCTATAATCTTCCATTCCTATTCTTTTCTTATAGTATCCAGCTTGAGCATGATCCCCTGGGATTCTCCTAAATTCTGATATGCCTTTGAAATTAATCAATATGCATAGCCCTCTTCATTTCATCATTGTCTGAGTGCCTCTAGTGGCAATGCTGACATTTATAGGCTCTGACATGAGACCTTGAGTCAGCCCCACTCTCAGAGCTCTTATTCTAGTAATTTTATTTTGTTGGTGGTACTGTGGTTTAGACTCAGGGCTTTTGCTCTTGGTATGCAGACATTCTACTGTTCGAACAATAATTCCAGATAATATCTTATTTGTTTAGTCTTGTTTTTCATTTGCTTGTTTTCATCTCTAGTCCTGCCTTCAGTGTTATTCTCCTATGTATGGTTTCACTGTAACTCAATAGCCTGCAAATATTAATGCATTGGCCTGGAACTCTGATCCTCCAGATTTCAGCCTGCTGAGTAGATAGGATTGCAGTCATGAGCCTCTACAGCCAGTATTTTAGACACATTTCAAAAAGAATAGCTGATCATATTCTTTTCCAAACTTACAAATTCTCTTAGGGAAAGAATTAAGTATGTCTTATAATACTATGTATGTGTTATCCTCTGTATGAAGTCATACCTACAGTGTCTCCCCGGAGGAATTCTTCACTTGTCACACGAAACAACATCTAGACCTCAAAGCAGACTGCTTGACCTCCTGCCAGTGCTATTTCATCAACAGTGTCCTTTACATAAAATGTCCCTCACCTTCTTAGGTAGAGATGTAATATTGGCCGAAAAGGTGGATATTCATCTACCTGAAGCAGGTAGTGATTGTGCATTATAATCTTCTGGCACACTTAATCCACTTGCCTGGTTCAGAAGAAAAATACTTGAGGCTGATATTTTATCAAGAAGTTTGTTTACTTCATGATTCTTGTGAATGGAACACTGATAAAACATGGTGCTGCCATCCTGAATGCCCCTGCAGAACTGAGTCACAATATTGGAGAGACAAAAAGGAAACAAGACTGTGTGAAAGAAGTCACAGGTGTAAGGTAAACTCAAAAACATTAACCCATTCATAACAGTGGGGTCCTTGTGACTTAAGTACATTGCATTGAATATTAGGTGTAGTAAAACATGCCTGTAATCCCAGCCACTGGGGAGGCAAAGCTAGGATGACCATGGGCTAAAGCCATACCAAACACACACACACACACACACACACACACACACACACACACACACACACACATACACCGGTACTAAAGCAAAAAAGGCTAGTGGTATGGCTCAAGTGGAACACTGGTCCAAAAAACATGAAACAAGGTCTAGTGTTCAAAACCTAGTACTGTCCCTCTATCCCCAAAAGTGTTTCCAGCATCTCTAAACCACAATAGAAAAGACCAAGCTTTTATCATATGAAAACCTGGAGGAAACAAACTATTTTCAGTCCCTAACAGACCTCTGCCTGATTCTTTTGCACTGTGATGATGATACAATTTAATGACTAATTGGCACAACTATCTCAGCCCCTAGAGTGAATTTTTTAGAGGAGGTATTGTGTTATTTTTAAATCTGAGTATCTTTTAAAATCATTATATCCTATTTAATGTCTATCATATAGGTTCAATAACATATATAATACAATATATGAAACAAATTGCTAGACTGTGGCATAATTATTGAAAAACTATATGTGTTAAAAGGAAAGATGGTCCGTTTATGACATCTTTTATTTATTTACTGCTGCAAATGATTGAGAAGATTCACTTGTTAACCAGGGGTTCTCTTGCCTTGTAACTACTATTCCAAATACACTATTCCTAAAGTGTTCATTCAATAAAAAAGCTGGAATGAGAACATAATGCTATTTTTACCAAAGGTTAAGTTTCATAAAAATCAATTTTAGATAATTTTTATATCAAAAACAAATATTGTTTTGGTCTTTGTGCTTTTGTTGTTGTGTTCTTTGAATAAGCAGTAGAAATTATCCAGATATTCACCTTTTACCTGTAGGTCTACATTTGAAATATATTTTATAGGCATAATAAAATGAAATGACAAAAAGTAGTAAATCTGAATATTTATCATAAAAATATTATACATCGCATGGATTATTTATATCCAATAAGTTAAACCAGGCCATGATGCCTAAATCTCAGACCATATTAATTGCTCTTTTAGTTTGTTTGATTTTTGTTTTGGGGGGTTTTGTTTTTTGTTTTTATTTTTGTTTTTGTTTTGGTTGGTTGTGAGGCTTGAACTCTGGGCCTGGGCTCTGTCCCTCAGCTCTTCATCTCAAGGCAAGTGCTCTAGCACTTAAGCCACAATGCCACTTGCGGTTTTCTGGTAGTTAATTTGAGATAAGAGTCTCATGGACTTTCCTGCCCAGGGTTGGCTTTGAACTGCAATCCACAGATCTAAGCCTCCTAACTAGAATTAAAGGCATGAGCCACCCGTACCCAGCCTTAATTGTTCTTAATACACTTCCATCAACTAAAAACACTCCAATGGAAATTTTCATTAGGATTTACTCAATCATTCCCTCACTCTGCTTAGTTTAATAAACAAACCTCATAAACTGAGGTGCTTTCTTTCTTTTTTAACTGCACAGAGGAAGCTTCAAAATAAAGCTTCCCACCGTCTGCCAAGAATGCCTCCAGGAGGCATCTGTGCTTTGTAACCAAGCAACCAAGACGGTAAGTTACATACTTGTCAGCAGCAAAGTCCAATCTGAAGTCCTCCACTGTCTCACTCACTATGTAAGTCCAGGCAGCCTGGGCAACTGTGCTCTGTTTATTGAGGAGAGCAGAGAGAAGCTTTTGATTTGGGTTCGTTTTTTCATCATTGTGACAAATGTCTGAGAGAAACCAATTAAAAGGAGGAAAGAGATTTATTGTGGCTCACAATTTCAAAGGTTTTCAAGTCCAAGGCCAGCTGGGCCTAAGGTGAAGCAACATATCATGGTGGTGGTAGCATATGGTAGAAATTACTCACCTCATGAAAAAACAGAGGAAAGTCTCAGCCCAGGACCTGATACTGCCACTAGGAGCTAACTTTGACTGGCCTACTCCTTCCAAGTAGGTCCCATCACTGAAAGTTCTTACCATCCCCAAAGTACCATCAAATTATGAATTAATCAGTGGATTCATGCATTAATTATGATCCAACCATCTTTCAGATGGTTGTTCCTCAACCACCTGTTGGTCCCCAGCAGCTGGGGACCAACCCTTTAACACAAACCTTTGGAGAGGGACACTTCATTTCCAAACCATGATAAGCTGTGTCTGGATTGGCCTTAGCCTAGACCCTTAGGTGTTATTCATGCATTTCCTTTAAAATATGGCTTCATGAGCTTGTTGATTCATCAGGAGAAGGGAAATTATCTCTTTTCAATAATAAATACTTAAGAAAGTCCAAAGAATGTAGATTGAATCGCTAAATCACAAATGCACAAAAGTATCTCTTTAAGGAATAGCATTAAATTCTTATAATTGTTACTGTAGATCCATAAGAATAAACAGTATGCTCTAGAAAAATTTCTGATGAACTTATTCAAATTGAAAAGAAAAATGAGCCATAGAATGGTGTGAATTAACCCCAAACTAGGTGTGTCTTAGTATATGCTACAAAATTCCAATTTAACCAATTATTTAAACCACAGTTTTCTAAAAATTATATTAAGTACACAGGTTGAATTTGCTTATTAAGGACTATGGATAGGGAGTCTCTGTGGAAAAAAACAAATTATTCTGTGGGAAGCATATGCTTAGGTCTGAATTTTTTTAATATAATTTTAGACCCATTCACATCTGGTAGATTATATATCCAGCTATATAGCTGTAGATTATTCTGGCCATGTGATCCATTTAAACTGATGATAAGGCAAAGATGGTACATTTATGCTATGGCCAGTTTTTTTATCCACCTAGTCTTATAACTAATAACACTTGGAAAAGTGAACATATTTCATTCCCAGGGCAAAACTCCAAGCAGCATCTCTCCAGGTGAAGACAAAATGAATGGTCTAATCTGTGTCCATTCTGTGAGGTATTGTATTTTCACTGTTAAGTTTTTTGTTTTTGGTTAGTTTGTTTTGTCTGTGATGGAGCTTGAGCTCTGGGCCTGGGCTCTGTTCTTGAGCTCTTCAGCTCAAGATGAGCACTCTGCCACTTGAGCCACAATGCCACTTCCAGTTTTCTGGTGGTTAATTGAAGATGAGAGTGCCATTGACTTTCCTGCTGAGGCTGGCTTTGAACTACTGTCCTCAGATCTCAGCCTCCAGAGTAGCTAGGATTACAGGCATGAGCCATTGGATGCCCGGCCACTGATAAGTTTTGATTAATCAACTTTTCAGAGAAGTTTTTGCATTGAAGAAGGAAAGCCAAAAATGTGTACATTTTTAAACATTTAACTTTATTGTCAAGGTGATATACAGAAGGGTTACAGTTACATAGGTAAATAATAAGTACATTTCTAGTCAAAAATGTGTGCATTTTCATCAGACTATAATTATGTTTTCCATGCCCACAGTTAGATGTGGTTGATTATTAGGTACCACAGTTAGGTAGCTTCATCTTGATGAAAGGAGGAAGAAAATAATACTTGCTTATTTTGCTTAACATAATTTTGATCAAGTCTTTATATTTCCTTATGAATGGGGCAATGCCATGTTTTTTGTTGGAAGCATATAATTCCACTATGTATAAATGCCACATTTTCTTGACCCATTCATCTACTGAGGGGCATTGGGGTTCATTCCATCTTAACTATGGTAAATAATACTGCACTGAACATGGTTGTGCTGCTAGCTTAGTGTGGTCTAATTTGTGGTCATTTGGGTAAATGCCCAAGAGTGGGATTCCTAGGTCATGGGGGAGCTTTGGTTTAGTCTTTTGAGGACTCTCCATCCTTGGAAAAAATTATATTAAGTGAAGTAAGCCAGACCCAAAGAAACAGGCTCCATAGTTTCCCTTGTGTATAATAACTAGAATATGTCTAGGATATGCTCAGGAGAGGATCACAATGGCTCAAAAGTGATGTGGATATGATCATATAAAATGATGTTCATCAAAATGAACTCCAAGAAATAGAAGGAAGAGGTTATTATTGTAGTGTTTGCAGTTCATTTCTTTTTTCCCCGTTGGTTCATTCCCTCTTATCATTGTTTTTTATTTCTATGCCCTTTGTCTTTTATATAATTTTATCTAATTTGGGGAAGGGAAGGGGAACCATAGAAACAGTGGGGAAAAGGGTGAACCAATGCAACAATGATACTCATTAGACACTATGTTGGCCTTAGGCTTGAAATTCAGGGTCAAGAGCAATGAAGAGATATACCTTGGATTAATTTTTATCTTCACTGATTTTATTTTTTGTTTACCTTGAATTCTCTTTGTTCATTGTTGTTTTTAGGTTGAACATTTAATTAATTTAATATTTTCCCCATTGGCTATGTGATGTGGCTTTTTGATCTATATCATTTCCTCCAAGTTTTGCTTTCATTCTCTCTGTATATCATAGACTTAACATACACAGCATTTTATATATTCATTGACAAAGGTTAGGGAAACCAGGGGAGAGTCCATAGTTCCTAGCTTTAGGATATACTAAAAAATACGTATTAAAGAAAGACAGAAAAAGTTTCCTCCCTCTCACATCTTCCTACCTCCCAGTGATATGGTGATATAGCTAAAATATATTCACACATAAAAGTCCTGTTTGCAAGAGCTCTTAGGATAGTCACACATATTGATATTGTATTTGCTATAAAATAAGCAGCATAATGGGACCACAGATAAGATATTTTAGATTGTTTCTTTAATATGAATAAACTTATGTGGTAGCCCTAATTTGTTTTTCAGTCTATGTAACATATATTCCTCAGAATATTTTAAGATAATTAATCAATTTTAACTGATTTATTGTTTAAAGTCATTCAAATATGGGCATTTATGTTTTATTAAAAATTAAAATCAGGGAATCTTCTTTGTGACTCCTCTCCTCATAGAAAGTCTTTCTACTTTCTTTCATAGCTTTCAGATAAACCTACTCTGTTTACTTGAAATATATATGTGTGTGTGTGTGTGTGTGTGTGTGTGTGTGTGTGTGTGTGTAACAACTAACAATACTTTTATAGAAAGTTTAATTCTTTTGTCTTTGTCTCTCCCAAAATGTTTGTGTTGAGAACATTTCACTAAATTGGACTGAAGCTTGGGCTCATACAACATTTCTCCATAAAATAATAGGAACTTTATGATACTAAGATCTATAGTATTTTGAGATTTTTTTCTTTTAGTAGGGCCTTGTTACGTAGCTGAAGCTGTCCGGAACTTGTGATCCTTCTGTGTCAACTTCCCAAGCAACGAGGCTACAATTAGACATAGGCAGTGATACTGTCTTCCTCTGCCATCCCATCACCTGTACACTTAATACTACAGATTGTCTTTATGCTCCATCACCGCTACCTTAGCTTTAAATACTTAAATTTTTTGTATTCAATTCAGTTATTCACTCTTGCTGATAGTACTCTGTAAATGTTCCCTGAATACCCAATACTCCTCAGGAATTCCATGAGATGCTGAAATCTTGGAAAGGGAAAACACATAAAAACTCTCTAGCAGTATTCCCATGGACAGGTAGCCTCATGCTTTGGGAATGCACAATAATAACTTAATGTACCTAGAGGACAAAAAAAGACAGAAATAAGAAGAATTATGAAATAACAGTTGGTGTGAAACTTGGAAATTGGCAGAAATCAATTAGTCGATTATAAGGAAGATATCAACTGAAAAAGAAGCAGCAATCACAAAGCATAAAGGAACTTAAGGAGAAAAGGTTGAAGATAGATGTAAAAGTATTTAGTGATAAAGGTAACTTGGGAAGTGTGTGTTTTGTTGGAGACTTGGGTCTCTTTCCTTGACCATGCTCTGAATGAGGACTGACTCACCCATCTCTCCCTCCCATGCTGAGGCAAATTCCAAGACATTTTTAAATGGAAGAGGGTTTAAGCCATAAACAGTTACACAAACAAAAATGTCCAATATAAACTCCAACAGTGTCCAAAATAGATCTAAAGACTTAAATATGCCACATAACTCTCCTAACTTCTCAAATTGCAATGCCCTAAAAGTCCGCCTTGAATGACATGAATAGCATACTGATGGTTGTTATTTTAAATAGATCCAATGACAGTGGAGTGCTTTGGGAAGAATGAAAATTATGCAGAAAAAAATCATTTAACCTAATGTCACAAAAGAAAATTTGGCAGTTTTATAAACGGGAAGAAATTACAATCATTTGCAGTCTTAACTCAGATATAAGCATTTTGCATTTTATGTTTTTCTAAATGGCTCATTTGACATTATCCATTAAAATCCAGAGCTTTCTCTCTTAGCACCTTTATGCTCTTTTTTTTGTTCATCCCAGCTCATGTTAACAATATGTGCTTTATTTGTTTTGGAATAATGTGCTTCAAGAGAAAAGCTCTTGGATTAAATTTTCTCAGAAAATGGGAGTGATTTATTTATAGAGCAAAAAGTGATGAGTGATAGCAAATTGTTTTTGGATTTTCCATTCCTAGTAGACTGCAATCTGTTTGAAAGTAAGACACTCCTTGCAACTTCAATTTTTGAATGTCAATCCATGTCTGGTAAACAAATAAGCATTCAGTGAACATTGTTGAATCAATGAATAAATAAATGTATTATAAAATAGAACTATTGATCAGCAGATAAAAAGTATAAAAGACAATTAACTGAATAAGTTAATGTTTACTTCCAGTACATAAATATAATAAAAATAATGACATCATGTGCAAAGAGAATAGTTGGTGTATTTCAATATTGTATATGAAAGTTGTATTGAGCTAGATGCTGAGATACTATTTAGATACTATTATCACTTTTCCATCTACTTTTCTTCTGAGAATGTATCTGGAAGAATCCCACTTTTTAAATGAGAACTATGTATAATAAATACATAATTATTTTTAAACTCATAAAATACTTGAAGCAAGATGAAAGTCACCTTAAGAATAATGATTGCATCAAATTTCTTTTTAGAGGACAAATTAGCCTGCATAGGAAATTATTCAGGAAGATTACAATAATGTAACAGGCAAAATATCAAGCAAAACTATTATAATAAAATTCCACATATAAAACCGATCAATGCGTATGCATGTATGTGCATAGGAAAATATCTCTGCAAAAAAAATGGTCAAGATTCAAGCTGCCTTATGATTTTGTTTCATCAATAATTTAAAAATACCTTCTAATTTTCTTCATATTTGGTATGATAAAATACTTCTGATATTCATTATCGACTTGTCAATTCTTTTTTCCATAACTCATTATTTTTCAACTCATTAACAATAAAATAATATTGAGTTTTTGCCATGATATAGATGGTCTGCTAAGCCCAGAGAACATAGACTATAGAATGTGACTTTGAAATTAAATCTTTGTAGATTTAAATGAAGGAGTGTGTGTGTGTGTGTGTGTGTGTGTGTGTGTGTGTGTGTGTGTGTGTGCTGGTGTTAAAGATGGAACCCCCAGGTTCTGTCACACGTTCTCTTCTGAGACACACCCCAGACCCAAATTAAGCAACTTTCGATTCCAGTATAATTTTTTCTTTTTAGTTCCCCAAGGACAACCTGGGCACTTTCTTCTCTTTGTGACATCTAGTAAAAGAGCCTAACTTCACAGATACAGCCATGAACAAGTGATAGAGGAACAGTTAGTAACATTTATCATTGCATAAAGCCTGCATTTAGAATGTTGGGGGATTTTGATTTGTCAGTAAATCTCAGTGGGGAAAAAAGCAATTTCACAGTGGCACATCTAATATTTATAGCATATGAGTTGGCACAAAAGTTCCATGAAATCATTTTGAAAAACTATTGATTGATTCATATATCCCAGTTATAAATTTTTTGCCCCAGTAAACACATAATTCTTTCCTCTTATAACTTTGACTAAATGAGCAGAGGCTCTCATCGCAAATGGGTGTGTGTACATGATGTGTGTGTTAACCCAACTAATAGTCTTTCTATGTAATTCCAGC
This sequence comes from Dipodomys ordii, assembly GCF_000151885.1. NCBI lineage: Eukaryota > Metazoa > Chordata > Mammalia > Rodentia > Heteromyidae > Dipodomys > Dipodomys ordii. The sequence continues at coordinate 8,791,726 of NW_012267306.1, forward strand.
AAAGGCAATTTCAGAAGGAATGGAAATGCAGGGGAATAATCAGAACCCACTGCCCTACTGCAATTCTTTCCCTTCCTCATGACGTGTATTACCTACCTACTTTAATTTAGTTGAATCAAGGAAGTAGTGGAGCACTTCTTGGCCTATGACTCGTGTTCTGCCCTCGAATGTTCACTTTAGCATTTGGGAAAACAGTAGAGGAAGGCCACGCGAACTTATCTCTGGCTTCTCTTCTGGAGCATAGCACAATACCAAGGAAAGATTTTCTGCCCTTCCCCAGAAGCAAGTAATAGAAAACCCCAGTGAGAAAGATGCTTTTTATAATTACCGGAAAAGGACAACCTTATATCTCAAGACACATGGTGACAAAAACAATCTTAACAAAGAGACATTGACATGTTTCTTTCATGATTAGAACCTACTCCTTCCTCCTCTAATTATATTTCTCCATAAATATCCATACTTCATCAAACCTATTCTAAAATACACACAATTTTAATTATTTCTTCGGATCTTCAATTCTTTATAAAGATCTGTAATTCTTTATATGTATCACATGTAATTTATATTAACTAAATATGTATGCTTTTTTCCTGTTAATCTGACTTGTAGACTAATGGCATCATCTGTGAAGCTAAAATCAATAAGGTAACTTATTCTTTTAGCTAGTCATAAGCATATGTACATGAAAGTTACATTCAGATACTTTTTGGTTGGTTTTGTCAGTCCTTAAGTATTATGAAAAGTTTGAAGAGTCTAGGGGCCTACGTTTATAAAATTTATCTCCACTAGTACATTTAAAAATATTTTTAAAAATTTTATAAGATTTTTTGTTACACTAACTGTAAATATTAGGAATAGGGAAAGAGCATTTGGATCAATTGTTCAATAAGCACCAATTAACATTCACAAATACTTTATGTTGCCGTTGAAAAAAAGAGAGGCAAGCTAGTTGCAACATGATGAACACTTTGAATATTTAATACACTTAGTGTGGTATACTTGATTTGCAAGTTTCATGTACAAATGCCCATATTCATAAAATACTTTGCACTGATTCATAAAAATAGACCTTTTCTCTGTATATCTACAATAAAATAAAAGGGTAGCAGTGCCTGGTAGCTACTTGTGTGGTTGCAGATTCTAGATTAATAGCCAATCTACTGGGAACAGATGTTAAATCCTCATTTACACCAGTGAGCATGTATAGTATATTTCCAGTGGAATGGATTTTGCTCTGATCAATAAATGTATCAGCCTAGTTGTTCATCTTGTTAAGGAGGTCAAAGTAGTGACAGAGGTACATCTGTTTTCATGTCAAACAATGTCTGAGGTAATGAATCCTCTCCAACTAGACAAACAACACCCATGCAATTGTCCTTCGCTCTCCCACCTCAGAGCTGATCATGATTAAACTGAGGCACCCGGGGAATTGAAAGTGTCGGCACTTCCACAAATATTTTTAGCCTAAAATTTATATTCATCAATTTGGTGTTTTCAGTTCTTGATTGTGACCTTGTTGCATAATATACATCTAAGATGTTGTTTTATATAGAGAGTATTAGAAAATATATGAAAAGGTGGCAAATTGTTTTAAAATGCAGCCTGGGAAAACAGTTTGCAGTTGCCTACATAATCATCATACTTATTGTAAGGATAAATATTATGCTTTTCATGCTAATAGTTAATAAAATGCATAACGAACCTAAAATGCAAAATTGTACCAAAATGTTTTAACAGACATAATTTACTGATACTTAGTGAAAGGAATGCTAACATTGTTCCCACTTCAGTTAGTAAATAAGAGTAAACACAAGTTTCCTGCAAGGCGAGGCATTAGGAGATGTTCTGAGAAATCTCAAAAAAGTTTCCCTAAGGAAGTTGTTTTACAGGAAGCAAATGTGAAGGTGGTGCCTTGCTTACTTGATGGATAGTGTGAGATGCTCCTGAGCAGATTAAGTTATTGTGTTTCATCAAGCCTATTTCCTATAACAGAATTGGATGTGATAAATAGATTCAGTCACTCTGATTTGTAGACACTTTCTGAACTGCTAGCATTCATTTTAGCTCCCATTTGGCATTGATTGACCGTACAGTCTGGTCACTTGAAGCAAGTCACTTGAGTCCCATAGTTATTGGTGTCTATATTGGCAAAATGTAGAAAAAGACTTCCCTGCAAACAATGGTTCTGGAAGTCGTGATCTTTTAGACCATGGGACAAAGAGCAGGCTTATTGATGGACATGGGATTCAATTAGCAGGAGAACTGACTATGAAAGTGAATGGGTTCTTAGCACCTCTGTGGATGACAAAGAGGTGACTGTACTAATCCAGCACTGGCCTCTCTGACCCCATGACATTGGGGTTTTAGGATGTAACAAAATATAGAAACTTTAGATAAATGTGATTGTCAACATACTTTTTCAGTCAAAGACTTAAATAAATGTATCAAACAATGCCTATATTATTCTACAAATTAAAGGGCAATTCAACCTGAATGTTGTGAAGCATAGTACAGCAAACAAAAAAGGAATCAAGCAACTAATTTTCATTGTAGGTTTCTAAGTTTGTTTGTTTGTTCAGTGTAGGAAACCTGATCATTTACTGGTCCCAAGTGATAGAAATCTTATTTTCCAGCAAGACCTTGCAATGAAGATTGTGACACTGAATAGACTGGCGATCTAGAAGCAGAGGCCAGAGTGCATGGGCCAGAGGTCTTGAGTAGGAGTTGGTTAAGTTCCTCAGTCAGACTTCCATATAGGTTTAAATTTCTAAGGAAAGGGTAAAAAATATCTCAGTAATATTTATAAAATCCAGAGTGACATCAATCAAAATATATTGAGCTCATAAATTGCTTTGATAAATGGCAACTTCTTTGTACAATCACATGAAGATAATAATAATTTAAAACACTAAAATATTGGCTTAAGAACAGAGAAAAAATACAAGCTTAATACTTGAGCATCCTCAGTTTCTATATTAGTAATACCTAAATTACCTAGAGTGGGAAAATACTCGATTTTCATCACTGGAATCTTTTTTTTTTTTTGGTGCCAGTTTGCAAACTTGAACTCAGGGCCTAGACACTGTTTGTGCTTTTTGTGTAAGGTTCGTGTTCTACTACTTGAGTTACAGCTCCTCTTCTGGAGCACGTGTGCACACGTGTGTTTGTGTGTGTGTGTGTGTGTGTGTGTGTGTGTGTGTGTGTGTGCGTGTGCGTGACTACTTAGAGATAAGAGACTCGTGAACTTTCCTTCCCAGGCTGGCTTTAAAGAACAATCTTCAGATCTCAGCATCCTGAGTAGAGAGAGTTACAGGCATGAGCCATCAGCCAGAGTTACATCACTGTACTCTTTATGTAGTGGTCCAGTCATGACCTGTTCAGATGAGGGCCTTTGGGGTTCAGAGCTGCTTCAATCTTATTATACTAATAAACAGCAAGGAATGAGCCATCCCAATATCACAGGAAGCATCCTGATAGTCACGTTCTGGTGAACTGTTTACATATCAATTTTATGTCTGTGGAGTGATTGGAACAAAAAAAATGTAAATCCTGGAAGAGAGAGAATCAATCGCACAAATTCCATCATAAAATTTACAAGCATGAGTGAAACCTGTTACAATATTAAACATTAATATGCTTAATAACACCAAGTACAAAGCAGTCTTTTCTCATTTGTCAGTAGTCACTATCACACCGTGGATATAATCATATAAAACATGTATAAGGAGGCAAAACATATATACCACAGTTTTCCAGACAGATCTATAGCTAATAGTATTAGTTTTTATTTGTGTTATCTTTCATTAAATCACATGACCAAAATTAAATTGTTCCTGGCATCCTCTTAAGTTTTTATTTTCATTTTAAAGTATCAGAAAATGAACCGAAGGCCTCACACAAGCTGTACAGTATGTGAGCAACAGTTTTATCCCTTAACTATTTTTATAAGTACCTATTTTATTTATTTTTTAATTATCTTTAAGTAGCTATACCAAGGGGCTTCAATTCAATAAGTCAGTGTGTAAGCACAATGCATCTTGATCAATGCCTTTCATCCCTTCCATTGTTCTCCATGTCTCCAATCATCTCCCACCTGACCCTCTTTATGTGGTTCCATTTTCATATATGTACATGGAATATAATGGCTGTATTCTCAATTTTATTGAAGCACATTTTGGGACACAGTAACAAAGTATATGACTTTATTTTGCATGAACTTCAAACTAAGAATATTCTTTAATAGATGAACATTTGCAACTAATTCTATGATAGGAAACACTAACTTAGAACACCAATTAAGTAAAATGTCATCTTCCCCGGAAGAATTTCATTCTCCTTAAGACTTAAACTACCACAAAAAAGAGCATACTAAAACATGATTATATTTTTAATTTTGCCGATGAAAATGTGGAAACTTGTTTTTTCTAATTATTGAAAATTTTCAACATTTATTCCTTCTTACAAAGCCTAGCACAATTATCTGCTCTTATAAGATGTATGCCAACCCAAACAATCAATCCTCAAATACAGTTTACTTTCTTTTCAGTATGTATTGAGAATTAAGATCAAAACTGCTTTGAGTCAGTCTTGCTCTGTTGCCCATGCTAACCACAAATGCAATAATCCTACTGACTCAACCTCCCAAGTAACTAAAATGAATCAGGGAGCCAAGTTTTAGGGGAAATTGTTTCAAATCTTTAAAAGTGTATTTAATATATATATACCAGATTTGATCAGTGATTATTTACATTCATACATAAATATATGAATAAGGAAAAATGTAAAAGTGTTTGAATTTAACACATTGTATTGTGCTCATCTACATTGTTGAAAATAACTTTTTTCAAAAATCTAAAATAAAATAACATAAATAATTATCAAAGAGTAATTAATCCTGAATATTGTACCAGATGTATGCATAGTATTTCTAACAATATAAAAACATTAAAGTTGGACATTAGTACTTAAAGATTTATATTTGGAGTGTAAAAAGAAAAGGTACACATTGCTGGGCACTGGTAGCTCATGCCTTGTGCCTGTCATACTGGCTCCTCAGGAGGCTGAATGCTGGAAAAATCACAACTGGAGAATGTGATGTGGGAGATATAATAGAGTCTATCTTCAATATAGCCAGCAAAATACTGGAATAGAGTTGTGGCTCAAGTGGTAGCCTGCCAGCCAAGCAAACAAGCAAGCCAGCAAGTTAAGGTCCTCTTTCAAGCTCTGGGATTTTTTTAAGCATACACTAATGATAACTAAAGTAAACAACATGTTAAAAAATATTAATAAAAAAACATGTTAAAAAATTAATCCAAAAATATAAAGAAGGAAAACCAGCAATTTGTAGAAATGAAATGTTTTTGTTCAAAGCATAATTTTAAAAGATTATTAATTTTACACTAAGAGACATAAGTAGAGTGATATTCAATCAGCCATGAAATCCTTTTGTAGAATAATGGAGAATAGCTTATGTATCAGAATAAAGGAACTATCTTCCAAAGTTTATACATAAAAATGTTAGGCCTTTTTGCATTGTTCTTAAAAATGTGTAGTGGTATTACATATTTCATGTCTAGCATTAAATTAGTGGTGTAAAGAAATAAAAACATTTAGTGAAATAAAGGTAGTCATATTGAGAACTCAACAACTAAAATGAGTTAGGACATATGTAAATAGCATCTATTTTTCTTCTCAAAGTAAAAATCCACAAAATCAATCTTTTAGTTAGAATTTTAAAATCTGATATCAAGTAACAGGACTATGATTTTCTATTCCTTACTTCTGAAAAACCCAGGACTCTCATGGATTTTCCTGACCAGGCTACTATGGTGGGTGTATTGGATGACAAAGGCAGTGAGCACCAGGCTGACCAAAGTGATCCCCTCAAGACCAGGAAGCAAAAGAGAAATAGGAAAAAGCCAGGTCGCCACAATCTTCTAGGCCATGTCTCCAACCACCTAAGGACTTCCTTCTATGACACATCTCTTGAAAGTTCCATCACTTTCAAGTAGCAACATGTGGGCATGAAGTCTTTACTACATAGACTGCTGGAGGACCATTGACCCATACCATTGTATCTTGTATCTTAATTTTCAGGTGCCAGCTTGTTTTATTAGACCAGAATTTACTTGTAACTTTATGTTACTGTGCCTCTGTTACTGAGTCCTTTCTTAGGTCTTTCCTTTAGTCATCTTCCATCCATTTGTGATTTCATATGACTCACGAGCATGTGTAAAATGTTTTATTGTAAATTTCATATTCCTAAATCCTTCCTAGAGTATGTATTGCTGGATGACAGAGATTCATATGAATACCTCTGTAATGAGTTATCATTGAGTGAATAATCTTTTTTTAAAATTTGCAGCTCCTAATACAGAAGTATCTTGTCAGTACTATTTCATATATATTACAGAATAATAGATACAAATGAATAAATGTTATCCCATTCCTTTTTTATTTTTATTTTTTTGTCGGTCATAGGACTTGAACTCTGGGCCTGGGCACTGTCCCTCAGCTCCTCAGCTCAAGGCTAAGGCTTTACCACTTGAGCCACAGTGCCACTTCTGGTTTTCTAGTGGTTAATTGGAGATTAGAGTCTCACAGACTTTCCTGACTGGGCTGGCTTTGAACCACAATCCTCAGATCTCAGTCCCCTGAGTAGCTAGGATTACAGGCACCAATGTCCAGCTTATCCCATTCCTTTACATAAACAAAATTGTATTTTAACTTGTAATCAGCAGTATCAAGCATTTTCAAACATTACCCTACCCTGCTCTAGAAACCTCTGAAATGCTGAGCCAGAAGAAATGCTTTCTTCTTTAAGTTGATGACTTTCTCTGGTACTTTGTCACAGCAACAGAAAGTTGACTAACACAACCCCATATAGGATAAAAAGAAATTGAACTTTATATTGCTGCAAAAATGTTTCAAGCTCACCAAATAAGGGATGGCCCAAGATGTAATACATGAGTTCTATTTTCCAACTCAGATTTTTTTTCCTGCTGGTCACAGTCACAGAAAAACACACTAGAAGAACACAATAGCATAATTCTAATGTATCACCTCCTACTTATAAATATGTAAGAAGATATGTGGGGAAAAAAGGATTCATTCAGGTCTTATGGTTAGCAAGTGGAAAGTTCCAGTACTGAAAAGTTGAAGGAGATGACAAAGCAATTATATTGTTTGGGCACAGTCCTTTCATTTTACATTCTTCTTGAACTTAGTTCTATTGAAATGATTTTAATCAGCAATACCTTGTGACTATTCCCCCCACACAACTGTCAAGACTACAGCCCAATGTGAGGAAGAATTTTTTAACTTAAAATAATTTTATCTAAAAATAAATACAGTGAAATGCAGCCACCCAAGTTCACCTTGTCCCTAGTAGTCTTGAATGAATATGCATTTCCCCGACATTCTAGCTGAACAAGGGTTGAAGTCTTTTCTGGTAAACTGACAGTTGCTCAACTGAGAGAGAAAAAAAGAGGGGAAAGGAGTAGCTAAATCCCCTGATTGATGTCTTTTAAGCAGACAGTATTCCTCCCTTGAGTTTAACCTCCCCAATAATAAGACTTTTCTTTCACTGTATCTATATGTTAATGAAAACACCTACACTGATAAGCAATTCTTTATTTTATACAAATTCCATGGTGTTGGAGTGTGCCGAATTAGAGCTACAACACTTGAATTTCTCAATAAAAATAGTTTTAAAACATTCTAGCCAGCAAACCATTTAGGTAGAAGAGAGGAATATGTTTTCATGTAACTCTTAGCCACGTAGAAATGACTCCTACTCAAGTATGAATGATCAGACCCATTCTCACTGAGTTTATCAACATTTACTCAGACCATTTATTTGTTCTTGAAACAAAAGTATGCATTCTATGTATGTTGGTCATTTTGACTGGCACAAAAATAGTATCTAGGACAGTGTGAACAATGGAATAAGTATGTCAGGAACTGATCCTTACGAGAAAAATACACAGAAAACTAGTTTAAACAGCAGGAAAAATTCATTATTAGAACTAAAGGAGGCAAAAGAGTATTTAGCACATACACAAATAACTGCAAGAAGTTCGATAATACCAGAACTACTTTGAATCAGCCGAGATGGGGAGAAGGAAATAGACTCAGATGTTGTAAAAAGGTAGAATCAATGAGGTTTACTTACTAGGCATTGTCAGTAAATTAGCAGCATTATGTTTAGTTTTCTGATGGATCATTGGTTGAATGATGGTGCTATTTGGTAGAAAAAAAGCTCAAACTGGAGGGACAGGAGGAAGAAGAGATGGAGGAAAATTAAAAATGAAAGATAGACAAGGTAGATCTGGTAAATAAGTAAGTTACAAGTACCAAGAAAATCATGAGACTTGTATGTTCAAAGAGAATTGAGCTAGGATTTCAGCTTCAGACTTGCTAGTACAAAAGTCTTAAATGGAAATTAGGCTTTTGAGTATTCATTTATTTTTTTCAATTTTTTATTATTAGTATGTGTTCATTGTTTAAAATTTAAAATTTTTCAGAGCATAGTAAGAAAAATAGCATGGCACTGATGTTCTGCAAAACACAACTGGAGACCTGGAAACAACCTACACAGTTATATCTATCTGATTTTTTTACAAAGAAGCCAAAAACATCCATGGGAAAAAAGATAGCCTCTTAAAATACAGTGCTTGGAAAATGCATTATCTATGTTCAGAAAGTTGGAAATAATTTCATGTCTTTCACCAATAAAAAAAATCAGTTAAAAGTGGGTCAAAGATCTTAATATGAAATCTGAAACTTTGAAACTATTACAAGAAGACCAAGGGAAAACCCTTGAAAATGTAAGTATAGTCAACAATTTCCAAAACAGGTTTTTCCCCAGGAAGTAAGAGTAAGAAGTCACAAGTGTGATTGCATCAAATTAAAAGCTGCATATCAAAGGACACAATTAACAGAATCAAGAGACAATCATAAAGAAGAAGAAAACTTTTGACAGCTACCCAAAAGATAATTATTATCCACAATATATGAAATTCAAAAAATTAAACACAGGACACATAATCCTGCTAATAAATGGGCAAATGTATTGAATAAGCATTTCTCAGAAGTAAAGAGTACCACAAGCTTAGTATTGAATTTGAGATGAATCAAAAATCAGACAAAAAATATTTTCTTAGCTAAATAAATTTCCAATAAGCTACTTAGTAAAAAATATTGGAGCAAAGATCACAAACCTCTAGCTTTTCTCTTTGATCTAGCTGCTTCATCATGGCTTAGGGTAAATCAAACTTTTTGTTTTAATGATTTAAAAAAGTGCCTGAGAACTGCACTCATGTCTAGATGACATTTGATTGTATAGGAAGAAAAGGTAAGCATGATGTAATTTCTCTACCTACCTACACAGTACAGTGTATATTTTAAATAAGAAAATTCAAAGTTGTTTTGGCCTACCTCTATAGCATGGACATTCTGGGACAAATTGGCATACTGAGTTCAATGTGTTTAATTCTAGTTTACCCACATAGCACAACAATAATCTGAGTGTATGACATCATGAGCTCCTAAACAGTCTGGCACTATGCCTCACACTTGCATTTCCAATTACTTAGGGTGTAGAGATAGAAGGATCAAGGTCAACTCCAGCCTGGGGGAGGGGGACATGGAGGGCAGCAAGAAGCGGGCATCAGTGGCTCACACCTGCAATCATAGCTACTCAGGAGGTTGAGATCCAGAAGATCATGGTTGGAAGATAACCTAGACAGAGAAGTCTGCTAAATTCAAAATTGAAAATAACCAGCAAAAGGCTGAGCAAGTGTGAGGTCCTGAATTCAAACTCTGTTACTAACAAAAAAAAAGTTAAGATACAATCTCAAAGAAGGTGGGCAGACATGGTGCCACATGTCTGTAAATCAGGCATACAGGAAACAAATATAGGTAGGAGAAGCTCTCTCTGTTCAAGGGAGAAAGTATGAGACCCTATATGAAAATTTATGAAAACAAAATGGGCTGGGGCATAGCACAGGTGGTACTTACTAGAGAGTGAAAGTTCTGAGTTCAAAACTCTTGTATACCCACCTTCCCAAAAAGAACTCTAAATTGAACACATTGACTTCCCTGAATAGGAGATATCTGAGAATGTTGAAATAATATAGGAACTTTAATACATCACAAATAATACAGTTGATAGAGATTTTCTCAGCATATATACTTAGGGGATTTGTGTATTTGTATCTTTTCTCACAGATCCATGGAGATTCAACTCAAAGAAATAATACCTGTAATGATACATGTGAACACAAAGGGGCCCCAGCACCATATTTAACTATGAAGAACGTAATACCCAAACCTCAAGTGCCTTCGTCAAACTACCAAAGGGAAGCTGTGATTTCTTCATAAATCTTTCCTTCAAATCAAGGCACTTGAAGGGTTAATCAAACTGCGGTATGGAAATTAGTGTCAAACATGTTCATCTTGTTTTAAAACATTTCATAATTAATTCACAAACAACATTTATAAATCTCAATAAATTTAGGTAACATATTGTTAGTCTAACTTGTAAAAAGCCCTAATGAGATAACTGAAGAAATGTATTGTTTACAGGTTCAGGATTTTATCTGGATTAATGACTGTGAATATTGGACAGATATTCCCATGGGTTTTCTCCATTCTCTTAAATTCCCACTCATGAAAGTCAAGTTCAAGTTCAAATCCAGGAATTTTTTAAAGAGGGAAAGAATAGTTATTACTTGGGTTTATGCTACTCCTTTTTCTTCCTCCTCTTCCTCTTCTTCCTCCTCCTCCTCTTCTTCCTCTACTTTTTACTCCCCTTCTTTCTTTCCTTCTTCCTTCTTTACTGTCACTCCATGAGAAACTTTCCAAAATGCCAAGTCTTGGGGATCACCTTGATGAAAAAGGTATTAGTCTTAAAGTCATAAAATAAAACATGGAACAAGCCAAACTTGGCTAGTTTAGATGTTTAAGGAAAACCTTGTGATTTTATTTGATGTCTGAGAATTAAATATGGTATTAGAATTGGACCAATAAACCTAGATACCCCTCAACACAGACTGTTGCCCTATGCATTAGAGTTTCTATGAGCATTGGTAATCTTACAGAGATCATGGACTCCTAAATTTCCAGTAAAGCATCATTCTTGTTTTCTGAACTCAGGCCCTTGTGCTTGCTAAGTTGGTGTTGTAACTCTGAGCCACACCTCCAGCTCTAATTTTTGCTAGATATATTTAGGATTGCTTCCCATCTTGGTGTGTGCCTAGACTGTGATCCACCAACTTTAGGCTTCATGTCACCGATGGTAGGCACATGTCACCCTATTCAGCTTTTCACTGGCAAGATGGAATCTTACAGACTCCTACTCAGTTGCATTTGGAACTTTAATCTTGCCAATCTCAGTTTCTCACATATTTTAGGATGACACGCACAGGTCTCTGTACCCTGCTTTGGGATGGGAAGAAATCTCATGAACTTTTCCACCTAGGCTGCTCCTTATGTGGAAAACTGCAATCCTCCCATTCTTATCCTCCCAAGTAGCTAAGAGTGAAGGCAAGAGCCACTCTGACCAGTTTAAGATATCATTTTCTAATGTGCATCAGACTGCCTGTTTTTTGGTTCTGTTCTTTCATAATAGTAAAATAATTGGATACAATTATTTATAAGAATTTGTTCTTAAATGTTGATTATTTAAAGCAGGCTTACTAAAATTAATGAAGGCCTGTATAAAATGAAAAGCAGTCTCTGAAGCAGCTAATGTAAATGTGTAATTGTGTGTATGTGTGTATGTGTGTATTCATACAAGAAGGAAACAGAAATACATTATAGTGTGGTTTTCTGTAGACTTCTGTGAGTTTTTTCACTAATGGTTCTATAAGAAACATAGCCCCTGAAGCTACTGTTACTCAAATTTCAATCTCTATTCTTCCAGCTCTGCATTACCTACTTGCCTCTTCTAAGTCTGAGAAAAATTATCAGATCCTTCTCTGTCTACATAAGACTGGCTGCTTTTCTATACTATGGCATTTGCTGTCATTGTACAGACAATTTCTTGCAGTCTAGACTTTATATGCTTGTCTGCTCTATCTCTAGCTATACAAAGGCCTGCACACTACTAGGATTTAAGTCAGCTTGCCTTCTTTGTTATGAGTGTCAAGCTTTCTGTATCTGTTTATTATCAAGGAAATCGTATGTGTTCTTTGTGTGATTTTCAACTCTGCAAACTTTGCTCTCCTTTTCTTCTATGAAAGTAACAAGTATTTTGCATAATATTGGGTTTTGATAAGAATTCACTTGCTTCTTGACATACATTGATTTTTATTACTGTACATAAAACAGGCCAGGGACTCTTCAAAGTGCTTTACAAATATTGATTCCTTTATCTTTCTAAAACCCAGTAAAGCAGATAGCATCTTTTCCCTTTTATAAGTGAAACAGCAGAGGTGCAGAGAAATCAAAGAACGAAAAGTCTATATTCAAGGTAGATGTTCACAGAAATTATTAAGGTTTAACTGTTTTTCAAAACTCTGAACACAAATGGCCTGGTCTGACCAATCATGAGGAGTGACATTTACAGGGACATTATCCACAAAGAAGTCATCTTAACTGTAAGAGAGAAAATATTTTGTGACAAGTCACATAGCTGGTAATTGTAGAGATGGCCTTTGAAGTCAGCAGTCTATTTCCAAAGCCCATGAAGTTAATGTCACATGAAAAAAGTGCTCCTTTTCCCACAAGTCATTCAGTACTATTGTTTCTTTGATCTAAAATATTAGCATACAAGTTCTACCACCCACTTTCCCAAACTTCTGTGTGGGGAAAGGGGGAGGAGTGTGTGAGTGTGTGTGTGTGTGTGTGTGTGTGTGTGTTTTACTATTCCCTCATGTGTATTCACATGGAGTTTAAATTCAATAAACAAGTGATGATGGACATAGGGATTAACATTGCACTGGAGTAAAAAAAATACTGTGGCTGGAATAAAAATCTGTAGAAAATATGTGGTAAGTCTATTTTGCACATCAACACCCTGCCTGGGGAACGGCTGCAGTATTACAGGTTATGTAAAACTAGAAACAAAAACTGGCCAGTCAAAGATTCCAGCTTCCTTTATTCTCAGTTATACATGCCGGCCTTTCATGAAATATTTGGAATCTGATAGGGAAATAGGCAAATGTTTAAGTAACTATTGATTTTTACAAATATTTAACATATGGTTTGTCTTAAAGTCGTGCATGATAACTGAACTTTGGCGAAACTGTGCCAAGGAGAAAGATTCTTCTACAGGTTATATTTAATTAGGAAAATTATCTCCTGGATAAAAATGAGCAATCAAATCAAGCTCAAGAAGTCCCACTGAAGAGAAGATTATTCAATAAGAAATTTTTCCTACAACAAAAGACCTGGAATAGTCAAAGCAGTCCTTGGCCAAAAAAAAAAAAAAAGGACTAGGAGTGGTATCACAATACTAGACCTCAAACTCTAACACAGAGCTATAATAACAAAAATGGCTTGGTTCAAACAAAAGTAGACCCAAAGATCAATGAACACATATCAATGAAGACCTAGACATAAGAGAGAGAAAGATAGACAGTGGAAAAAATAGCCTCTTCAATAATCGTTGTTAGGAAAGCTGGGCATCCATATGCAGAAAACTAAAAGTTAATCCCGGCTTGTCACCTTGCACTAATATCAGTTCAAAGTATATAAGATCTCAATGTCAAACCTGAAACTTTGAAACTACTGCAAAATAGAGTAGGAGAAACATTAGGACTTATAGGCATAGAAAAAAACTTCTTGCAAAGAGTCCAAAGGGTACAACAGATAGGAGGGAGACTCGACAAGTGTACTACATCAAAATGAAAGTTTCTGCACAGTTAAGGGCAGAGTTGTTAAACTAGAAAGACAGCCAACAAACCAAACCGGGAGAAGATCTTTACCATCAATATATTAGACAAAGGCCTAATATTCAATATATACAAGGAGCTCAAGAAACCAATCCCTCCCAAACCTAATAAACCAATCACTAAATAGGCAAGGGAGCTAAGAAGACATAAGAATGGCAAATAAATGCATGAGGAAATGCTCATCATCCCTGGCCATAAACGAAATGCAAATCAAAACAACTCTGAGATCCCATCTCACCCTACTTAGATTGGCCAGCGTTGTGAATTCAAGCAAGAAATGTTGTCAGGGAGGTGGGGATAAAAGAACCCTACTCCGACTGTTGGTGGGAATGTAAACTAGTACAACCACTCGAGTTGTAGCAGACTGGAGGTTCCTCAAAATCTAAACATAGATCTTCCTTACCAATTCCTTATCAGCCATACCACTCCTGAGCATCTACCCTGAACATCATGAGCCAGGATATGATAAAGACACTTGCACACCCATGTTCATTGCCACACTATTCATAATAGCCAAAATATGGAAACAACATAGATGCCCCACAATAGATGAGTGAACCCAAAAAAAGTGGTACCTATATACAATGTTATTTTACACAGGCATTAGCAAGAATAAATTAATGTCATTTGCAGGGAAATGGATGGAATTAGAACAACTCATGTTCAGTGAGGTAAGCCAAGCTCAGAAAAACAAATCTTCCTGTCTACTTTTGTGCCAACCAGGCTGTTTTTGTTATTATAGCTCTGTATTAGAGTTTGAGGTCTAGTATTGTGATACCACTCACATTACTTTTTTTGGCCTAGAATTGCTTTGATTATTCTCAGTCTTTTGTTGCAGGAATAATTTCTTATTGAATAATATTCTCTTCAATGGGTCTTCTTGGGTTTGATTTGAAGTTAGATCTAAAATACATTGGGATATGATAAATCATACAGGATTCTAGAGACTCACGTCCACACATAGTGAGACCAAAAGAAGATATTCTTTGGAGAGAAACACAACGGTTCAATGCTTAAGTTCCTCTTCATATCTAAATAAAATAATATACATACTGAAATGAACTCCAAGATATGGAGTTCCTTTCTTCCTTTCTTCCTTCCTTTCTTCCTTTCTTTCTTTCTTCCTTCCTTCCTTTCTTTCTTTCCTTCTTTCTTTCTTTCTTTCTTCCTCCCTTCCTTTCTTTCTTTCCTTCTTCCTTTCTTCCTTTCCTTTTCTTTCTTCCTCTTTCTTTCTTTTTTCCTTGTTCATAGTTTTTGACAACTCTGTCTTCTTTACCTTATATATGGTGTATTTGGAAGAGTTTTGGAGTTGAGGGTATAGAACTTGAAGGAAACAATGCAGCAGTGGTGCTCACTGGACACTGATGAAAGTGTCCACCCAACTTGTAGATGGAGACTGGAGGGAAGGAGGAGGAGAGAGGGAAAGAACAGAGGACACGCACCAAAGGAAATGTACTCATTACCTGACTCATGTAATTGTAATCCCTCCATACATCACATCTGTAATAACAATAGTGAATTAATAATACAAAAAAAGCACAAATTTTTCCTAGTATAGGTAGTGTCCCTACCAGGACTAATATATTACACATATTAACCGAGGTGTGGGATTTTCCTTCTTCATCCAGGTTTTCTTCTCAGCCTCTCACCTCTGCAGCCACACCTTGAGGATTATCAGCAAGGAATTGGGGGACTAGGAAGGAATGGGACAAACTACATTTTCTTTCCAAAGGTGGGAATTTTAAGCTTTAGGTTTTGATAAAGGCCTTTGCTAAGTAGGAAGACCCATGATGATGTAATGTTTCTTGGTGCTCTCTCAACTCAAAGCCCACTGGACACAAACCCCATTGTTCTGACATGAAAGTCACTCTTCCAGGGAATGGAAAAGACTGTGCCCTGCATTCTGTGCTGAGAAGAAGAAAGGAAAGACCAGCAGCACAAAGAAAATTACAAATAGCTTTTCATTTCCTGTTACCCTATCCCAATGGACAGTAGGGCCATTAGATAAATAGAGAGAAAAACACAGTGGGGCTAGTAGATTTTACTGCTTTCTGGGGTCCCTGGTGTGTATATTAATTTTCACTGAAGCAATGTGGAGGACACAAAGGAAAGCTATGAGAAATGGCCATTTGAAGCAGTTGTGATGAGATCTTAACTGCCTGAAGAAGGCTGTCCTGCAAGTGATCTGTGTCCAGAGCAGAGGGTAGAGTCCATGCTGTGTTATATAATGACTGTGTTCCCAAAGGAGAGCTTGCTGGAGAGTTAGGAAACCTTTGCAGAGCTCCCAGCCTATCAGGTCCTGAAACTCTTAGCACTGCTCAGTAACTAAGATTCTGTACTAACATAGCACACTAGGGTCACAAGGCAATGAGGACGTAAGTGCTAGCTGGCAATGAGATGTTCTTTCCATATTTAGTATAGTACATAATTTGGTGTTTATTTTGCTCATGTTCTGTCCCACTCACTAGCGTATAAGATTCCTTAAGACATAGAAGTTTAGTTTGCATTTATTCAGGGCTACTTCACGCTTTAGGACAGGGTCAGACACTAACAGGTGCTCAAAATTTGTCTACTGAATGAAAGAATGTCAAATTGATTTACCTAATACATAATTACAATAACACTTGAGAGACTGAGCTGGTGGCTAAAGAAAATCAATGGTAGATACTGCAGAAGGCAAAGCATTTTCAGACAGAAACAAGAAAAAAGTAAAGCAGAAGGAAATGCCTGAAAAGCCAGAGAAAGAACAAACGTACCACAGGGAGAATCAATCTGTTTTTGTATATCTGTGGTTGAAAAATAAAAATGTTACAGATTTGGAAAAAAAACTAGAAAAAGGGTGGACAAAAACAGAAAAAGAGTAGAAGAGCATGAATCCCATGTAAATATTTCCAGTGTTGAACTAGCCATCAATATCAATAAATTGGAGAAATAATCAGAAAAAGAAAATAGCTAATAAAGTGACAAGAACCTCTATATATTTTAATAAGTTTAATTAAATTCTAGTCAACACCATTATATAATTACTTTGTAAAATGTGTTTAAAATATTATAACAAATTTATGGCAGGAGCTGGTAGTACATGCCTATAATTCTAGCTATTCAAGAAGCTGGGATATGAGGACTGCAGTTCTAAGTCAGGCCAGGTAGAAAAGTTCATGAAATTCTTATCTCCAATTAACCACTGAAAAGACAGAAGTGGGGCTGTTGCTCAAGTGGTACAACTTTTTAACTTATTACCCAAACCCTGTGTTCAAGCCCCAAGAATGGCACACAAAACAAATCTATAAGAGAAGTATTAAAGGGATTAGAAAGTATGTTATATCTAGAATCAGTTGGCCCCAGTTCCTTATCCAAGCACAATTTTGAAACCTTAGATGGTTGACAAAGATCAGAATCAAAGATGGAGTTTATGCTTTCTTATGTAAGGCTAATCTCTAAAAATGTCATTGTGTTACTTCTACAATCTTTTATTTATTTGTTCTCCCTTAGTAAATAAATTTTGTGGCTGTTTCCATCCAATAAAAAAATTTAATATTACATACAAGTAAATGAAGTCTACACACATTTATGTTCTACCATGTGGCTAAGTGGTTTCCAAATCATGATTAAAAATTAATAAAATTGTCTGGGTGCTGGTGGCTCATGATTGTAATCCTAGCTGGTGGCTCAAGCTTGTAATCCTAGCTACTCAGCAGGCTGAGATGTGAGGGTTGTGGTTCAAAGCCAGCCCAGCCAGGAGAGTCCATGAGACTCTATCTCCAATTAACCACCAGAAAAAACACATGTGTCACTGTGGCTCAAGTGGTAGCATGCTTGCCTTGAGCTGAAGAGCCCAGGGACAGTGCCCAGGTCTGGAGATCAAGCCCCACAACTGACAAAAAATAAAATAAAATTAATTTCAAGTCATTCAAGCTCTATGAAAGTTTTCAGGGTAGTACTGAAGGGCTAAAAAAGTAGAGGGAAAACAGGAAAGGGTGAGGGATTCCAATGTAAAGCTAATTGAGTTTCTAATGCCAACTGTCTTATGGATATTGACAACCTTAAAATCCAAGGAAACCAGAATGTGTTACAATTCACTTCTTACAAATCAAAAAGATTTATTCGAGGAAGGTTTCCACAGAACTCAATGACCATGAAAAATTGACATGGACTCCAATTAATTATTCATCTGGAGAAATCCCTGTGAGAAATCAATGAAAATCAAATTGTAAACACATAGAAGAAAATGGTCTAAGGCCAAGAACAGTGTATGCACCCCTGTCAGAATTGTCTGAATTCCTCCTCAGATATAATATTAAATCTGATCTACCGAGAAGATCCACCACAGTGCTTTGATTTTTTTGTCACTGCTGTCTACCTTTCTCTCCGTTCTTTTCCTACATACAAAATTATTCCAAAAGCATATTCTCTCTTTAATCAAACTGCACACACTCGTAATTAAAATAAATTTAGGGGACGTACATCATTGCCTCTATTGAGAGAGTTTCTGGCGGCTGAATTTGAAAACTCCCATGGGCTGGGCCTTTAGTCTGTGCTTTTCCACCTGGTTCCCTTGCTCCTCATACCTAAAAATAACCCAGATGGGTCGGCAGGAAGTGTGATGCTGAAGGTGCTGACGGAAATGGGGACTCCCAGGGGTCCAGAGAGTGAATGCTGTATGTGTGTGGGAGCCAGTGGCAACTTGGTAACTTCTGTACCTGCAGTTCCGAGAATGGAAGCACCGAGCACGGCCGGCCACCTCCTGTCTTGTTGCTGGGCAGTGGCTGCTCCCTCCCCTTTGTTTGCAACACTGTTTATTTCACGAGTCCATACAAGCCCTATAGCTAGTTTCCTCAAGGACAAACACTGCTTTGGTTTTGAAACAGGGGCTTTCTCTATGCACAACATAAGAACACAGGAGAATGGAAACCATTTTATTTAGTTTCCTTTCTCACAAGTCATTAACAGCATCTCCTTGTGAGATGTACGGTTCCATCTTTAATCTCTACATAGCTCATGTTTAGCCAGCCAGCTCCAAACTGGACACATTGAGTCAGATTTTACCTCCTCATGTTTGAAATCCTTCTCTCACTTTACAAGGGAGGCTGACAGTGAGAGGATCGCAGTTCGAAGCCAGCCTGGGCAGAAAAGTTCACAAGACCCTTTCTCAGCTCACACCTGGGTACCATGGTTTATGGCTGGTATCCTAAGGTGCCTAGGACCTAAGAAGAGAAAGATAGCAATTTCAGGCGAGCCCAGGCTCCATTTCCATGGAAGGAAATCTAATGCAGTGGGGAACATCTGTCATCCAGCAAAGATGCAATCCTAAAAGTGAGGGGCCTGTGGCCCAGATGTGTGCTTGAGTGGTAAGTAACACCCTATCCTGAAAAACAGGGCTGGCAGAGTGATTCAGTGGCATATAGCCAGTGCAGCAAGCATGCAATCCTGTAATCAAACTGCAGTATGGCAAAAAAAAAAATGTTAATAAGATTGTGTCTCCAAAAAAAAGAAAGAAAGAAAGAAAAGCCAGACATGAGAGTGCTTATCTGTAATTCCAGCTCCACAGGAGGTAGAGTTAAATGAGCAGTAGTCCAAAGCTAGTCTTGGGCAATATCACAAGACTCTATCTGAAAAATAACTATACTTAAATGGGCTAGGAACATCGCTCAAGTGGTATAGCACCTGCCTAGTTAGCATAAGGCTGAGTTAATACCACTGGAAATAAATAAAAAGAAGACAAAAAAATACCTAGGTTCCAAGTGCCATTTTTAAAATTTTGAAGTAAGACAATGTCCCTGTAGAATATAAGGCAGAAATATTTAGGATCTTTGCACCTACCTTAGCATACCATGACTCAACAGTCCTATTAGAAAGAAACTTCTAAATAAAGCACCTTGCATGTATAGGAAATGCCTTTCTGCACTGAGGTATATAGAAATCATTTTCTATTGAAAGGACTGAAGGAAGATTCCTGTTCTCCTTGGTTGTGGAGAACATATGTAGCTTGGTGAGTAAATATAACCTTTAGTTCTCAGCGCAGGCCTCTGATTCCACTGCAAGATAGATTCAGCTGAGACATTGCTATGTAGCTCTATTACAGACTAATATTTCTCATGCTGTGCTTTATTCTGGACATAAGTTGGAATCCATGGCAGAAAACTGTAACCTGAGAAAACAAACAAACCCATAGGTAAGAACACAGATTTCCTTGACACAAGACAAAAATTAAAAAATCAGTAATGATCAAGACAATGTATTTAAATGAGATGAAACAAAAGGAGAGTAGAAATACTTTGAAAGCCTGATGAAAAATTGCATGATAAAAAAAGTCTCAATTTCACCTAACATCACCTTATCTGACCTTTTCTGCTTGTCTCAGACATATACTAGTTATTTCAAATAAGGGAAACCATGGGACCTATGTTTCTTTGGTCCTGGCTTACATCACTTAATATAATTTTTTCCAAGTCTTTCCATTTCCTAACAAATGGGGCAATGTCATTCTTTCTGATGGAGGCATAGAATTCCATCGTGTATATATACCATATTTTCTTGATCCATTCATCTACTAAGGGGCATCTGGGTTGGTTCCATATCTTAGCTATAGTAAATAATGCTGCAATAAACGTATTTGTGCTGGTAGCTTTAGTATGGTCTTGTTTGTGATCATTTGGGTAAATGCCCAAAAGAGGGATACCTGGGTCATAGGGGAGCTCTATGTGGAGTCTCTTGAGGAAGCTCCATACTGCTTTCTAAAGTTGTTGAACAAGTATACCCTCATACCAACAATGCAGTAGGCTTGCCTTCTGTCCACATCCCCTCCAGCATTTGTTGTTGTTATTAGAGTTCTTGATTATAGCCACTCTAACTGGGGTGAGGTGGTATCTCAATGTTGTTTTGATTTCCATTTTTTTTATGGCTAGAGAGCTTGAGCATTTCTTCATGTGTCTATTGGCCATTCTTATTTCCTCTTCAGAGAAGTTTCTCTTTAAGTCTTTAGCCCACTTATTTATTGGGCAGTTGTTTTCTCTTTCTTGCTATTGTTTCTAACATATTTATAAGATGATTTCTTTGTTGCTTTGTATGTCCCTCCCCTACGGTACAACCTCTATTTTCACTGTATTTGATGTTGGTATACTTTGGAGAGGGGAAGGGAAAAAATTGTTTAAATAGGGATATAGATGGACCCATTGCAACAATGAGACGTACAAGACGTTATGTTGAAAAATGAACTTTACAACTTTGGCGCATGTGTGGAGGATAATGGTAAGGGGAAACAAAGGAGGAGGCAACAATGCTTGATAAGAAATATACTCACTAGCTTGTTCATGTAATTGTAACCCCTCTGTCTGGTATTTTCACAATAAAAAGTCTCAATTTCAGCATTTAAATATTAAACTTTTTTCTCAGTAAGATGTTGAAATGACTCTAATTCAAATACTCCTCAAAGGAATGAGTTTTGGTATTTGATACATCTTAAATTAACTGTCTTTTCAAATGTGTGCATTTTCTATGTTAATTTTTAATATGATTAAGATGTCAATTAATCTGTTAATTAACATTTTTTATTTTTGTTGGGGGCTCCTTCTTTTGTAAAATATGTCATTGTTATTGCAGAGGTGATATACAGAGCGGTTACATGTATATGAGTCAGTAATTAGTACAATTATTTTGAACCATGTCTCTCCTTCCCTCCCTCTCTCCCAGTTTTCTCCTCCTGTCCCCACCCACAAAATGTACAGTTCATTTTCTACAAAGTGTCTAGTGATTACCACTAACGCATTTGTTCGCCCTTCATTACACCCTTTCTGTGCCCCCTTACCCTTACAAAGACAAACTAACAAACAAGATAAAAGGAAAAGAATACAAAGCCAGCAACTAAAAGAAGTCTCACGTTGCCTTTTCTTGGAGTTCATTTCATAATATTATTTTATATGATCATTTGCACATAGCTATTGAGCCTTTATGATATGCTCCTATGCATAGCCTCTTTTGGCCTCAGTGTGTGATTGTCTTGAGACCTATATAATTTATCATGTCCCAGTGTGTGTGTGTGTGTGTTTGTGTGTACATATATACATATATAACCATTCAGTGTGTTTACTTATAGATTTTTTTTGTTGTCAAGGTGATGTACAGAGAGGTTACAGTTACATAAGAAGGTAATAAGTACATTTCTTGTCAAACTTGTTACCCCTTCCCTCATTTTTCTCCCCCTTTCCCTCCCCCCTTGTTGTACAGATCATTTCCAACATATTGTCTTGTGCATGTAGCTGTTGCATTGGTTCCCTCCTTGTCCTTTATCTCACCATTCTGCTGTTCCCCTTTCTCTCCCCTAATTCAAATAAACATGTACAAAATACCAAGGTACTAAAATCAAATATAGTGACAACTTCACTTAATATAATTTTTTCCAAGTCTTCATTTCCTTACGAATGGTACAATATCATTCTTTCTGATGGATGAATAGACTTCCATTGTGTATATATACCACATTGTGTGGGTTGATTCCATATCTTGGCTATGGTAAACAGTACTTCAGTGAACATGATTGTGCTGGTAGCTGAAGTGGGGCCATGATTGTGGTCTCTTGGATCAATGTCCAGGAGTGGGATTGCTGGATCATAGGGAAGCTCGGTGTTTAGTCTTTTGAAGAACCTCCATTCTGCTTTCCAGAGTGGTTGAACAAGTTTACATTCCCCAACACTGTAGTGAGTTCCCTTTGCCACCCTGCCAGCATTTGTTATTGTAAGTTTTCTTGATAACAGCCATTCTAACTGGAATGAATTGGAATCTCAATGTTGTTTTGATTTGCATTCTTTTATGGCCAGAGATGTTGGGCATTCAAACTTCTTCCTTGAGAGGTCTTTCTTTAAGTCTTGACATTTATTGACAGATTTGTTGAGTTTTTTGCTGGTTTATTAATATGTTAATTAATCATGTTATTGTTAATAATCTGATTGTTATTAATTTTTAATTATTAATTATAATTAATTATTAATATTATTAATATGTTAATCAACATAATGGCTAATATGTTAATTAAAATATTTTAAAATATTGACTTGTATACAAACTCATGCTCAAAAGGAATTTATATTTTGCATATACATATTTATAGAGATTTAGAAGTCAACATATAGATTTTCTTAGCACTTTTCATTTATTTATATTTTTTTAATCTAGTATTTATTATATGCATATATTGGCTGCCTAATCACCCCATCTTTGCTGTTCATTGAGATTGCTAAAGAGAATTTCATTAAGAATGATATCTGTGACATTGTCACAACTTTGGAAGTGTTCCATATACTCTGTTAACTATTACATTTTGCATATCCTAGAACAATATACTCTACTTACTTTTCTTTTAGCCTGGGCTTTGCACATTTTAATATTTACACAAATATTTTACTACATAAAGATAGCAAATATTCTTTAGTTCTGCATGCAAATTATTCCTGAGCCCAGCATGAAGGCTTATACCTGTGATAATTGTAGCTACTGGGGAGGGTGAGATCAGGAGACATTTGAGTCAAGGCCATCTCAGACAAAATATAAGCAAGATCAATGACAAGCTGGGTATGGAGCCATTCATCCCTTTTCCCAGCTATTCAATAAGTGTAAATTAGAGGATCGTAGTCTAGGTCTGCTATGGCTAATCTTATTTGAAAAACAACAGAAACAAAAAGGCCTGGGACTGGTTCAAGTGGTAGAACACCTCCCTATCCCTGTGTTCAAACCCAATGCACCAAAAAATTCTTACAGGCGTAACACTGATCAAAATGAATGGTATTCATAAACTGCTTTTTTTAAATATATTTTTATTGTACAGATACTGTACAGAGGGGTTACAGTTACATGAGTAAGGTAATGAGGACATTTCATATCTGCTACCCCCTCCTTTCTCCTACCATCCCTTTCCTCTCCCCCTCCCTAACTCCTTCCTCCCCTCCCCCCCACCGCCCATCCCCGACAAAGTTGCAAAGTTTGTTTTCAAAATAGTGTCTTGTACATCTCATTGTTACAATGGATCATCCTGTATCCTTATTTCAGCATTTTGTTATTTCTCTTCCCCTTGTATATACAAGATATAGGACCCAGACATCAAATACAGTGAAAACAGGGGTTATACCATGGGAGAGGAACATACCAAGGAAACAAAAAAATCACATAGTACATTATAAATACATCAAAAACAATAGCAAGGAAGAAAAAACCATTTGTGTCCCTATCTTGCGGTTCATTTCGCTTAGCATTATCTTATATGGTCATATGTACATAGCTTTTGACCTTTTCTGCTTGTCCTAGACATACACTAGATAAACTGCTTTCTTAATTCCTTTATACAATTATTTAAAGATAATAAAAGAAAACATTCTTACAAAATATTTTTCTTACACTTTTGATTTTTTCTAACCACCTCGAATAAAAGGATATATATATATATATGTATCATTAGCTCAGCTCATATATACACACACACATATATATGTGTATATACATATATATATGTATATATATATATATATATATATATATATATATATGATACAGAGGTAAGTTTATCCCCAGGAATCAGATCCTTGGAATCAATTGCCTAAGGATCATCCTGATTTATTCAAAGCAGAAATATGCAAATGTTTACTTTAATTCTTTATATTCCCTGCCTTTTTAGACCATACTTTTTTCTAATTTGCAAAGGATGATTGATGTCTTTCTTATAATAGAGAATATTTCCTTACTCATGTAGGTTGTTGGTAACTATAATTATATGTAACATCAGCATTTCTTAGCCTTTTTAGAAAACACAACATACAGGAACATGGCAAAAGCAATAGAGTTTTTGGAGCACAAGTAAATACAAATTTTGCTAGAGTTTTGGGGTGTTTGCTGACAGTCTAGTACTCCACGCCCATTACCACAAAAGTTCCTAAAGTTTAAGGAATCTGTTTAAAATCTTTCTTCTACATTTTGTTTATAAACTAGCAAAGGAGTTTGTAAGAATGTGTCAAGACCAGACAAATAGTTCCTAATACTAGTTTTCTAGACAGAAAAATCCCAAAATATTTTCTTGTTCTTGATGAATACTCATGTATTAACCTTTTACTATAGTTCAGTTAATATTCACCATACAAACTAATGGAAGATATTTATAGTGTGGATCATTCCAACTAATTAGTTATTCATATGGTACACATAATTATATTTTAGTGTTTGGTTGGTTGGCTTTGGTTTTTTTCAGTACTGGGCCTTGAACTCTGGGCCTTGTACTCTAGGTTGGCTTTTATGTTCATGGCTGGTGAACTATCATTTGAACTACAGCTGTACTTCTGGCTTTTTTTTTGTTGTTGTTGTTTTGCTGATTATTTGGAAATAACCCTTAAAAGATTTATCTGTCAGATCTGGCTTTGAACCAAGATTCTCAGATGTTAGTCTCCTGAATAGCACGAATTTCAGGCACTCACCAGTGGTGCCTGGGTTATTTTATTTTTATTATTAAGTTATATGTGGCTATCAGTATACATTACCCTAGTGACAGCAGAAATAGCTCATATGTAACAGAACGATGGGTGTAAATTTTCATGTTATTCCAAAATTAGTTGGAACAAAGAGGTACTAAGAATTCATTTTCTAAAGAGACACCTTCAAAATAGGGCCAGAATCTTGTAGAATTTATAAAGCAGGATCAGAACTAGCCCTAGAGTGGCTCATAAGACAAATAATAATAATGTCATTCAAATTCTGTTCTGGTTATACTAGTTATAAAAATGATAGCTAGGTTAGTTGTTTTCTCTTTTTTTTATCTTGTCAGTATAATGGAAATAATAGTAGTAGTAGTAATAATAATAATGTTAAAATAATGTTTATAAGAGTTATAAGTATCCTGGGAATCTACCCAGAACACCACAAACCAGGATACCATAAGACACTTGGACATCCATATTCATTACTGCACTATTCACAGTAGTCAAGCTATGGAAACAGCCCAGATGCCCTACATACAATGGAATTTTACACAGCCATTTGAAAGAATAATATTATGTCATTTGCAGGGAAATGGATGGATCTAGAACAAATCATGTTAAGGGAGGCAAGCCAAGCTCAGAGCCACAAATAGCACATGTTTTCTCTAATACACACTGGGACATAACTTACATGGGAGTCTAGACACTCACACACAGTGAGACCAAAGGAAGATATTCTTAGGAAAGGAAAACAAAGGCTCAATACCTATGTACATCTAATCATATACAATAATGCTTATCAAAATGAACTCCAAAAAATAGAAACGAGGGTTTTTTGGGTGCTTTTTTTGCTTTTCTCCCTTTTTGTTTTGTTTGTTCATTTATCTGTCAAGGGTGGGTAAGGAGAGGCACAGAAATGGAGGGACAACAGGTGAACAAATACAGCCATGGTACTCACTATACACTAAATTGAAATGAACTATACAACTGGTGGGTGGGGATGGGAGAGAAAATCTGGGACAGAGTGAGGGAAGAAGTGACATTGTTCAAAAAGAAATGCACTCATTATCTGACTTATGTAACTAAACTCTCTGTACATCACATTTATGATAATAAAAAGTTAACATTAAAAGAGAAGAGTTGTACTTAGTATTCAGTACTAAGAAATGTTGTATAAATGAGAGTGACTGCTTAACAGTATTTGAATTCAATCCTCAGTATTGCCAGAGAGACTGTCAGAGAGACAGAGAAACAGAGAGGCAGAAAAGTCTGAAAAATTATTTATTTGTTTCTTTCTTTATTTGTTTAGTCAGTCATTGGGCTTGAACTCTGGGCCTGGGAGCTGTCCCTGAACTCTTCAGCTCAAGGCAAGTGCTCTACCACTTAAGTCATAGCACCACTTTCAGTTTTCTGGTGGTTAATTGGAGATAAGTGTCTCGTGGACTTTTCTGCATGGGCTGGCTTTGAACCTCAATCCTTAGGTCTCAGCCTCCTGAGTAGCTAGGATTATAGGTATGAGACACCAGTGCCTGGCTTAAAAAATTATTTCAAAGACAAATCCTTTATTTGGAAAAATAAATATATCTATAATTGTAAAATATTTCCCATTAAAAAGATAAATGTGGTGTTGATTATGGGAATAATTTTTCACAATGACTAGTTCAAGATTGCGGTTTGTGAGGACAAAAGGACATGGGATGTATATCAGATAAAATCCAATACAGGAAAGGAAAAATGTTTTGGGTATTTTGAGCATAAAGTGATTTAACAAAAGATTAACTAATTAAAAATTGTTGCAGCACTTGGAGAAATGAACTCTAGGCTGGACCTCCAGAGATGATTATGAAATGCTTCTCAAAACCCCAGAAGCGGAAACATAGATAGTAAAACTCTCCTGCAAAAAATCTTCACATCAGCATATCTTTGATTATTGGCAGTAACAAACAAAACATTATTCACATATACTTCGTGTGTGTGTGTGTGTGTGTGTGTGTGTGCGCGCGCCAGTCCTGGATTGTTGTTGTTGTTGTTGTTTGGTCGGTCAAGGGGCTTGAACTCTGGGCCTGGGCGCTGTCCCTCAGCTCTTTAGCTCAAGAGGAGCGCCACTTCTGGTTTTCTAGTGGTTTATTAGAAATAAGAGTCTCATGGACTTTCCTACCAGGCCATTGAACAATGATCCTCAGATCTTAGCCTCCTAAGTAGCTAGGATTACAGGTGTGAGCAACCAGTGCCTGGCATTGTCCTGGGGTTTTAACTCAGGGCCTCAGCACTGACCTTGGGTTCCATTGTTAAGGCTAATACTTCATCACTTGAACCACAACTCCACTCTGGCTTTGTGTCTCAAAAACTTTCTTGCTTGGGCTGTCTTTGAACCATGATCATCATATCTCAGCCTCCTGAGTATGTAGCATTACAGATGGGAGCCACCTACAGCTTACAAGATCTAATTGGGATAAAGTCCACAGCAAAGAAATCTAAGAAACTTACCTCTTCTACTTACCTCCTCCCTCCTCCCTCCTCCCTCCTCCCTCCTCCTCCTCCTCCTCCTCCTCCTCTTCCCTCCTCTCTTCTGCATTTCCTTCCCCCCTCCCTTCTTTTCTCACTTCCTTCCCTCCTTCCCTCTCTCTTTTCTCCCCCCTTCTCAGCAAGAGGACATTACATTTAACGGAGGAGGACATAGTTATGACTATGACTCAAGGGTTTTTGTTGTTGTTATCATCCTTGTTTTAATTAATTCAGAGATGTTGTGCTAGTTGATATAAAGCCAAAGACTAAACCAAGTTGTGAAGGCAAAAATGTCACCAATTATATGTCCCCTGGTTTATGGCTGAACTAATGTCATCTTTTCAAATAAGGGAAGGTGGCTCAGTGGTAGAGTGCTTGCCTTACATGCCTGAGGCCCTGGGTTCGATTCCTCAGCACCACATAAGAAAAAAGCCAGAAGTGGTGCTATGGCTCAAGTGGTAGAGCACTAGCCTTGAGCTGAAAAGCTGAGGGACAGCACCCAGGCCCAGAATTCAGGCCCCAAGACTGGACCCCAAAAAAATTTTTTTTAAAATCAAATAAGACAAAAAATTCAGCAGACCTCACAGATAGCTTTTTCTATCCAGGTGAGTATGTAATCATATATTCCCTTTAAAGTATATGATCAATGTGTTTTTAAAAATCCTTTAGAAGCTGAACTTACACCATGGCAACATTTCAATTCTCATTTCATAGAGGGACCAAAGCGTGGTATGCCTTTAGAAAATGTTTTTCTATCAAAAGGAAAAAATGGGGAAGAAGAAAAGAATGGTGTGGGGGGAGGGGGTAACTCTCAACTTTTGAAAGCATGCAATGATAATATTTTCTCTTTTCCATCAAAACTAAATATTTGATGTAACCACCACAATTTCATTAAAATTTAAGTATCATTAAGGAGATATTGCCTGAGTATTACATTTCCAAGAATAGCACACGTTTGGTTAATCACCAATAATCCATTCACCCAGCTTATATATAGCCATAGCCAGTCTACTACCCACGTCCCAGCCTACATTCTGCTTTTTGCAGTCCTTCCACTTGGAAAGGAAATTCAGGATCCTTGCCAATAACAACCACCTCCAATGTTTTCAATATTGCTACCATCACCCTGGCAACACAGAAGACAGGACATAAATAGTTGCTCTGCCAAATGTATCTATTGCCTCATTCTGCTTGCAGAAGTTAGTCTTGTCGAGCAAAGTTTCTACTAAAGTTAAAGGCAAAATTTTTTACTTATCAATGGCAAGTCTAAAACGTGTATTTATTCTTCATTTAAACAACTACATGGAAGTATTAATAAAATAGAAGATCCATGAGGGTTGAAATAAAAACTTGTCTTGTTCCCAAGCATTGAGATTTAGTGTTGTTCAAAAGATATGCATTGAAGGGATGGAATTGGAGAATGGAGAATGCAAACATACACATTTTGAATCAAAGTCCTAAAGTTGGATACTATTTACATCACTGCATTAGTGTACTAAAACATTTTAAAACTCATAGCCCAGACTGTCTTTCAATGTCCAGAATAATTAGTAGATACAGAGATTTCATTGTTCAGTTTCAGTTGAATTATACCACCCTAGATGATATGCATGATGAGATATAGTGTTATTGGATAGCATCAATGTTTTGGACACCAAATTAGGTGTTTTTATACATTAATATCTTTCCAGCCCATTGGTCATATGGTAGGGATTATTTATTTATTTGTTTGTTTGTTTATTTGTGTTGTTATTTGCTGGTCCTAGGGCTTGAACTCTTGCTTAGGCACTGTCCCTAAGCTTTTCGATTCAAGGTTAATGTTCTACCACTTGAGCCAAACCTCTACTTTTAGCTTTTTTGTGGTGAATTGGAGATAAGAGTTTCAGGGACTTTCTTGCCTAGGTTGGCTTTAAATCACGATCCTCAGATCTCAGCCTCCTGAAAACGGACTGTTGCCAGGCTCGTACAGTTGGTATTTTGAGAAGACCTACGCAGTAAGATGTGAACAAAATTAAGTATGATTAATTAAGTGAACAAAGTTAAGTATGATTGTTCAGGGTCAAATGATCTTGAACTTGGGTTCAATATATTTCAAAATCCACATCCATTCTAGTCACAAAATTCGCCCTCTTAATGTCTGTTTGTTAGTTCTCCCTATTTTCCACTAGTGTGATTTGAACTCAGGTCCTTGCACTTCCTTGGCTTGCTTGCTTTGGGCATTCTACCACTTGAGCCACACTTCCAGGCCAGCTTTTGGTGGTTATTTTGAAGATGGAGTCTAATAAACATTTCTTCCTGGGCTAATTTTGAATCTTAATCCTCAGATTTCAGACCTCTTAAGTTGCTAGGATTATAGTTGTGAGCCACCATCTTTAGTGTTGCCTGAATTGTGTTGGAATGTAGAAATCATTGCCAACCCTTTATAGCCCCTCTTTAATAGTGACCTTGGACCTCTTCTATAATTCAGAAACTTCACTTTCAAAGAAAGGTTGTGGGAAAAGCAGAGTAGTGAAGACTTTCTATGTGTTAAATTCATGTTGTGTCATGTCAGAAAGAATGGACTGACATAAAAGAACCCATGAAATCAGAGACCAATGGGGGAAAAATAGTTCTGTGGTGTGGCAGAGAGAGCATGAAACTTGGAATCATAGATCCTGGGTTGCAGGCTTTGCTGTACCACCATGCAATTTTTCTCTTTTGGCCAAATTATTTGAAGCTAAACTTCTTGACTAATAGAAAATGGAAAATGTTTAATTGCAAGTTTTTGCTTGCATGGCTCCATGATACGTACATCACAATAGTGTGCAGCATTACATGGGAATCTACAACAGGCTGTGAGGATGCAATGATGACACCATAGTACCACATCACCCAGTGAAATCAGAGTGGTCTTAATTTGTGTAGTATGTTCTACACACACACACACACACACAAGTACCTGATCTCTGTATCAGACCATAGTGACTATAATGATATAACAACTATTGTGTTTGTCTTCAGACATAACACAGAAACATTCAATGTTATAATTTACAGATGAGAAAACAAGACATAGAAAGTAAAATAAGACAAAGACTTGAAGTAAATATAGGATCTAAAGATAGGTGAAAAAAGACACAAGCAACTCTCCCGCGGATCATTATTTTCTAGTACATTAAATATGAGTATACCCCATGCTGCCTAAGATGGTAATCCTTGCATTTATTTTGACTCGGTTTCAGAGATTTCAGCCCATCCAAGCAGGGGGAGCATGTGCAGCTCAGCAGTTAGGATCATGGCAGCTAGGGATAGAGAGAGCAGGACTGGAAAGGACCGGAGATAAGCTATCCACAATGACCCTAACCCACCTAGTAACCTACATCCTGCAGCTATGTCTCACTAAAAGTTTCTAAATAACCCACCATTTGGGAATCAAGCCTTGATAATGAGCCTAATAGTCCTAATAGCGTGAAAATAGTTAAAAAGAATATATGTATGTATATATGTGTGTATATATACATATATATGTGTGTGTGTGTGTGTGTATATATATATATATATATATATATGCTTAGCAGAGGTAGATGACTCTGGTACTAGCCACCAGGATCAAGAATCAAACAAAACTTGAAGGATGGATACAAACGCAGCAAAAGAAGGACTTTCATACCATGGATTGAAATATGTGATTGAAGATTGGCTCTTCTATTTTAGACTGGAAAAGTGGAAGAAAGGGGCAATAAATCCCCTAATCTCTAATGTTTTCACGGGTTAGACTGTCTTGTTGGTTTAAAACACTGCTATTGTTATCCTGCTAGTCTTATGCACCCAGTGACAGCAACCAGAATCAACTCCTTCGTTTTTATCCCAGCAACTATATTCCACCAGGTGGCGCCCAAACTATAGCAGAGAATGGAAAAGATGGGTTGAGATCCTGCAGCCAGTCACCAGGATGTTAATACTGAGCACTTAATAACCTGGACAAAGAATAACCTCTGTTCTATGCAATTGTATTTTGAAGGCACACTTTTGGATCTTTACAGTTTTCTTTTGCCCTGTGGTTAGAAGAAATCCTCCTTTTCCTCATTATTTTTACACAGACATTTCCAAGTGTAGAAGCATGGGCCCGTAATCCCAATACTTAGAAGGCAGAGCAGGAGGATGTGTAGTTCAAGGCCAGTTTTTGTAGCATAACAAGAACTTGTCCCCAGTACTAACAACTGCAAAAACATCTTAAAATGCCTTTTCTAGTAAGGCTTCCCAATACTACTTTTGAATCTTAAGCTTCTTCCTTAATTTAGTGGCTTAATGAAGGCATTTCCCTATTCTGTTCATGTTTCTGATTTTTAATAAAAAAAAAAATCCAGTAGCAATCAGCTTTCTCTTCACAGACATTTAGCAAACTGCTTCTTGGAAGTTTGTCTACATGAAAAATACATGGCCTAGTGAAGTAAGCCAGGCCCAAAGAAACATAGGTCCCATGGTTTCCCTTATTTGCAATATCTAGTATATGTATGAGTCAAGCGGAAAAGGTCAGATAATGTGATGTCAGGAAAATGAACCATTAGCTATGTATTTTAATGTTTTTTCTTTCATACATGTGTTTCTAACGCAAAAAAAAAAGAAAAATACATGGCCAAAGATTAAGTCCTCCTTCTCTTCTAAGCTCTTGTTTAAGCCCTGTCCATGGACAATACAAAAAGTTCTGCCCTTGCACTCAAATGCCGCAGTCAGCGATGGTCATCACGTGGACGTGACAGCAATCCAAAATGTGTTCACCAGTCTTCCGTATTTCAGTATGTCATCTTAAAATTGATTTCTGAGACTCTAACTGCAATTCAGAATTTGTGTGTTTTAATGCATTTTAAGCAAACATTTATAAAATAACTTTTGAAATACTGGGCTTGAGGTGACCTCAAAGAAAAATAAATCAGAAACACATTTTATTAAATGAGAAATCTGCTATCTAGAAAGAAGGTTTGAAAAGAATGTGTGTTTATATCTCCTGATGCTTATGAATATAATCATCAGTTCAGCAACTCATTTTAATAGATTTTAGGAGGTTCACAAGTTAGGTTCTGGTGTCAGGTACAAAGAATCCTCCTGATGGGTTTACTTATGGCCTATTCTGGTCTAAGATTAACCTAATTTCCATCTTTTGGAGGCTGTATTATGGGAGATAACTGTTTTATTGTCAGAAAAGCGTAAGTGGCCCATACCAATGCCATTGAAATTGACTGCATTTTTAATTTAAGCTTCCTGGTTTGTTATGCAACCTTAGATGACTTAATCTCTTACTGAATCGTTCTGTAGGACAGTTACCTTATCTTAAAATGGGGACAATAATAGTGGCTCTTTCTTGTGTGGCCTGAGCTGGAATGGGATGAGTCTACTGCTGGGGAGCTTTGCGTGGTGATAGTTATTGTCATTGGCGTTGCTCTCCCAGCTGTCTTGGAAATGTTTGTTTTAGTGTCATTCCAACTGGAACTCAACTGAACTATCTTATCTGTCAAAGGTGAATACAAAAATCTTAAAATGCAATTACAGACCTCAAGTATTTGAGATTTAAATTCTCACTAAGGTCTACAAAATAAAATTGTATAATGGTTGAGAGAAGACGTACAAGTAAGGGAGGATTGAAAATAAGATGCACTGCAGACTAGTTACATCAATAAGGATGAACAACCAGTAAATGTATGAGTCATAGGATTATTTATCACCATTTGAAGAATGTCTTGAATTAACATTTCATTAGTTCATTGGAGTAAACTACAAAAATATTTAAGTATTCAAATAAAAACGTAAAAGTCATCTTAAATTCCACCATCTGTAGAGAGCCAATTATATCTGTGTACATTTTGCAAATTTGAAGATAACATTTTGCTATATAATCTTTCATACTTTGTTCTATATGTCTATGAAGGTTTAGAAAGAAAGAGAGAATAGTCCATATGGCTAACACAGGGAACAATATTCAAGGCAGAGAAAAAAGTATGTGCAAACAACCTGCATTGGAAATGTGCCTAGGGTGTTCTAGGAATATTGAAGTGGGTAGTATAACTGGAGTAGATGGATATAAAGAAAGAGTAGGTTAAAATAGTATTACCAAGCTGGGTTTCAATGGCTCATGCCTGTAATCCTAGCCACTCAGGAGGCTAAGATCTGAGGACTGCTATTAGAAGTCAGGGCAGGAATGTCTAAGAGACTCAGAGAAAGCTGAAAGTGGCACTGTGGCTCAAATGGTAGAGTATTAGCTTTAAGCACAAAGAGGCTCGGGGACAGAGCCCAGGCTCAGAGTTCAAGCCCCAATACCAGGAATTAAAAAGAAAAAGATAACTAATCAGAAGTCTAATAATGCTGGTAACTTAGCTCCAAGGGAGGGCAGTAGAATGAGGAAATGTATTTTGATCTTGTTATAATTTAAAATTGTAGCTAAAATGTGTTGTCTTCAGGTACTGGTGGCTCATGCCTATAATCCCAGCTATTCAGGAGGCTGAGATATTAAGATTGTGGTTCAAACCAAGTTCAGGCAGGGAACTCCAATTAATCACCAAAATGCTGGAAGCTGAACTGAAGTTGAAGTGGTAGAGTGTTAGCTTTGAACTAAGAAGTTCAGATACAACATCCAGTCCCATAGTTCAAGCCCCAGAATCACCTAAAGTATAACACAAAACAACAACAACAACAAAACATGTATTGGTGAATTAGAAATTAGTATTGCATTGTTTCTAACATATTTATACGATGATTTCTTTGTTGCTTTGTATATCCCTCCCCCTCGGTATAACCCCTGCTTTCACTGTATTTGATGTTGGTATAATTTGTGGAGGGGAAGGGAAAAACAAATTGTTTAAATTGCAACAATGAGATATACAAGTCATTATGTCGAAAAATGAACTTTACAACTTTGGCGAGGGGGGAAGAGAAAAAGGGAAGGATGGGAAGGGGAATCAAAGGAGGAGGCAAAGATGCTTGATAAGAAATGTACTCATTACCTTGCCCATGTAATTGTAACCCTTCTGTATGGTATTTTCACAATAAAAAAAGAAATTAGCATTGCTTGCAACAGCAATATACATAAGACAATATGTTAGAAATGATTTGTACAACTTGGGGATGGGGGTGGGGGTAGGGAAAGTAGGAGGAAAATGAGGGAAGGGGCAACAAGAAATGTACTTATTACCTTACTTATATAACTGTAACCCATCTGTGCATCACCTTGACAATTAAAAAAAGAAATTCAACAAAATAATTGAAATCAAAATGAACCAAAGGAATAAAAATATCTTAAGATTTACATACATATATATATATATATAATGAAGTTAGCATTGCTGAAAATCAACAGCCAAGGGTGACTTCAGATTTTGTGTGTGAATAATCAGAAGACAGAACTTTCCATTTACAAAAATAGCTTTGTAGAAAGTGTAGATAATTGATTGTTTCATTTTTCAACTTGAATTTCAGTGGTACAGTCTCATGATTCTGAATGGAGATGGTAACTAAGCAGTTGTATACATTAATGTGGGGTCCTTGATTCAATGACAGTTATTATTTTACAAAATTTCTTAAGATCTCCGATCTCTAATCACTTTGTTTTAGGCAATATCAGAATCTGTGTTGAATTGAAATGCTTTCAACACCTGTGAAAAGGTACTGTCTAAATTCTAATTGTGAGTTAAGTTAAACATTTATATGTATATCTCCTCTTGGGGCATTGGTTTCCAAGTTATCAAGACTACCTGGTGATAGAGGTC
Source organism: Dipodomys ordii (assembly GCF_000151885.1). Classification (NCBI taxonomy): domain Eukaryota; kingdom Metazoa; phylum Chordata; class Mammalia; order Rodentia; family Heteromyidae; genus Dipodomys; species Dipodomys ordii. The sequence goes on from NW_012267306.1 coordinate 8,827,318, forward strand.
AAAGAGTTATTCCCCTGACTGGAAGTGGAGCACCATCACATTCTGCCTAGTGTGCTGAATTGCTGCACCATGTTTTCAAGTCTATGTCAAGGTCACAGGGCCAGGGAGTGGTCAACCCTTCCCTGTTCTATGGTTTAGGCAGAATGTCTCACATTCAAAGTAAAACAATTACTTTCAACTCAGGGCACTGGGCTGGGAGGTAGAGCTAAAAATGAATGGTATTCATCTTTTGCTCCACCAGGGGTGGGCACTTGGCTGATAGGTTGCTGAATCTGTCAGTCCAATGCCTGGGACTGGGAATTTCCTGTGGGTCTGCCCCGCGTGCTGACCCTATTTAGGCCCTGACCAGCCCAAATGCCGTGAGGCCATGCCCTGTGATGTCTCCGTGAGAGTCTCCTGTCTCCTGGCTCATCTCCAGTCATCATGGCATCCCAATTCAGCTTTCTATTGGAGCTGAACTGGATTGTTGGGGTACTGCTGGTATTGTTTTTGTTCTTTCTTTCCTCTGTAGCATGTTTCCTAGCTGTGTTATGTGTATTTGGGGGCTGCAGGCCTTTGTAACAATGGGCTGCCTGCAGCCTGATAACTGTATAATAAAGACTCCAATATTTCATACTTTTGGGATGATTCACCTTACAATAGCTAGAGCTCTACCACAGCACCACTTCCAGCCCAGGCTAGCTTTGAACAGTAATTCTCAGATCTCAGCTTCGTAAGTAGCTAGGGGTAAACCACCAGCACCTGACTTAAAAAAAAAATCTTCCCTGGGACCTTTGAGATAGCTGAGAAATCTCAGAAGATTGAGTTTCCATCGTCTCCTACTTGCTAATTTTCTGTGAACTGTTAATTTCCCTCTTGCGGCCCTTTACTGCCCAGAATTACATTAGTGCACCTTTTGTTTCATGATGTGGGAATTCTCTAGTTTGCCGAAAGTTCCTTCTTCAACTTACTCATGCTTTTTTTTTTATTTTGTCAGTCGTGGAACTTGAACTCTGGCCCTGGGCGCTGTCCCTCAGCTCTTCAGCTCAAGGTCAGCGCTCTGCCACCTGAGCGACAGAACCACTTCCGGTTTTCTGGTGGTTAGTTGGAGATAAGAGTCTCATGAAGTTTCCTACCAGGGCTGGCTTTGAACCACAATCCTCAGATCTCAGCCTCCTGAATAGCTAGGATTACAGGTGTGAACCACTGGAGCCTGGCTTATGCCTCTCTTCTTCACTGTGAAAATGGTCCTTAGACCTCCATTTCCATATCACATGATCCAATCATACCTTATTAAAGAACTAACTACTGCACCACAACAAATTCTCTGCACATTAATGGCCTTGCCAACTATTTGGGAGGCAGGTGCTGGGCAGGGGTTTTCCTTCTCCCAACATGAACATGCCAGACTCTACCATCCAACCATGTGGCCGATATGGTGCTGGCCAGACCTGACATCCTTACTTCATAGTCTTGAGCCAAAGAAGCTCAAGGACAGCGTCCAGACCCTGAGTTCAAGCCCCTGAACAGGCACAACAACAACAACCTGATGGAGTCCTGTGGTAGAGAGATAATTCAGTCAGCATTTGTTCATTAGGAGTTAATGTGATAAGGGATGCAAGCCAAACCAAAGGAGAAGCAGACACATATCTGAAAATATTACCTGGAAAGACAAAAGCTTTCAGTCTTCTATTGATGAAGAATTCCAAGATATAAGTGTCTAAGTCTTCAGGGCATAAAATATTTCTTTCCTTTTTTTTGGCAAGAGCTTGAGCAAAACCTGGCATGTCTATATGATACCTCAGCAGCATCTTTAAATGTGAAAGAAATTAGTCTATAACCACAATATTTAATCCACATAATGTCAAACAATCAAGCCTTTCATTGAAGTGAGGGATTGTTTTGGCATCCACCATCCATCCAATCCATAACCACCCAAAGAATTGATTTTGATTCAAAGGCACTTTTGGCAAATTGGGAAATTGTGAACTCCATTTAGTGCTATCCTATGCCAGAATGAAATATGCCTGGAAGCCAGTATTTCAGAGCTCTGATGAGGTCCTTGGCAGCTGTGTGGGCCAGACTATTTGCCCAGAGTGACCTTTACCTTTCTGTGCTCATTGCTTGTGTTTTGGCTCTGTCTTTTCTACCTCACATCAAAACAGTTATTTCTTGAGTCAAAATTTCATGCCATTTAATTATTTCTTTTTTTTTCTTTTTTTTTTTTTTGGTCAGTTGTAGGGCTTGAACTCTGGGCTTTAGCACTGTCCCTGAGCTCTTCATCTCAAGCTCTTCATCTCGAGTTCTCTACCACTTGAGCCACAGTGCCACTTCCGGTTTTCTGGTGTTCAATTGTAGGTAAGAGTCTCATGGACTCTTCTGCCCAGGCTGGCTTTGAACTGCAGTCCTCAGATCTCAGCCTCCTGAGTAGCTAGGATTACAAGAGTGAGCTACCAGCACCTGGCTCAATTATTTCTTAATTTGAGTTTAGGTTAAAGTGTTTTCTTGCCCAGAGTTATTTATATATTAAGTATTAACATAAATGTGGTGTCCTTTCTTTAAAAAGCAATTCGGACAAGTTTGTACAATGAGAGAAGATACTTCACAGACCCTTAGAATTTGCGCTATATTCCAAATCTAGCTAAACATGAGTTCACTAAAGAAATTTAGAAGAGGCATAAAATAACTATTCTTGACTGTAGGGTCATTTGTTCCTGTTAGCATACCCCATATCCATTTCTCTCTCCTAGTGGCAAGCAACCTCCTGTTTCTAATTAGATCTGTGTGGTCTACATAGGGTTAACTCTAGTCTTTGAGCATATGAATTTGAGCTAATTAATTTTAATATAAAATTTTCCTGAACTCAGTGATATCAGAGTATGGTATCATACACACAAAGACACATTAATACCATGTGGGCAGGCCAAGCAGGAGCCAATGAAAACCTAGGGATTTCACATGAACTGGAGGAGCAGAAAGTTCTTCCTTGAACCCCTGAGGGGAATACAGGCAAGATGGTCCACTTCCTGGAAGAGAAAGGCCTGAGAATATAACCTGAGAAGAAAAGCAGTTACAAAAAAAGGAGATTTTTCCCACACCACCAAATCTAATTTGAACCACACTGATGTTTTCAATTATGTTCATCCAAAAGTATTAGTCAGGTTTAGTTGGATCTTTTACAACTAAACAAACTATAAAATATTCCAACAATGTCTATTTAATTGGATTTCTCTATCAAATCCAAGCTAAACTTTAAAATATATTCCAGCTGCACTGAGAGATCTCAAGATTTCAGACTCCTATAACAGACTCCATTACTCTTCCTAAATTTCTTCCCCTTTACTCTAAAACCTGATTTATTTTTGTATATTTCCTTACCAGACATTTATGCCATCATTCTCATTTCCTGAAATAATACAATGTTAATTCATTTAATTCAGTTAGTAATACTATAGGGATGGTTTACTGTTTTCAGTAAGGAAATCTGGCCAAGATCACAAAGCTAGTGTGAAGAGAGGACAGGAAAAAAAAGGCACAGTTTCTATTACTGAACAGCCTAATTCTTGTTAAAGGCTCAAGATTACATCAGTATTTTTTAACTCTGGTTTGGTATAATATAATCAAGCATCCAGAGAGGAGAAAGATGATCATTTCTAGAGATTCAGCCTAAGAAAGCCTGAACATTAATTTTAAAGCTTTATAGATGGTTCTGATATATAATTCATATTGGAAGAAAAGAAACACCTACTCACATAAAAGATCAGCAATTATCTTGACCTACATTTGAGTTTCCAAAAGACAACTCTTTCCAAAACCTCTTGGACATTCATTTTTTGTCAGTTGAAAGTAATTAATACTTTCATTGATTTATTATGACAATTAATTTTAATATATTTCTGCTGTGGATGATATTTGCTAAGACTGCATCTAGCATCATGGGTCACAAAACAATGAATGCACCAAATCTGAGAAGTGAATGATAATATAAGCAACAGTATTTAAGTTTAGATAATTATAAATGGCCCAATATTATATCTTTATTTCTTGCTAAATTAAGGGCAAAATGGCAATATTTTTCATCCATAACTTGTATTTGGCCCAGACAGTAAAAGTGTTCTTTTGTCTTAAGGGAATATAAACGACCTTAAACTTTACTTCCTCCTTTGTGTCTAGACTCTACAACACAGAAATATTGTCTAACTTGTCCTTTGCCTCCTACTCCTTGTTACCATGTTCATTCATGGTATTATTGACATGTTTTAGGGATCATAGTTCTGTTATGCTTATAGAGATATATGTAGCTAAAAGATAGAAGTAAAACTGTGGTGCCATCTTATAATTTATGGGGGAATTTTTTTACTTAAAAGTTCTGCAGTTATTGCTTTTGATGAGTTAGTGTCCTTCAAATCTTGAACTATTTGGGTACTATAAGTTAATAACCTATACTCTTCCTTCTATTCCAGCTAAATGTAATTCAGAGGTCTGTATGCTGGGGCTTGAACTCAGAGCCTGATCATGTCCTTGAGCTTCTTTGAGTTCAAGGCTAGTGCTCTACCAGTTGAACCACAGCACCCACTTGTTTATATATATATATATATATATATATATATATATATATATATATATAAATTTATTTATTTTGGTTGGGCATGGGGCTTAAACTCTGGGCTTGGGCGTTATCCTTGTGCTCTTCAGCTCAAGGCAAGTACTCTACTGCTTGAGCCACTTCTGGTTTTCTATTGGTTCATTGGAGATAAGAGTCTCATGGATTTTCCTGCCTGGGCTGACTTTGAACCACTATTCTCAGCTCTCAGCCTCCTGAGTAGCTAAGCAGCCTTCTAAGCAGCCACAGGTGCCTGCTAAGAATATGAATATTAAGCCAGGCTCCAATGAATCACACCTGTAATCCTAGCTACTCAGGAAGCTGAGATCTGAGGATTCAAAGTCAGTCCTGGCAGGAAAGTCCATGAGACTCTTATCTCCAATAAACCAATAGAAAACCAGAAGTGGCTCAAGCAGTAGAGTACTTGCCTTGAGCTGAAGAGCACAAGGATAACGCCCAAGCCCAGAGTTTAAGCCCCATGCCCAACCAAAATAAATAAATTATATATATATATATAAACATGTTGGATTTTTAGTTTCCCTTACCTGGAGAAAATAGAAAACCATTTTCTGGAAATACCAAAATATCATTTAATTAATAAGAATTAATCTGTGATCTATATTGTTATTCATATATCTGATAAATATAATCCTAATACCCTAAAGTTTCCATTTGCTTTCAAAGTATTTTTACTTTATATGTTTATGTTTTATATTATAAAAAGTTAAAGATTTTCCCCTTAATAAAATGAACAAGTTCTTATAAAATTTTGCTAAGTTCTCTGAGACTTCCTTCTGACTACCCCACACATTTCTCAGCATTTCCAGAAATTATATTGAGCTTAAAAGTGAACATGGAAAATAAAATATTTTCATCACATAAACTTTGAAAGAACATAGAGTTTACCAATTTTTATTTTTTTTATTATTTGGTCACTCATGGGGCTTGAACTCAGAGCCTGGGTGCTTTCCCTGAGCTCTTTTGCTCAAGACTAACACTCTACCACTTTGAACCACAGCACCACTTCCAGTTTTCTGGTCGTTATTTGGAGCTAAGAGTCTCAAGGACTTTTCTGCCTGGGCTGGCTTTGAACCATGATCCTCACATCTCAGCCTCCTGAGTATCCAGAATAACAGATGTGAACCACCAGAGTCTAGAATCAATTTTTTCTCATTTTAGATAGGATTTCAGGAAGTAAAATAATATTCACTATATTTAATTAACACTAGAGTGTTAAAGTTAAGACTGAAGAATAAACTTAGTTTTCTTCACCAGTCTAAAGCAACTGAATTATTGTTGGTAACATTGACCAGTGAAAGACAACAGGTATATATTAACATGTTTTCAACTAAGAGGAAAACAGAAAAATCTATATTCTTATTCACTAAAGGATAATGCAGGAAATAAAGTAGCATTTAGCTATCCTATTGGCATAGTACTGGATGCTGAATGAGTGTCTTGATTGATTATTAAGGGGTTGTGTTGTGTATGCATGATGAAGCAGAATTTGGAAGCTAGTAGTATTTCATGATTTTTCTGATTTGTACCACAAGGGACATACATAACAGTCAGATTGCCTTCTGCAAAGCAGTTTCTCTATTCAGTACAGATTTATTTCTTCTATTTTCTCTAAAGAAATATGATATTCACTTTGGTACTGGGAAATTTCCAGCATTTCTTCAAAACATCCTAAGATCCTATTCATTTGTGTGTGTGTGTGTGTGTGTGTGTGTGAAACCCCTTTCTACAGATTTGCCACTTTCTCTGGCTCTTGGATTTGTATTTTATCTGTGATTACAAATACCAAGGATAATAATAATTTTGGAAATGCAACAATAAGGTGATAAATAAGTCTGTATAAAGTGTATTTATTGAGTGAACTAACCAGTCTCTGATTAAACTGTGAAGTAGGTGAAATATTCTATTTTTCTTCATAAGAACCTGACCCCTTCACCAGCTTCTATTGTGGTTTATGTATGTATTAGATTTTCACTGTATGCCAGGCACTGTGCTAAGGACTGGGACACAAAGATCAATGAATAAATTTTGTTATAGTCTGTTCCTTTGTAAGCGCACATAGTGCTTCTCTAAATAGAGTGGTCATAAAACCAAGCCTCCCCTGAACAGAAGCTCTTTACTACTGTTGTGACAATACTTACACCTTTTAATTTTACTCTCAAGAAATCTGTATGGGCAGACACACACACACACACACACAGAGTTACCTATATCTGTATCTATATCTATATCTATATATGGGTCTTTTCTCTTGTTTTTAATTATCTCCTTTACCTCCACAGAAAACATGTTGATAGAAGAAATAAGATAATACAAACTATTCCTTAGTATTTTCTTTCATTCATCAATGACTTGATTCCATAGAAGAAAAATTTCAATTTATTGCCTGTTTTATTTTATTTTTATATTATTTAGATATGCAAAATTTTGTATATGTATTTTCCAAAAAATATTGCATATCCCAAATCTCTAAACATTGACATTTATCCTGCTCCAAGATCCATAAAAAATTGAATACATGTTACTATCTCTATCTTAGAGTTGTTGTTTTTTAAGATATTGACACTTTGACTACTGCTGGCAAGTTATTTCACAGATTATCTCTGCAATTCAGCTATTAGATATTTTAGATGATTAAATTGGGCTACTTATTTGTATTAGTAATGCTGTAGAAGTGAGCATTGGTCATATTAGGATACATGAACAGAATTCTGTTGTATTACAAAGGCAATTTTTTTCCTTATTTTGTCCTGAGAGTCCTGTACATGTTTACATGGTCTACTTTTTTGAAGTTTTTGCCTAAACAAGTAGTTAAGAAGGGCATTTCCTACACCTGGCCTTATATATACAGGACTGTAATGAGTCAATAATTGAAATGTTTTTCTTTAAAATAGTATTTGAAATCTTTTGTTGCATTTAGATTTTTTTGTCTTAAGGCTAAATCACAGTGGAGATATTTTCCTAAAATTCAATAATATACCTAATCAACAACCTTAGTTCTCTTGAAAAAAAGAATGTTTTAGGCTGTGGATACAGCTCAGTGGTAGAATGCTTACCTATATCATTGCACATATGCAACTCCTTGAATTCAAAACTCAGTGAAATAATAATAGGAAGAAGAGGAAGAAGAAGAGGAAAAAGGAGGAGGAGGAGGATAAAGATGAGGAGGAGGAAGAGGACGAGGAGGAGGAGGAGGAAGAGGGGGAGAGGGAGAGGGAGGGGGAGGAGGAGGGATTTTTCTCTAGGTATTTACTTTTGAAAATCTCTTAATGATCCAATTATTTATGTACTGGATCATTATATATTGGATTTTTTCATCTTGAGATGCATATGAAAGATAATATTAGGTTATGTCTATATTTATTTGTTGATTGATTTAGTTAGATATTGAACATTAACTCAATTATACATTTAGTTGGTGGGTTAGAAGGTTTTTTTCTTAGCTATAGCTTTTTAATAAAAAATTATCTGTTCAAAAGATGTGTAACTTTTAAGATACTGTTAGGCTAACTATTATTATTATTATTGTTATTTTTTTTGCCAATCCTGGGACTGGAACTCAGGGCCTGGCTACTCTCCTTAAGCTCCTTTTGCTAAAGGCTAGCACTCTAGCCCTTGAGCCACAATACCACTTCAGGCCTTTTCTGTTTTTTTGTTTTGTTTTGTTTTTGTTTTTGGTACATTCCCAGCCCTAGGGCTAACTAATTTTTAAATCTTTTAAAAGGAAAGTGTTGTATATTTCATTGAAAAAATAATAGAAAATAGTATAATGGGGTAAATAGGATGATGGATATCCGAGGTGTGTTTTTATACTTAAGCATTGACTTGATAGAAAATGTACCTTTTTTCCTAAAGAAAAATTGTAATCAAAATGAAAGACTGTGCTTCTTGAATTTGAGTAGCAGAGCTGCCTCTTATTACTCAGTTTTTATTACAAATTAAGAAAAAGAAGGATACATTGTTAACAAAGCATGTATGTGTGGTTGTGAGAGAAGACATAGACTTATTTATGTGCTTGTGTCATCTGTTCCTGTACTTGAACTCTCATATACCACGGATCATGGAGGCTTGAAACCTTGTATAAAGACTGGCTTAGCATTCCTGCAGCCTCTTGGAAATAACAAATTTAAAAAATAAATTTCCAAGCAATTCTTTTTTTTCTTTTTTTTTCCGTTCATGGGGCCTGAACTCTGGGCTGGGGCACTGTCCCTCAGCAATCCAGCACAAGGATAGTGCTCTACCACTTGAGCCATAGCACAACTGGTTTTTTTCTGCTTATGTGATGCTGAGGAATCGAATCCAGGGGCTCACGCATGCAAGGCAAACCCTCAACCACTGAGCCAAGCAATTCTTTTATTTGACCAGGATGCAGATAGTAAATACTTTAATGATTTTATTCAACTGCCAAAAGAGCATTAAAATTTGGACCATATGCTCATGCCTTGGGATAATCCGATAAGAATAAAATAGTAGGAAGCTCTGGTTTGTCAAAACTTAATTAAATATTCCTAGGAGTTCAGAGATTAAGAATATCCAGTCCCACATTTTCATTAGTTTCAGTAAACTAAACTATAATTTTTTTATTATCTGAAATCTAGCGTGATCCTTTAGGCAGTTTGAAGAATGCAGCTATAAACTGATACAGTGACTAGTTGCTAAGAGTAACAGTTATTACATGGCACATATCTAATCTATAACATGGTAAACAATCCATCTTTGGTTTCTATTTTACACACACATTTATTTTTACACAAATTATTACAAAATTTCCCATTTATATTTGTTATTGAAATTCACTGAACTTAGTACTTTACCTGCTGAAGTAAACATGGCATTGTTTATCTTGGAAATATATAGGAAAAATTAAATGGGGTAATGTATATAAAAGCCTCTCACTTTCCTTCATTCATAATGCATGCCTTCCCTCTTTTTAATTTTCTTAGCATATAGCAGTAATATATTGTGTTCATTGTCTTTCGCTAGTAATTTTACTGGATGTGAATTCACATTCAGCCAAATACAGGCTGGAATATCTCTGACCTTTATCACTCATGCTTTCTTTATTTTTTTCTATTTATTAAAGAGCTCCATGAACTATTATTCACAAATCATTCTTTCTAACGCCATTCTCTGAGGTGTGAGCATCTGCTAGCTGCTAACAGAGGGTGCAGCTGTTGTTCAGAGGCTGTCTGTGTTGTGTTGCCAAGCAACTGCTGCAAACCAAATCCCCGGGCAGGTTGCTTGCCCAGGCACACCTGCCTGCCGACCCTGCTATTTATTTAATTAAAAATCTCTTCCTGCACAGCAGCTTGGCCGGAAAAGCAACAGCAGCAATCGATCACAACTATATTAAATGACCTGCCCATCTTGTTTCATTGACTATTCCTTGCAAACCCAAAGGTGTCTCTGACCACCCCTAATTACTCTGAATGACTTTGCAAAAAGTAGAGATGAATTCTATCTGCATATCAGGGATACTGAAAGGCAATCTGTTAGGAACATCACTTCACATAATAAAATGTGTTCAAAATAAAATGTCTCATCAACAAAAGAGCTCCTAGCAAGACAATATTGCAATTTTGTGTGCAGCAAAAAAGGGGGATTAAATATATATATTATATATAATATATATACTATTCATCAGGATTTTGGACAGATAATGTTTACATAGTTTAAATTACTTTGTTATTTCATCTCAATTAAGAAAATAAATTTAATGTTTCAGGTATCTTAGAGCCCACTATGTTAGGTTACACCACTTTTGGATTTCCATTCTGCTCTCTCCATTTTAAGAATTGACAGTGGCTCTTTAATATCAACTGGATGATATTAGAAGTAAAACTGTCATGAAATAATATACATCATGGGCATTGTTTTAATATTAGGAGGATGCCCTACACACATGTCAACAGAACCCTGTCCTTCCAAGTGACTTCCAGATTTCCTCTTTTCTCTGAAGAGCGGCTTGATCTCACAACATTCTCAAGGGAAAACAATAAAAGGCTATGGTTGCTAATGCATGACAGTTTTATTTTAATATCTTGGGGGAAAAGACTTCAAATTGGGATTCCAGTAACCGCGGTATCCCTTCCTAATTTGGATGGCAACTATTAAAGTCAAAAAAGCTCCTTACTGGCAACTCGTTGTTATATCAAGAACAGCATAAATTAGTATTTTTAAATCTAGAATTATTTCTCTTTGAGTGATGTATAAATCACTTGTCTTCAGTAAAGGGATTAATAAAATATAAATAGTGAAAAACTGAATGTCATAAAATATTATTTTACAATAAAATTGCTTATGGGTATGTCTGATTTCAAATTGTCTTAAAGGTTTTAGAGTTAAAACAGCAATTAAACTATAAAACACACTCTATTGACATACGCATGCTCTTTCTGGTTTAATGTAATTCACATCTTTACTCAGGTAAACAACTATGAGGCTAAATTTAATGTTTGCTATTTGTTTGTGCCATACTTATATTTTCCTGATCATTGAGACTGATGGCATTTCTTTTGATTATAAACACCACTTAATCTTAATAGATGTCTCATAACCAAATAACATTGAAATGACATCATATCTATATCTACTTCTAACACAAATTTCACATAAGGATGTACTATAGATTTACCAGGTCCAGTCTTGATTTGATTTTCTAGTAGTGTTTGCAGCAGTAGCTGTTTATTTGTAGGTTTGCTAACATCAGGAGTTACCCTCATTTTTCTAGGCCATGCCCACTGACAGGGCTTCTTGCCTTTTCTTCTTTTTATTGTTTTTCCTTCTAAGGCAATACCACACGTCGGATGTATTTTGGTGGCTCAGAAGTCATTTTTTAACCTATGCCAGAATGTTTCCAATCCAGATTAATAATTTATAGCTGAAAATAAATCCTGACATTTTAATAGATTTTTCTTTTAAGCTTAAACATACAGTAAAGTATAATTAAATGCAAAAAGATTGTCCTTATACCAAAATCTTGAATTTATTATTTTTTGCAGCAAAATATTTACTTGTAACTGTACATTCTGCAAATCCTATTTAAGTATCAATCATCTCATTGGTCAGAATCATGACTGCTTCATTGTGTTTGATCCCTTCAATCTAGTGCCTATATTTGTGTCTGCATGTCTTGATTCATTGAATTTTTAAAAGTCAGGGATTTGATGGAAAAACTGATAGATATTTTTGTGAGGACAAATATTCAAACATAACAAGAAAGATTTGATAATTTGGGGACAAAGAGAGGAAAAGTTCTAATAGGAAGGAGAAATAAAGAAAAGATAAGGAGACTATATTTTTTTAATGTCTGGAAATGTCATGGTTCTGTATAAACTATATTTTTTCCATAATCTGTATTTCTCCTAGCCAAATTGTCTTGGGTAATGTAGATGCACCACAAATCTAAAATTATCAAATAGAAACTCTAAATCTCTATCTAACTTGCTAAATTAGGTTGTTTCTATTGCACAACCATCAAAATAACAGCTTGATAGTTATTCCAGAAAACACTGCAATTATTCCCCATTGCATTTATCCCACAGATAGTATTTGTAGAAAAAAATTTACTATGTCCTAATTAACACCTGTCTATCATTACCAAATAATTATAATTGTCTCCTAGCAGTCTTCTTGTTCCTAGTTCTTTAGTGCTGTCACAGCACTTAAGATTTATTAGTGAAGTGGTACTCAGTATTGCACTTGTTAACCAACTAATGTCCTTGTAGATACAAGGCTAACTGAAATAGTCTCATCCCCTTTAGTTCCTTCTTTTTAGTTATCTAGGCTCACATTGCACCCCTATTGCTAAAGTAATTTGTGAAGTATAAAACCTTGTAATAAATAATTAAATAGGTATAGAGGAATATAAATACAAAGGGATAAAAGTGGGAAATGGGATACACTGATAATGGTTTAACTATTTTCAGTGCAGTAATCCCCAAACCAACAAAATAACCAGAATGTGGGGGAAACTATTTATATAAAAGTTTAAGGTCACAAATATATGATTATAAAAGTTTAAGGTCACAAATATATGGTTGCCAGAGAAATTTTCATAGTGGTTCTGACAAGCAACCAGGTTTGCCAATCTTTGAAGAAAGAGATACGATATAGCAATAATTGATATTTTGTAATGGTGACTAATGGGTACTTTGTTATCACCTAGCCTAACCTTGTACATTCTGGAGTCTGGCATACAAACTTACTCTATGAAGGTATCCTTGTGTAAGGTATTGTCAAGATATGTATACTCTTTTCACATAGCTTATAAAATATATATTAACAAGAGACTAATCTTCCCAGTGTGAAGGGTATAATTTTAATTTTCATGTGGTTCCTGGAATCCTAAAAACCTTAGGCCTGCCCATTACTCCAGACTTGACCCCCAGGAGCCACAGCTCAGAGGCCCTGATTCTTTATCATTCTTCTTAAAGAACAGGAGCAGGTTGTGATTTATTGTCAAACCAAGCCCAAGTTAGGCTGTTAGGAGATTTATAGGCTGAAGAATTGGAGAGAAGGCAACAGAGAGAAAGAAAGACAGACAGACAGACAGACAGACACACACACACACACACACACACACATGCACACACACACACACACACATGCACACACACACACACACACATGCACACACACACATACACACAGAGACAAAGAGACAGACAGAGACAGGGAGACAGAGAGAGAGAAAGAGAGAGAGAGAGAGCACAACAGAGCATGGTCTCAGCCCTTTGCAGGCTCACTTTTCAGCAGGGACCAGCTTGATATCTTAGAAAAGTTAGTTTCAAATCTCTTCCACACTGCAGAGTGGATAAGAGTTGAATTATAAATTTTGCACCTAAAGTTCTAAATGAAGGAAAGGAAAAGAAAACCAGCCAAAGACCTGATTTTGCATTCCTTGACATTTTCTTATGTGCTTGTTGAACTAACAAGATACATGTATGTTAGTATGAAGTGTGCCAAGTATTCTTTACACAATAGGGTCAGTGGAAGAGAGGTATAATGTGCTTGTGAGTATATATCGTAAATCTCTTACTTTTGTGTCTTTCCTGCAGACATGGAGACAGTAAATGTGGCTTATGAGAAATGAATAGGAGACATTACATATAGCCTAAGTATAAGACCGGTAGCTTGCAACTGAGGGGAGGTTGAACTCTTTTGCTGACCTTACAACCTTGGCATACTTTATCTAAGGTTTCATTTCTCTATAGTAAAAATCAGATTTATATAGTAATATCTCTGCCACATAATTGTGAAGCTTTATCCTGTAGTTTTTACAGTGCTAAGCATACTACTTGACTCATGACAATAGTAGTTCTGTGTGACTCAGCCACAAAATATATAAATGAGGCATGGGGTATGAGCCTGAATTTGTACAAGGCTAGAAGAAAAAAATGGACTTATTTCATGCTAAAGAACACTTGCATCCTCAAATCGTTCTAAAATACTTTTTTGTTGTTGTTTCATGTGTGTTTCCTGTAAAGGATGAGAATTGATTTTGAGTATCTCCCTTGATATTTACCAGAAACAAATACCTCAAAGAAAAGAAAGAGCCTCAAAGAGAAAACTGGAAGAATGTCTTTTCCAGAATGATATAAAGTGTATTTACACAAATAGCTCTGAGAAATGTGTTTCTAACAAAAATCTGTACTGTAAAGAGACCTCAGGGTAAGTAAACATGAATAAGGTAATATAAAAATCACCCTTCACCATATGTTAGTGTGTATCTAACAAAAAAATCAATAAAAAAGCATGTTCAATTTTATGGCCTTTATTCGATTTACTATTGGTAGTAGGTTTAATATTCAGAGTAACACATGACTCACAATTTTACTTACTTAGTTATTATCATTATGTCTATCCATTAGAATAGGAAGTATACTGGTCTGTCATTTGAATCTGTTACCTACTTTCATGTGGCATGTAATTCACTTTAAATTTCAAATACTGGAACTTTTATGAATTTGCAGACTTCCACATTCTACTTCTTGATGCCTTTATTTGTACTGAATCTATTTCTTAGTCCCACTATATATAATACTATATAACATAAAGATTTTCATAAAATAAAATTTTCCCAGAAATACATGTAAGACATCACCTATTTAGAAATTCTAGAAGTGTATTTTTATTGGAGGTGAATTTTTCATTTTCAATTTGAACCCTAAATGATGTTGAACAGCCATTTAGCCTCCATCTACTTCCAGTTCTACTCCTAGAAAACAGACCAGTTATATAATGATAGTATTCTCAAACTCATCCCAGAGCTCAAGAGTTTGGGTGGCAATGATTTTATTTGTAACAAATATGATCTATTGAAACATAGGGTACAACTTAATACCACTAAAAAGAAGAAAAGTATCAATGCTCTTGGAAAAGTGTTATATCAGTAATAAAGTTGTCATGGATACTGCTCTAGAATTAATGGAATAAACAAAACACTAGACAGAAATTTCTTCAAGGGCAACTCACGATATTTTTATTTTGATCACTGAATGAAAGTAAAATATATGACAAGCTCTTGCTTTTGAAAAAGGTTTCTAAATCTTAACTTTCAAAACAAAGGAAAAGCTCACTTGATATAGAGTAATTCTCCAATGGGCATTTAAAGGTTTTTTTTTTTGGCCACTCATTATATTTTTAGCCATTCTGTCTATGGTAACTGCAGCTTGATCTATCTCTGTCCATATGTCTCCAAAAGGAGCAAATTTACTTCCCTGCCTTTGCAGTTGTATTACACTGGTACAATGGATTAATTTGATAAGTAGCTGACCTAACAATCAGATTGGAGTAAAACTAAAGACTTATTTCAACAAGAAAAATATTATCTGATTCATAAGACTGGGGTATTGAGTAAAAGAGATCAGAAATGACCGTAGGCCTGCATTCTCAACCCACTTCGAGGAGACTATGCCAAGACCTAGATACAAGTTAGCTTATCGCCTTCAATCTTACCTGCAAACATTTTAGTTATGAAGACAAGCGAATCCTTTGCTCAAGTCAGTTTGATTTAAGGTTTCTACCATTTACAAGCAAGAAAATACATACATTTATGACATTGAAATACATCAATTACTTGCTATTTGTTCTTTTAGGTAAGGAGCTACTCTTATGGTACGTTGGGTGGTTTGTTTGGAATGTAATACTATGCATATTCATTAAAATATAGTCAAATGAGATTTAATAACTTTAATTTTATATTCCAAGAAAATAAGGCACCATCAAGAGAAATAACTTAGCGATTAATGTTACATCTTTTCAAAGTGATTACAGAATACGAATCCGGTATCACTGATTATGCAGTCTAATGACAAAAGATCCTCAATTTTGTAAGAAAAAGAAAAAAGAAAAGCAAATGCTTGGTAGGTACAATTATTTGAATATTTATATGCTTTATTTAGTTTTTATTTTCAGGTATATATACAGAGATATATGTTGAGGTCAACTTAATGATAAGTGCTATTGCCTGGAACAGCACTGTCTGAGACAGAGGAATAGATGCTTATCCAATAGGGATTTAAATTAAATATAAATAAAATTAAAATTTTACTGACTCAGTCTTACCACATTTCAAAGGCTCAGAAGCTACATATGTCTAGCAGCTTCCATATGGACAGTGCATATATAGAACACATTCAACATCAGAGAACATTCTGCAGAGTAGCACTGGCCTAGGCTGCAGAGCTCAGTAAAATCAAACGAACCCTTTTTACCAGAGAAAGATGCATGGTGTGAGATCTGTAGTTATAATGAACAATTATATTTTATTCAATTAATGGAATTTTAGACAACAGAGGCACAAAAAACAAATAATCATAAATAGTTTTTCTGATTAAAGCATAAAAAAGACTATCCAGAAGAATGCAATTAAAAGTATTATATGTGTTGTTACTGTTTAAAGAAGTAGACAGTAAAACAGGGAGAAAAGCTATTGGATAAAATGTAGAAGTAAACTCTTCTCAGTTATTTTCTTCAATTTTTGTTATGTAATATTTGAAAAATAAGAAAAGAATCTAAGTGGTATCAATGTACCTCATAGGGAATAGTTAAAAAGAAACACCCCTAAGACAAAACGTCACACATAAAGGAACTTGAATGTTACTAAGTACATCCCCCAATTTGTTTTTCTTTATTGTTTTATGAAGTTAAATTGTAACCACACAGATTTGTAGAGCAGAGTGCAGTAGTTTGATGTGTGAATACAATAGTAATGATTAGATTAAGGCAGATAAACAGTTGCACCGCCTTAAACACTTTCTTGAGATTTTGGTTAAAATGCGATTATACACATTTATGGGACATAATATCATCTTGCAATGTGTATGTAAAACATATTCTGATCAAAGCAGGGTAGTTAATATTTCTATTTTTTATTATTGCTTTATGTTTGGAGGCTTTTAGCTTCTTCAAGTTATTCATTCAAAATGTAATAGGTCATTGCAAATGCCAGTTACTCACTGTTTCTGCAGAACACAACTTCTTTCTTTTATCAAAATAGGTTTGAGTTCCTATTATCTGCACTCCCTTCCTACCTTCCTTCCCATTTCCCAGACCTTAATAATCAATTTTCAACACACAGATGAACTTTTTTCGAGGGTTGGGTTTGGAGGGATGGGAGTGAATGGTAAGAGTTGACATCATTCAAGATGCATTGTACTCATAAACTGACTTGTAAGATGTTGTACAATGGTAACTGCCTTATACAGCTAGTTAAAGAAATTTAAAATATAATTTTTAAAAATGTATTGAACTGTTACTGAACCTAATTTTTTATTATTATTATGAGGAGCCTGAGGGACTGAGAGGACAGAAGAAAGTATTCACATATGAGAGAGAATATACAATATTTGTCTTCCTAAAATGGACCTCTAAAGTTCTAAGTCCTACTTTTCACACAAATGAGAATTTAAAAACACATACACACACATACACACACACACACACAGAGTGCACTGTGAGCCACTAAAATGAAGTATTTGTGGCTTATAGCTTGGATCCTGACTATCTGAAAGGCTGAAGCTAAGATCAGGAAGATCATGGTTCAATGCCAGCCTGGACTGAAAAGTCTGGTAGACTATCTAAACAGAAAAAAGCTGGATGTATTGGTGAGTGCCTATTATTTTGGCTACAGTGGAAAGTGAAAAATAGGACAATATCAGTCCATACATGCACCCAGGGAAAAAAAACGATATCTTAACTCATAAACAACCAGTTCAAAACAGAGCTAGAGGATGGCTCAGCAACACAGCACCCATTTAGCAATGATGAAAAGGCCATGAGTTCAAGCCCTGAACCACCAAACTTTTTCCTCCTATAATCTGGCCTTAGTATCCATATATTCTTTTAAATAAATAAATATGTTTCCTAATTCAAATAGATTCTTCATTGTGTAGTACTTTGGGAAACAAAACTCTACCCATTGAAACATCAACAGAAATATCTGAAGTATCTATGCCTATTGATAATAAATTTAAAAAGGGTATTATTATCAATTACAAATAAAATGATTTCATTTCACTTTGCAACAGCCTTACAAAACTGATATTTCTTCCTCTATTAAAAAGTAAAGAATGAAGACCGGGATTAGAGCTCAAGTGTAGAGTCCTTGCCTAGCATATTCAAGGGCATGGGTTCAATGCTCAGCACAGAAAAATGGGAGGGAAAGGAATGAGGAAGTTTACTTTCTCTATTTCAGTATGGAAAGTTTGAAATTTGTATCTTATATAAAGAAATTTCAGCCAGGTGCCAGTGGGCTCACACCTGTAATTCTAACTACTCAGGAGGCTGAGATCTGAGGATCATGGTTCAAAGGGGGCCTGGGCAGGAAAGTCCATGAGACTCTGATCTCCAAAAAACTACTCAGAAAAGGCTGGATGTGACTCAGAGGCTCAAATAGTACAGCACTAACCTTGAGCAAAGAAACTCAGGGACAGTGCCCAGACCCTGAGTTCAAGACCTAGGACTGGAGAAAAGGAGGAAGAGGAGGAGGAGGAGGAGAAAGAAGAAGAAGAAGCTCTCAAGAACTCTAGAATTCTTGCTATCAACTTAGAGTTTTATATTATATATATTATGCATACCATATATAACCACTACACTGTTTTCATCCTAATATAACAGTATAACTAAACCTAAGTTGGTTTTCAAGATAGAAATTAACACTAGCATATTCAGCAATGTAATTTAATAGGTAATGAAAATACTTTTCCAATTTTGAAAGTAGTACTACAAAAGTATTCATCTTAATTTTAAATTCAACTTAATAAAAACTCATTAGAAAATCCAAACAGTTCAAAAGCAAATGCTTTGTTAATTTATGCACAAATACAACAGAATCAACATTACTATTAGTCGCAGTAATATTTACCTTGTTCTTATCAAACTTCCCATGACATCAACCAGATAAAATTAACTGAATAGTGAGATTTTTACCCTTATCGATGTATTATTATGTATGAAGTTGTGAAAAGAGCAGCTGCCTTCTGTTGTCAAAGCCTAGACTGCCTTTATTCAAAATAAATGAATGTCTCATTCCTTCAAATATATCTTCTTCACATTTTGATTAATACACATTAATTTTTCAGTGTGGAAGGCTTGATAGTTATATCACAAACTGTAATAGCAAAAGTTGTTGTTGTTTTGTGAAGGCTTAGAAGATTAGAACATTAGAAGATAAGATTTTCTTTATTTCTAGAAAGCTAAGACCAAAGTGGCCACCTAACAAACTTCACAAAGATGCTAAATCACTATCAAAAATGTAATTATAATTATGTTGGCTTTTTCTTTACAGTAATACTATTTCTTTAGAGTATTTTTATTTTAAATTTTTATTCAGTAAGAAATTTCAATGAATTAATGACTTAATTTGGTTAGAAAATGTTTTACTTACAAATGAGCATTGAGAATCAAGATACTCTGATGTATATAACAGAATTATTGGAGGGTAGCTAATTATTTTAATATAAGAATGTCTTGTATAACAAGACCTATCTACCCCTGGTGTTATTTGAATTCACTTCTAATTAATTCCTTGGGGCTCAAAAACTTTTCAAAAAATTATACTAATATTTCTACTGTATAAACTTTCCTTAGAAATTATAGTCACAAATTCTATTTTCAGACTCCATTCAACATTCTAATTAGCTAGTTTTCTTTTTAAATTTCTTGGAGACAGAGTCTTGCTATGTAACCTTGCCTGGCCTCAAACTCGTGATCCTTCATCCCTTGCCTCTATGATCTTAAGATTTCATGGTTGTGCTACCATGACTAGCGTTTTAATGAACTACCTTTCAACAGAAGAAATTTTAAGCTCTTATTTGCTCAAAGAAAAGATGTTTTCCAAACTATATTCTTATTTTAAGCAATAGGAACTCTTTCTAAGCAATTAATTATTTAACTGGCATTCTATGAAGTAAATAGGTGTTGGAAATTAGTTTTTATAATGAAAGTTGAAATTATCACACACAAGACAAAATATGGAACCTATAATCATATTTGTTTTAGAACTGTCAACTTAGAAATCTTCTCATGGTAACTGTGGCAATAAAATAAAATGGCAGTTGGCCAATGGTAAAACAAAGCCACTCATTTTGAGGTAGCTCCTAAGAAACTGAGAGCACTGGGGTTTGTTTGCTTTTAGGTATGCAAAGATTACCTTACATTCTAAGAAAACAGAGAAAGTTTTCAAGAAAGGAAGAATTGTGAGAATAAAAAATATTTCTAGGCACTAAACCAAGATTAAAAACTGGGAAGTGCTCATTTGATTTAGGGATACTGAAATTGCCAATTGCCTTGGCAACTGCAATTTCAATGTAATTGTTGGTAGGAAGAGACCAGATTGCAATTGGTTATGAGTGAGTGGGTGGTTAAGAATTAATTCATGCTTAAAATATATAGGTCCCTTTCAACATATTTTGGTATGAATCAAGACAAAAGAGATAGCTAGAAAAGGCTGATAGAATAAGAGAGGGTTCTTCAACATCTTCCAGTGTTAATGGGATAAGAGGTAGTCTGTTTTTGTTGCTGTAACAAAATACTTGAGACTATCTATTTATAAAGAATGGAGGGTTATTGTGGCTTACAATTCTGGATACTTGCTGAGAGCCTTTTTTTGTATCATAATGTGATATAAGACATCACGGGATAAGTCAGAGCAAGTTTGCCAGAGAACTTGCTTTTTGAAAATCAGTCTCAAATTAGTCTGTTCATGAGAGCTCTGGGTCACCTCTGAAATGTCTCAATTCCACCGGGTCCCATCTCACAAAGGTCCTACACCTCAAAAGCCACTAATATGTAATTTGAGATTAAATTCCAACACATAGCAGAATAAAAGTGAAACATTAGAGTTAGGAAAGAAAAAAATTAAAACAACTTCCTTGAAAAAGGGAGGTGGTGAGAATTTCAACAAAGATTCTAATGTTTTGGAGGTTGGTCTTAATTCATTGACAGGAGAGTAAGAGGCTTCATTTTAATATTTTCATTTTAAAGTAACACATAGGTTATCAGTTGAAGGAGTAACATTGACCAAGATACCTTGTACTTATAAATTGACATGTTGAGTTGAAACTCCTTTGTACACTATTTAAATAATTAGAAAAAGATGTAACCAACCACATTCCATTAGATAAATGATTCTGTTTCTGCAATAAATAACTGTCATTTTACCTTTAGTTTGTTTGAGTCAGTGGTTCCTTATGTTACTCGGGCTAGCTTTGAATGCCTGAGTTCAAGTCAACCTCTTGTCTCAGCTTTCTAAGCAGCTGGAACTTCAGGTAGATATCACTGTGCCCAACTCAATAAAAAGTCAGGGTACCATCGTATTTTTAAGACAAATTGGAACATTGGAGCAGTAAGTGGATATCAGATCATTCGGAATTGCACTTATTTTGTTAAGTGTTGTAATAGACCATTTATTTTAAATTGTTTTATCTATTGCATTCAGGCTAAAAGATTATGAGCAAACAAGTTTGATGTCTAAGATTTGTTTTGAAAAAAAGAAAGTCATCGAACAAAATTATATGCAAGAAAAGCAAGATTCCTATAACAAATGTTGACAAATAGTGTGGAGACAGTAATCAGGGCATCTGTTGCAAGTTATTTCTTATGAAGAGAACAGAAGTAAAGGTGAGGCAGTTGGAAAGGATGAGGGATAGAGAGGCTGTCTATTTTTTAGTGATACTAAATTATGTCTGAGTGTTGATGGAAATAGCCAAGCAGGAAGAAACCTATGATAAAGAGAAGAGAACAACAGTAAGAACAATATTGCTTGAAGGAATGGGGCCCAGAAATCAAGCAGAGAAGGTAAAGAGAGATTCAGGTAAAAGCAGAGACTCCTCTACCACAGTGGCAAGCAAGATTGGTGTCTGTGGGTAGATGGAGATATATTCTTCCTCAGGGTGAGGTTTGAATCCCTCAACACCTGGTTCTCATTTGATAAACCACATGGAAGGCAAAAGAAGAAGATTGAAGAAAGAGTAAGTGAATGAAAAACAGCTGGAAATAAAAGAGACCTATGAAAGAGTCCTTAAAACTCAGACCTGACACTATTTTATTTTTATTGTAACAAGCATCAATAGATGCAGCTACTTATAGGTAAGTAAAGACCATCATGTGACTGTAAGGAAGTGTCATGTTTCTTGAATGATTTTTTTCTAAAAAAAAACATTTTATTTTATTCTAACTTGCAAGAATCTAGGTGGTAGACTATTCTTAGTGATAAACATTAATAAATCTACTTACAGATCACAAAGTGAAGGAAACAAGATCACTAGACATGTGTGGCATACCTGAGCTTTCTATGTCAGACTTCAAAAGTCTGCTCAGCTCTTTAGCATGACTCCCCATGAACTGCTATAGAGAATGCTACTTTAAAAGTAGCTTGAGGGCTGGGAAGGTGGTTCAGTGGTAGAGTACTCGCCTTGAATGCATGAGGCCCTGGGTTCGATTCCTAAGCACCAGATAAGCAAGCTGGAAGTGGTGCTGTAGCTCAAGTGGTAGAGCACTAACCTTGAGCTGAAGAGTTGAGGGATAGCGCCCAGACCCAGAGTTCAGGCCCCACAACCAACAAAAGGAAAAAAGTGCATTCTGTATTTCAATAAAACTTTATTTTTAAAAATAGTTTGCATATTAGTCATTGCTTTCTTTGTCTAAGAGGTATAGTTTTATAATCACTGCAGAAGAAAGAATGGAAATGATTAAAGGGATATGTGGATGGTACAATGAAACTTTGTTGGCAGATCTGAAACTAGGCCTGGGGGTTGCAAAAGTATATACCATGTGAAGGAATAATAAATGAACACATCTTTCAGGTGGAAGGGGGAATCTGAAGACCAATTAACCAGACCAACATTTTTCCTAACATGTCAAAATAATGCAAGTGGTTATGCTAAATAAATTCATGCTGATAAACTGCTGTGAAAGTTGAATGATTAAAAACCTTCAGTTTCATTCTTGCTTATTTTGTGACACAGTAGACTAATGAGATCTCCAGTGAGATCACATTTTTTTTGTTTTACTCCTTTTTTTATTGTGAAAATACCATACAGAGGGGTTACAATTATACGGGCAAGACAGTGAGTACATTTCTTATCAAGCATTGTTGCCTCCTCCTTTGTTTCCCCATACCATCCCTTTCCCTCTCCACCCTCCATCCCCCCCATAATACTCCACCTCCCCACCCTTCCACCCCACCAAAGTTGTAAAGTTCATTTTTCGACATAACGTCTTGTATATCTCATTGTTGTAATGAGTCCACCTGTAACACTATTTAAACAGTTTGTTTTTTCCCTTCCCCTCCACAAATTATAACAACATCAAATATAGTGAAAGCAGGGCTTATACCCTGGGAGAGGTACATACAAAGCAACAAAGAAATCATCTTATGAATATGTTGGAAACAATCACAAGAAAGAAAAAAACATTTGAATCCTTATCTTGGGGTTCATTTCACCTAACATCAACTTGTGTGACAGTTTCTGTTTGTCTCAGACATATACTAGTTATTGCAAATAAGGGAAACCATGGGACCTATGTTTCTTTGGGCCTGGCTGACTTCACTCAATACAATTTTTTCCAAGTCTTTCCATTTCCTAACAAATGGGGAAATATTCTTTCTGATGGAGGCATAGAATTCCCTTGTGTATATATACCACATTTTCTTGATCCATTCATCTACTGAGGGGCATCTGGGTTGATTCCATATCTTAGCTATGGTAAATAATGCTGCAATAAGCATAGTTGTGCTGGTAGCTTTAGTGTGGTCTTGTTTGTGATCATTCGGGTAAATGCCCAAAAGTGGGATTGCTGGGTCATAGGGGAGCTCTATGTGGAGTCTTTTGAGGAACCTCCATACTACTTTCCAAAGTGGTTGGACAAGTTTACACTCCCACCAACAATGCAGTGAGGCTCCCTTCTGCCCACAGCAGAGCTCACACCAGTACTCCTCCAACTCTTCAATGATATTGAAAGAGGAAGTTCACTACCGAGCTCATTCTATGAAGCCATCATAACCCTCATCCCAAAACCAGGCAGAGACTCATCATCTTTGATGCACATTGATGCAAAACTTCTCAACAACATTTTGGCCAATCGACTTCAACAATTCATCCAAAAAATCATACACTACGATCAAACAGGATTCATTTCAGGGATGCAAAGCTGGTTCAATATACGCAAATCAATTAATATAATTCATCACATTAACAGGAGCAAGGATAAGAATCACATGGTTATCTCAATAGATGGAGAAAAAGCATTTGACAAGATCCAACACCCCTTTATGATGAAGGTTCTGGAAAAATTAGGAATCCAGGGAATGTCCTCAATACAATAAAGGCTGTATATGACAAACCTACAGCCAGCATTATGCTTAATGGTGAAAAACTAAAGCCATTTCCTCTTAATTCAGGAACAAGACAAGGATGTCCACTCTCTCCACTTCTCTTCAATTTAGTATTAGAATGCCTAGCTACAGCAATAAGACAAGATGCAAACATAAAGGGGATCCAAATAGGGAAAGATGAAGGAAAACTCTCCCTCTTTGCAGATGAGATGATCTTGTATTTAAAGAATCCCATGGACTCCATTCCCAAATTACTCAAGCTGATTCAAAACTTTGAGATCACATTTTTTTTTTTTTGTTTTTTTTTTTGAGTCCGGTCGTGGGGCCTGTCCCTCAGCTCTTCAGCTCAAGGCTAGTACTCTACCACTTGAGCCACAGCGCCACTTCCAGCTTTTTTTCTTTTTGTTTATGTGGTGCTGAGGAGTCGAACCCAGGGCCTCAGACATGCAAGGCAAGCGCTCTACCACTGAGCCAACTTCCCAGCCTGAGATCACATTTTTATATGGATGTTACATATGTTATTTTAGTGACCTGCTTTTTGAGTGTCGTATAAACCTCCAGATTTTGCTTTTGCCCTTCCTCCAATTTAACATAAAATTTCAGGCCCTACACTTAAAAGGAAGTAGATTTTGAGTACAGTGTAAAATACTTACCCTGCATAGGAACAGTTTCTAGTGAACTCAGCATTTCTGAAAAGTTCACAGAAACTTGGACTGGTTTAAATATTTACATGTTTCTGCCTGAAATCTTTGCACTATATGATCCTCAAACAAAAAGACTTAAAAAGCAAAAAAAAAAGAGTTCTAAATATATTTTAGATATGAGGCCCTTGTCTGTTGTATAGCTAGTGAAGATCTTCTCCCAGACCATGGGCTTTCTATTGCTCTTACTAGCTCTGTCCTTTGCCATGCAGAAGTTCTGCAGTTTCATGCAATTTTATTTGTTCAACCTTTCTTTGATTTGTTGTATTTCTGGGTTTTTATTAAGAAAAGTTTGGCCTGTGCCAATGAGCCCCATAGTTTTCTCCTATTCCTTCCTGTAATGTTTTCAGGGTGTTTGCTTTAACTTCGAGGTCTTTGATCCATTTGGAGTTCATTCTGGTGCACTGTGATATTTAAGGATTTAATTTTAGTTTTCTACAGGTGTTTAACCAATTTTGCCAGTCCCATTTACTGAAAAGGCTGTGTTTCTTCCATTCTATTTTTTAGCTCCCTTATTGAAGATTGGTTGGCTATAGGTTCATTTAGGTGGCTGTGGGTTCATTTCTGGGTATTCCATTATATTCCATTGGTCCTCAGGTCTGTTCGTGTGCCAGTACCAAGCTCTTTTGATTACTATAGCTTTGTAGTAGAGTTTGAAGTTTGGTATTGATATTCCTCCAGCACCGTTCTTTCTGCTAAAGATTGTTTTTGCTATTCAGGATCTTTTATTGTTCCATATGAATTTTTGGATTGCTTCTTCTATTTCATTGAAGAATGAGGTTGGAATATTGATAGGTATCGCATTGAATTTGTAGATAGCCTTGGGAAGTATTACCATTCTCTCGATTTGTTGATCCTTCCAATCCAGGAGCATGGGAGGTTTTTTCACTTCCTTATTTCTTCCAATCTTTTTATCCTCTGACTATACATTGATTTAATGAAATAATATTATAATTTCTGCTTTATTTGAATTACTATGTTATTGTGTTTCATTAAGTACTTTTGTTTTCTATTATTGTGATAATAAAATACATCTCATGGTATCTATGGCTCAAGAGTTCAAGTGTGACTGAATCGGAATCCCTATGAAGAATCTCATCACACTGCAGTAAGTTGCCTGAACCATGTTTGCATCTGGAGGCTTGACAAAGGAAAAATAGACTTTCAAGCTCAATCAGGGTTGGGGCAGCCTTTGTTTCATTGTGACTATAATGGCCATAGATGTTTTTGCTGGCTGGCTGATTGCTACTATTGCTTGAAATGATAGAGCTACCTACTTGAGCTTCCAAGATTCTGCTTGCAATGTCTTTCCAAATGGTCTCCTCCAAATTTACCAGTTCAAATAAGCAACCGGAGTCTGTCAGTTGAGGGAGGGCCCAGTCCATCTTCCAAGACTATTCTGATTAAGTCAGACCCATTCACAATTTTCTCCCTTCTTCATCAGCTGAAATCAAATGATTTAACTCCTTAACCATGTTTATAAGAGCTATTAGATTTTAAGTCTATAAGATCAACACATGCTATGTAATGTAAAACACACGAAGGTCGAATAACCCAACTGGTTCCAGTCAGCCCACACAACCAGGAAAGATCATGAAATATATTTAAGATCTCTAGATTTAAGTTCATACAAGTCCCAGCAGTAGATAAGCATCTGGGTGTGATCCTATCTATATGTATGTGCATTCACGCACATGGAAGTAGGAAGAGGATACATGTGGCAAAACATTAACAACGGCTCAATCTCACTGCA
This sequence comes from Dipodomys ordii, assembly GCF_000151885.1. NCBI lineage: Eukaryota > Metazoa > Chordata > Mammalia > Rodentia > Heteromyidae > Dipodomys > Dipodomys ordii. The sequence continues at coordinate 8,854,212 of NW_012267306.1, forward strand.
ATATTTATTAGTGATCTTTGCAATATTCTTTCAATCTTCAGAACAATTCTGTTTGAAGAGAAAAACCCACAAACAGACCAAAAAACATCTTACATTGAATATGCTCATGAATTGAAACTATTTTGAGCCATCAGAAGAAAAGAGCAAAGAATTTTTGTTGAGCTAATGATTATATAGGAAGAAAAGTAGCCCCATTGTGGGTGAAGTCTGGATAATTAGAGGCCTTCTCTTTTAAGCTACATGAGAAACAAGAAGCCCTGTAAATAAATGTGAAAATCTTACCAGCACTAAAAATATTCTCACGTTAGGCTACATCCAAATTTCTGGAAATTATTGTTAATTCTGCCCAGGAAAATGTGGAGAAAATAAAAGTGTTCTTACATTCTTACAATTGCAAAATAAAAATGCCTCTGCTCTTCAAAAGAACAAAACTAAAATGAAAGCATTTTAGTGGCTCATATAACTAAGAAGTCCAGAGGGACGTAATATTTCCTATAAAAATAACCACAATTTTTTTAAATGTGTCAAAATGGAAAGATGTTCTCTCTTTCTTTGTGCTTTCCTCAGTACCTACTTTAACCTAACTCTGATCCCAAAATGATAGCCTATGGACCCAAGAATATCTCATTCCCTTTAAGGAAAGGGAAAATATCCTTAAAAACAAAGGTTGCACCAAAACAAATAGTCACCATGCATCCAAGGCCTCAAGCCATAGCCATGTGCAGAAAACAGAGTGTGATTATCAGCTCTGCCTTGAGTACATAGCTTCCTCCACAAGTCAGGAATAGCACATCTCTGCCACAAAGGAAACAAATCTTCTAGGAACTTTAAAAGAAAAAAAATAGATACAACTAAGGAGTGAATGACTGACCCATAACCCTTGTGGCACATATTCTCTTATCAGTTCTCACCTATTCCTTTTGTATGTTGATTCATTTCACATGTAGTTTATGAAGTGACCACTAGAAATCGCTTCTGAGAGTTCATAATACATTTTTTTTTGGTCCACTGTGGGGCTTGAACTTTGGGCCTGGGTGCTGTCCCTCAGCTCTTCAGCTCAAAGGCAAGCAAGCGCTCTACCACTTGAGCCACAGCATCATTTCTGGTTTTCTGGTGGTTTTTTGGAGATAAGAGTCTCATGAGAAATTTTCTGCTGGCGCTGCCTTTGAACTGTGATACTCAGATCTCAGCCTCCTGGGTAACTAGCATTAGAGGCAGAAGCCACCAGTACCTGGCATCACAATACATTCTTATGATAGATGATCCAGATTTATTTTTTTTATTTTATTTGTGAAGATACTGTACAGAGGGGTTACAATTACATGGGCAGGATAATGCGTACATTTCTTACCAAGCATTGCAGCCTCCTCCTTTTGTTT
>NW_012267306.1:8858571-8901859 GCF_000151885.1 Dipodomys ordii
CAGCTTTGAGTGGTTGATTGGATATAAAAGGCTCATCAACTTTCCCTGCTCAGGATGGCTTCAAACCATGATCATCATATCTCAGCCTCCTGAGTAGTTACAATTATAGTGTGAACCACCATTGTTTGGCTCAAATATCATTTTTTATAAAGACTTTCTGCTACATGATTTAGTTTATAATTAGTAGCTTTACTTCTCATAGTCTGACTCTCTTAGTTTTTCCTTGACAGTGAATATGGCATTGCTGAAGTTGAAATTATTTTGTTGAATTTCTCTCAATATCTAGCATATCATTGGCACTAATATTTTAGAAATGTTGGCTTCTTCCTCTTTCTATCCTTCAGGTGACAATTTCAATTTTTCCCATAACTACTGATGATTCACTTTGACTATGTGATTAAAAAGTCTCTGACATGACTGTCCATTGTGAAGTTATTCTATTTTTGTGGTGCTGAGGATATCTCTTTTCTTTCTGTAATTAGAATATATTTTGTGTGGAGCTTTTAAGTTTGAAGCTGTTAGAATATCCTAACCCATATTATATGTTCACTCGTTTGAATGAACAAATGAATTCGTTTGAATTCACTTCTAGGTAGTTTTGCGTTATTTACTTTGACATAGGTTCATGGCTTCCCATTCTATTTCATGAGGTATGGTCTATTCGATCACTATTATCTAATTCATGCTTTCTGTGATATGACCAGTGGGAACGATTGGTCACAGGAGCTCTTATGTTCTTTTGTTACATGCTCTTCATGCCTTGAGAACAGAACCATACTATGTATATGTATGTGGCCACACGCATGCATGCACAATTTACACAATTTATTGCTTTATATATCTATGAATTGGAAACTTGTAGTTTACACTAATAGTACAGCCAGTTCCAATTCAATATCACATGATTAATTGTAATTTTCTTCCGTTCTACATCTGTATTTCCTTTTGATGAGTAGAATAAGTGGAGGTGAGGTAAATGAACAAAGAGAGGAAGTAGGGAAGAATGCAGTCATAAAACTCCATGTATTTTCTACAAAATTAAGAAAATTGAGGCAAGGGGGAGGCATAGGAGGGTACGGGAGAATGTTGAAAGGATGACATTGATGGAACATACGCTGTATGCATAAACTGCTTTGGGGAACTCCAAACTGCTTTGGGCAACTCCTTTATACAAATACTTAAGGAGAATAAAAATATATTTAAAATTAATAATAATAATTCATCCTTTCTGATGCATAATAATTCATGGTATCTGTTTACAAAAATGTAGCTATGTTTTTGTGAGCATTTGCATAATATCTAGATTTTGGCTATCACACCGCTGCTGAGATCTGAAATCAGTGTAAAATGTCTGCACTCACTACCCTTAATCAAAACTGTGCTCTTCAACTCCAGGTTGAAGACTGGTTCTCCTTGAACTGTTCCTCCCTGGGCAGTATGCTGTGACAATAGTAGGGTTTATGCATCTTCCTGTTGAGAAGTAATTCTCCATAGCATTTCTACATGTCTGATGAGACTTTTTTGTCCTGGACTGTCTTTTCAAGGATGCTTACACAATAGGCAGAAACAAAGAGATACTGTTTCCTTCTGGGATCAAATGTAATCTTGCTTCCTGATCAGAATCATAAGAATAATTTTCTTCATCCAGCAAAAATGTTGGCTAACCTTGCAAGTAGTTCACGAAGATTAAGAAGCTTAGTCTGAGCTTGGGGTAGCTGTTCTGAAATGTACATTTATTGTCTAGAAAGGCAAGCACTTGGCCATGTGAAAGTAAGGGTTGAAAACTGGACACCAGTCTACTATTGCCGTAAGTATCTAAGTCCATTTTGGCTCATTGACTCCTTTTTGGCACAATGCATGGAAATGTGACAAATCAAGCTAGCAGCTGCGCTATGCTCTTGCTTAGGAACCATTTTGCCACAAGACCTCCTCTCTCTCAGGTGTCCCCATTCTATGCTTCCTGATGTTGAATGTGAGCACATCATTGCTGAATAAAATTTGCATTGATTGTATTGTTTCAGATGAAGTATTAAATCCTGTCCGTATTACTCTATCCAGAGCCAGAAGTCCTCTATACAGAGGTTTCATATAAAAACTAATGATAATAAAAAAATTGCAGATGCTGTGTAGATCTGTCCAGGATAAATCTGAAAGAAAACAATACATTCACAAAATTAACAACGAAAAAACCATGTAACATGGATGAGATACAAGGTAATACTTAACACCAACACAATTTATTGGTTGAGCTGATATATCCTCAAGCTTTTGTCTTTAGTCCTTAGAAGCAATGCATATGCTACAGATCTGGATATCTAGCATCTGGCAATCATTGTCCCAAAGCATACAAGTTAGTGCTTCTAGGAATTCTTTAATTAATTATTATTTATTACTGGTGTAAAGTAATAGTCCCATTTATGGAGGGTGGTGGTCCTCTTCTTTTCCTATAGAGGACATGATGCAATACTTGCACCATGAGAACTAGCTATGCTTGATAAATGTCTCAAAAAAATGTCGCAGCTGAAAATAAATAGATTCTGGATCATTGATAATATAGTTTATCACTAAATGATTAACTTTATGCCACCCACTCACTTCCTTTCACTCATTCCAGTCATGCTTGCTTCCTTGATAGTAATGCCCAGTACTCATTCAGACCCTTGCATTTCTTGATCAGTTATTTAGTATCAGGCTCACTGACTCTTTCCTTACTTAATTCACATCTATGCTTAAATCTCATTTCCTCGAGGAAGACCCTTGACCATCACTTGAAAATATGTGCTTCTCCACTCTACTTGTGTTTACTACAATGTTTTTATTTATATTATACCATATGTCTCCTATTTGTGCATCATCTATCTCCTCTTCCACTTCAAGATGTTTATAAAAGATAGTTCATGATGAGTAGCTGCTTGTTGTTGAATAAATGCATGGATTAATAAAGCATGTATAAATGATGAAGCTTTGTATTCAGATCAACATATATATATAGTTTGGCTGCTTAGTGGATTTTTGTGGAGTTTATGACATTTCTCTCTGCCCTTCTGTCTTTCTCTCTCTCCCTCTGTCTCCCTGTATATGTCATTCTCTCTATCTCAGAAGGAAAGCTGTGTTTTCTTGTCACATTATTTTCAGTATTTTTAATATTTATCCTTTCTTATTTCTTCATTTACTTTTCTTAAGGCCTCAGTATTCTTAATCTAATTTAAACTGATATATGCATATGTGAATCACACATTGTTTTACAAATATTTTACTTAATCTTTCATTAACTTAATCTTTCATTCAAGTTTCTAAAGTGAACATCTTATGATACCTTGTAGTATTATAGTGTTATAACTTTTTTTATCACATTAAACATTATTTAGTAAAATTCTATCCGTTCTAATTTCAAAACATAGTTTTAAACTAATATTCAAACTATAAACTCATTTATACATACTCTATTACCATGTTTGTTTTTCTTTCCCTAAATTGACTACTATTATCCTCACATCCTTTATTTATTTGATTTTATGATCATTTTAACTTATTTTTTCTAACCAATAACTCCCAGAAACTTGCTATTTTCTAAGTTAGACAGATTAATCTGTAGTTCTATGTATAGATATCACCTTGAGACTTCTGTTTATTTCTAGCCCTTTGCTGGATCCAATGTCATAATCACTCTAAGCTAATCCATCATGTTCTCAAATTACATGTATATTAATTTTCCTCACACTTGTATGTACCCCCCCATCTTTAAGTCTTTCTAATGTACTGCATGGGGCCTTCATGGTTTTAAGCTGAACACCTGTTTTTCCTTTGGGATATGTAGTTTTTGATAATTCCTCTTATTACTACCTCTTCTATTTTCTTTACTTGACTATTTGAACTGTATTTAGTCAAATGTAGAGATTCTTAGATTAATCATGTCACTGCAATTTTTCTTTGATATATTTCCTTCTTTGTATTCTTTTTATCTCCATTCTAGAGTTATTTTCTCCATAATCCAAACTTTATACAGTATTTATGCTTATAAATTATATATTTTATTTCCAATAGCCTTTTCTGCATTTTAATTACTACTTTTACATAACATATAATTGTTTTTGCATCTAAAGATGCAATTTTGTAAATGTCATCTTGTATTCTGGAAATTATCTTGGTTTTTACCTGGGACAGCCATTTCATTTTTATATTAGTCCTTTACTTTCAATACCTTAATTGTCAGTATCATAAAGATAATATGAGTAATACTTTGGTTATTGACTGATAAGAGCCAGAAGTGAAAAGAGTGCTTTTCTTTGTATGAATAGAACGTGTTGGCTGGCTCTTTGGGGGCAATGAGTCAGGCACCTGACTTTTAAGCAAGGGACTCTTTAAATTCCAGAATTAGAAAAGATTTACACGGAGAAGCCAACATTGGAATTAGCTCCTTTATTTCTTACCAGAGTTCTATTGAGTTATTTAGAGAATTGTGCTCTGCTGGAGATTTCACAGGCTGATCTGCATGTGGAGGCTTGAGGAGGGGGTGTTAAGTGCCAAGTATTCAATAATACATGACATTTCCATGTTGAAGTCTGCACTCCCTCCTCTTCATTTCTTCTGTGAGAAATCTACAATAGACTCCCACAGCCTCCTCTGTTTGCATTCTTGGTCTACTTTCTGTCTTCCACATTTTTTTTTGATCGGTCGTGGGGCCTGAACTCTGGGTCTGGACACTGTCTCTCAGCTCTGCAGCTCAAAGTTAAAGCTCTACCACTTGAGCCACAGAACCACTTCTGGCTTTTTCTGCTTATGTGGTGCTAAGGAATCAAACCCAGGGCCTCATGCATGCAAGGCAAGCACTCTACCACTGAACCACCTTCCCAGCCCTGTCTTCCACAAACCTGAAGTAGCTTCTTGCCGGCTGACATCCTGTCTTCATATTCTGTTTCTCAGAAAGTATATTAATTTTGTGGATAATTCTAGTGTTGCTTTTGTTTATGTTTCTGTCTGTTTGTGGAGACAGGATCTTACTGTGTAGCTGCTGCTGGTTTTGAACTCACCGTCCTCCTTCTGTAGCCTCTTGAATGCTTGGATTATGGGTGTGAACTGCCATGCCTGGGTTCATTGTTAAGAATTCTGTCACTATTATTGTAATGTGGTTTAGGAGGGTGGAGAGTTTAAGCTTTTTAGCGGACTCTATGGATCCCAAATTACTAATGTGCTACCAAATATTATGTTATCAAATATTTTATTGAAATGCTTTACCACCACTAATAAGAAATAGAGACCCATTGGGAGATCTCAGTCATTTCTGACTCTCACAGGGAATCTCAACCAGTGAACTTGTGCAGGCCTTAGACACAACACATTAAAAATGGAGGGTTTCCCCTCTAAAATGATGGTTAAATCTATTACAACATGTTATTAATGAATTTAATATTTTTCTGTTGGTTGGAGGATGTTATTTGGCTGTATGGTATCAAGATGCAAAGCAAAAATTAGAAGGTTTAGTGTTATTAAACAAGGAAGAAAGGAACTTGTTCTTCAAAAACAGAATTATCTTCCCATTATAAATTATATTCTCATGGAGCAAAACCAGCTGGAATTAACAGTAGGGTTTTATTTATAGGAGAAAAGACTGACAACTCAATTCACTTTAAAAGAAGTCATAACAAAAACTCCTAAGAAAAGATTTTCTCCTTTGCAAATGTTCATCTTGCTTGTGAATCTTTTTCTAATTAAGAGAACCAGAGAGTGTATAGTTTTCAGTGATCTGTTTTCTTTTGTTCACAGCATGTTAACCACAAGCTAGAGATCTTTGGGTCAGTAGGCTGCAAATGAGATCTTAGAATCCTACTCTTCAAAGGCTTCTTCTCTATTTTCCTTTCATTCCTTCTTTCTTTTTGCACTAAGGGAAGAGAGGGACAGAGAGGTAGTTTATAATTTTTAAGAGAAAATTGAACCATTACTTACCTTCATCAGTTCTTCAAAAACTCTGGTTTAATTTGAGCCCAGAGCATGCTTTCTACCATGTCTGTAAGTTTGATGTCATTTGAAAATGAACAAAACACAAATTAGCTTCCAGTTCCCCTGGGGATATAAAGTGCAGTGGATCAAGGAAGCAATATTGGAATACATATCAGTAAAGTATGCCACATACATATGTGGAGTTCTAGTCTGTGGGCATGTAGAATTGTGTAAGGCATGAGCAAATCTCAAAGTATAATTGGTGCTGTTATAATTGGGCTCTGAAGAAAATGTGGCCTGCTGCTTACAGATTCTCTTTTGGGAACCAGAAAATCCTGGCTCCTTGGCTTACCAGTTTCATTTCTATACATCTTTAGCACTCATTAACACTGCAGACATGATTATACTAAAATACTTTTTGGGAACTAGTATCTTTAGAAATCTGATTCTATTTCATAAAGTTGTGTAGTTTTCAGCAAATTTGTTTTCATTTTGCTGAGTATTTTAACCTGTCTTGATATGAAATATCCAATATTTTTTAAGTAACTTTAGGTCTATGGGAAGAGAAGAAAAATATCTTCCAATTATAAAATATTAACCTGAGATTGTTCACATGAGTAGGCATTTAATACAAGATCATAAGATAGAAGAGATCTACATTTTTCAAGAAGGGGGTGTTGCTTACTCTGGGTAACATAAGTTCCTAGTTTTATTCTTTCTTTTAATGTAATAGGTTTAGGAAAAAATAAACACCAATTCTTGCCATATCCTGCTAGTTCTCATTGTTCTACTATATCTAAGTTCTATATCTATCCATGTCAACAGCTACATGGAATGTATATATACTTTATATTTTAATTTGATTCTTTTAAAGGAAATTCTTATTTTCTCTTTCTTTTATCTTCACAAAGGTCAATAAAAAAGAGAGTACTACTGTTTAAAGAAAGTAGTGAAAAATAAAAACAATGATACAAATTACGTTGTCCCCCCCTAAGTGAAACCAAGCTATAATTTGACAAATCTAAACATTCTTAGGATATAATCATAGAAAGAAATTTTGTGATTTAGGGAAAGGCTTACAGACAACAAAGTATAATTGCTTCATACTTTAAACCCAAATGAAGAAATTGTTCAGAAAATGAACAAGGTGGAACATTAATATTCTCAAAATGCCCAAAGTAAGGGGCTGATATTATGTCCAAGTGATCATCCTTAACTAATTATCTCATTTCTTAACACATTTTTACTCTTAAGTTTGTAATGGTGTTAGTTCCCTAAAGAAACCAGTATCTGAGATAAAGCCAGTAGAATTAATAATTATCATATCCATGACTACAAAAATATCATTATTTAGCCATTGATTTATTTTAAACCAATTTGACACTGGCTTGCTCACACTTCCTCCTACCTTTCTCCACCTTCTTCTTCTGGTCCATAATGTTTGGTTTCTGTTAAAGAGCCTATTCATAAACTGTTTGAACTTTGTCTTTCACCCACATACATCCTGCTGCTTTGTAGGTAACCATGACAATAAATTCTCAGCACTAAGGTTATGTGCCGTATAAACGCAGCCACGATGTCTTCAATTTATTATCCAGAATACCTTTCCCAAAATATACACATACACACAAACTAATATCATATTAGAACTGCTTGACATTTAGAAACTTGAAAGTTCGAGAGTTGAACCGAATGATTTAATGAGTGGCAAGAGATCATGATTCTTTTGCTAGGAACAAGAAAAAAGAAATGAATCCTTGTTAACACAAAAATGGGATCTTAATTTTTTTCTGAATTATGCCAAATACTTTACTGTTTTCAGTGTCTGCTTCCTAATGATTTACAGTGGTAAAATATTTGCTAATTAATAACAATGTTGGGATTGGAGGTAGATAAATTTCCTCATTGTAATGCAAAAGAAAATTTGTTGGTAATCAGCAGTTTCTTAATATCTCTAAACAGATAACTTTAGCAGAGAATGAAATATTGGTCTAAGAGTGAGTAGGTCAAGTTTGATGCCTATCATAAGTTATCTTTGGTCTCTGAATTAGTTTAAACTGCTACTCTAACAACTACTGCTCCACAAACCTACTGGCTTAAAACCTAAACAAGGCAATTTAGAGGCAGTATGCAAAGATTAAAAATAAGGATAAATCTGAGTAAGCAATGATTATATAAAATAAGAAGAACATATCTTAGCCAGGCTCTGGTGGCTCATACCTGTAATCGTAGCTACTCAGGAAGCTGAGATCTGAGGATCATGGTTGGAAGCCTGATGAGGCAGGAAAGTCTATGAGATTCTTTTTTTTTTTTTTTTTGGATCCGGTTGTGGGCCTGAACTCTGGGACTGGGCGCTGTCCCTCAGCTCTTCAACTCAAGGCTAGCGCTCTACCACTTAAGTCACAGCGCCACTTCCGGCTTTGTTTTTTTCTGCTTATGTGGTGCTGAGAAATCGAACCGAGGGCCTCAGGCATGCAAGGCAAGCGCTCTACCACTGAACCACCTTCACAGCCCCAGTCTATGAGATTCTTATCTCCAATTAACCACCAGAAAACTAGAAGTGGTACTGAGGCTCTACATGGTAGAACACTAGCCTTGAGCAAAAGAGACCAGGGACAGCTCCCAACCCTTGAGTTCAAGCCCTATGGCTGATAAAAAATAAAATAAAATAAAACATATCTTACAAAGCTTGATTGCTTGTTAATGATGACACACAAAGCAAAAATGGCATACATGGAGGTAATATATCCCAGAGTCTTTTCATTGTCTGGGAAGTGCTGGCCATATTAACTCATATTATCTTTAATAAATTTAGTGATCTAATCATTACAGGAACCATGAAGAGAATAATAAAAACATTATAGTTATCTTTCACATAGACAAAAAGCATAAATAATAATACTTGGGATGAAGAGGCATGAGAAATTAATAGTGGAGGCCAGCCAAGGCTATATAGCAATACACTGTCTCTAAAATAATACAGCAGACCCTCAAAGAAAAAAGAAACTAAAACAACAACAACAACACACACACAAATACAAAAAAAAAAGAAAAGAAAACAATGTAAAAATTGACAAGAAAGGAGGAAAGGAACACACAAAAGAAGAAGAGAAATAGAATTTAGAGAGTAATGTTGATTCAAGCTCAAATATAGTAGTAGGTATAGTAAATGTAAATAGTCTAAACTCCAATTAACAAAGATTACCAGACCAGATTATAAAACAAAAAGAAGCCTAATCTGTTTTCAAGAAATATTTTAAACAATTCATTTTAAGGATTAGAAGTAGGGCCGAAGCTCAGTGATATATTACTTGCCTAACAGTCCTAAAATACAGGCTGATAACCAACAATACACATGGCCCAATACCTTCCCCCACAAAAAAAGAAAGAAGAAAAACTATGCCAATAGTGACTTCAAAATATTTACATAGCAATATTAACGTGGCTATATAAGCATTACTACCAACATAGTGGGCATTTGGTAACTAAAGTTGTAACAATTCTAGACTTTTATATACCTAATACGGTTGTCTCAAGATATTCAACAAAAATGTGCAAAACTAATATAATCACAGCATTGGATACTAACACTTGATAAGTAGAGAGGAGATTTAAATAAGATGACTGACATGATTGGCGTAATTGATCTAATCAACATTGCATCTAAATTACAGAAATCACATACTTTTCAAGTGACTATATGCTGGGCCAAGCAATATTCTGTAAAAGAATATCAGAAAATCTCCATAGATTTAGAAGTAATCATATTCTAAAAAAAACCTCCAAGCACACCCAAAATATGTTTTAGGAAAAGTCACCGAAATTGAAATATAGAAAATATTTTAAACAGTGATAGTGAAATGTTTCATATAAAAAAATACATGGGAAATCATTTTTAAGTACTTGATTCTAGATTCTGGACAGAAAAATATAGAAGAATCTGGAATACCTTAGTTGGCCTGAAAGTAGATCCTCTAAATTCAACGGGATTCTGAAGGGTACAGTGTAAGTGTTAAGGTTTATGGATTCAAAACATTGAACAATAAAAATATAACTTCATTGATGAGAAACGAAGATGCAAAGAGGGAAAAAATAACAGGGCAGCAGGAATGCTTAACCTATAGAAATATGTCTCTTCATAAATATAGGAGATATCATAGAATGAGAAAAATAAGCTACTTTGCAACCTACAGTGTAATCTCTAGTGAAGGAGAGAATCATCCATCAATGTCAAGTTGGTGGGGAACAAGTCATTGACAACTCTCAAAATATTAGCCCATTGGTGACTTACCAGTTACAAAGGTATAGCTTTTTATAGTGAAGTAATAAAACATTGACTATGTCAAACAAGTGGTCAAATTTAACCTGCCCAAAAGCTGAACAACCTGACATTATATACTTCAAGCTTTGAAATAATAGTTTATAGCAGTGTTTAGTCAAGAAATTACCTAACGAATCTAATCATGTGAAACATGGTAAGACCAGTCCCCATTAAGAGAAACACTTATTTTTGACAGGTAGCCCAGACTGTTCAATAAAACATTCTATGTCATAGAAAAACAAGGGCAAAATCTAGATTGAAAGACACAAAAGAGACAAGAACCAAATACAGTGTGTTAGCTTTCATTGGATCCAGATTTGAGAAGGTGGGGAGTGTATACGCGAAAGAAATTTTGGAGATTGGATTTTCATACGGGCTATATATGTTGACTATATAGAATTATTTCTCATCCCCTTATTGATAAAATGGATTGTCTTTTATTAGTATTGTAACAACTTATCTCACATCAGGTTCAGAACAACACAAATTTATTATTTTTTGCTTATGGAACTTAGAAATCTAACCTGTATCTCACTGCACTAAAATCACTGACTCTATGTTCATTTCAGGAAGGTCTCAGAGAGAGTTCATTTCCTTACCTCCTCCATCTTTTAGAAGTCACTAACGTTCTTAGTTCTGAGACCCTCCTTATCTGTTGCTTAAATTCATCCCACACTCATTTCCTCCTTCAATCAGAGCAAGGAGAGATGTTCTCCTTTCAAGCATCTGTGTAATTACATTCTGCTCACATGATAGCTCAGGGTACCTTTCTCAACTCAAGGTCTTCATTTAATCACATATCATCAGATTTTCTTTCTAAGATTACCAGGCTTACTATCCCCATGTCCTCTGTATTTTGTCCTGGAATATTGGGGAAATCAGTGATTCTACCCATCTCAAAGATCCTGTAGCTATTCAGAAAGTTATTTCTATTCTTAAGAGAAATATGTTTAGTATTAATAGTGTATTTGTATCTTAAATATATAAATAAGTGAGCTCTTTCTTTTTTTGCCAGTCATGGGGCTTGAACTTAGGGTCTGGGCACTGTCCTTGAACTCTTTTGCTCAGCTAGCATTCTACCACTCTGAACCACAGCTCCACCTCCTGTTATCTGGTGGTTAACTAGAGATGAGTCTCATAGAGACTTTTCCATCCAGGCTGGTTTTGAACTGCTATCCTCAGATCTCACCCTGCTGAGTAGCTAGGATTACAGGTGTGAACCACCAGTGCTTGACATAAATATGTTTTATGTGTGATAAATATAGCAAAAAAAAGGTTAACAATTGAATCTAGATGGAAAGTTTACAGTTGTTTTCTAATCTATAATTTTTGCAACTATTCTATAGGTTTAAAAGCTTCAAGAGCTGGGGGTATAAGTCATTGAGTGGAAGAGTATTTGCCAAGATTACAAGATGGGAAGGGAAGAGGTGAAAAAAGAGGAAGGCCACTTAACTCTTAAGAGTTGATAACAGATACATTATGCAACTCATTTAGAGGTTATTTGTTGGAGGTGATTAAGAGGATTGCTCCATAAATCTTATCTATAGACAGAGCTGACTGAAATGGACAAAAAGTTGTCTGGGTTTTTTGTTAGTTTGTTTGCTTATTTTAACATTTACTGGGAATGAAGTTTCTGGTAGTTTGCAGGAGACACAGTGACCTTGTTTTTGTCTGAAAGTTTGAAGTGTCTTGCTTTGTCTTACTTCACTATGATCTCAGATTGATCTCAGATTGTCTGATATGGACATTCCTTAAGAAAATCTCTGTTCAATAGGACAGCAAAAGAGCCAAGCTTCGAGAATCAGGGCAGTTTCTGATAGCCCTGAAGCCTCCCAGTAAGTTACAGACCAGTTTTAAGATGCCAAGGGTTGTTTAATTTTTTGTGTGTGCGTGGTTTTTTTTTTTTAATCAAGACTCAAAAGAGTAGCAAGTTTTCATGCCAATGATAAATATTAAAGCAGAATATAGTCCTTAAAAACGATTGCTGAGCCTGGGAGAAACATTTCAAAGAATACAAACATTATTTATCCTCATGCATTCATTTGACAAATACATTCTCTAGGAGGTAGAATGTACTCTGAGTAGCCCTGGGGGTGATATAAAAATGAATAAGAGACAGTGATTATCTTTTTTAGAACTTACACTTTGTTCGTGTACAAATTGGCTTTTTCAAACTTAAACCATTTATTATAAAGAAACACCAGCCACATGTTTATTAACTAAATTTTTGTTTAAAGTTGGATTCTAAGCAACCATATGTGGTAATCTAATCTTGAGAACATATTTCTGAGAAGCTTTGTAGAATTATTTAGCTTGGTGTATAAATGCCATAAAATTCAACTACTTATCCCCCACAGACTCTTATTAAAGTTGCTATACACCAAGCTGTCAGTAGAAATAAGAAATATAGCTGAACTTGACTAAAGAAATCTGTGTCAATGAAGCATTACTAATAAAGATTATCCACTCACACAGTCATTAGCAGTAGTTTACATTTACACTGATAGATTGATATATAAAGCCTGAATTATATCATGAAACCTGGAAGTTCATGTACAAAATAAATATTTTACAGTACATTTTTCCTCAGTAAGGTCTATCAAAATGTAGCGTCTAGAATCGCTGTTTGTATTGTTATTGTCATTGACTCTTATATAAAATAAATACAATCATCTGCAAGGAAAAGGTTTCGGCCAAAAGGGGGTGTGGGCAGGGGGAGCAAACCAATAGATGTACTCTTAACAAAAGTAATTGATGTGCAGAAAACTAGACAGGCACTGACTTGTTTGTTTTTTATTAGCTGCCTTATAGAGGTATGTTTGACAACTTTTCTATAAGCTGAACAAACTCCAAATATCTAGAATGAATGAAAAGAGTTATTAATGGTTTATGGTCATGCTTACTCTCAACAAAGTTGGAGCTTTAAATTTCCTGAAGTTCACCTTATTTAGTCTTCATAGGTTTGGTTCCTTTTCAACTTGCATTTGTGTTGTGGGCTGTTCAAAGTTCTTTATCGCTGGACACACAGTTTCTACTCATTTGAACTTTTGAGTCTTTTAGTGACCAATTGAATGTTCAAACTTGTGCTTTCCCATGGGTCTTCAAGATTCTGTTTGCTTTTAAATCTATTTTCTTTCTGTGGTTCAAATGTATAATTTCTATTGTTCTATCTTGCATTTCAGGGATTCTTTTCCTCTATGCTCAATGTTCCATTGTGGAATCTATCCTTGAGTTGTTGTATGACTGTCAGTTTTCTTTGTTTGTTTTGTGGTACCATGGCTGACCTCAGGGACTCCATCTCACTGGTTTTTGTTTCTCATGGCTGGTGCTCATCCACTTGAGCTGCACCTCCAACCTGACATTTTGCTGTTTAATTGGAGATGGAATCTTGAGGGCTTTCTGCCCAGGTAGGCTTAAGCCTCAGTCCTCTGATCTCAGCCTCCTAAGTAGGTAGGATTGATTACAGGTGTGAAGAACCTCTAGCTGGCTATCCTTGGATTGTTTGTTTTTATTTCAGTCATTGCATGCCTCCGTTCTAAACGTCCCTTTTCTTCTGTTTTCCTACTGTGAATTAAGAAAAAAAATTCTGAAACTTCCTACTTGCACTTGTTTCACACATGTTTGTAATGCTCACAGAAGTTTAATTTCTGCTTTGAAATCTTTGGCAAGTATCTCTAACATATTTGTCATCTCAGTATTTGTACTGACAAGTTTTTTTTTTCTTTTCACCCAAATGGACTTTTGTACTCCTTAATCTGATATGTTTGTTTTTTTTTCCCTTTAACTGGGTATTTGGGTATTATTTTATGAGACTCTGGATTTCACAGTTGTCTTTTACAGCTGCAGCAAGGAAATGAAGGCTGCCAAATTGTTACTTCTGGGCAGGGGAGAATTGCAGCTCCCACTTAGTCTCCACTGAAGCAGGGAAGGAGCAGCTCCTTGTTCTGGCTCGGTAGGTGTGGATTCAAGCTCCTTTTTAGGTGTCTGCTGATAGAAAAAAAAAAAAAGGAAGAGAAGGAGGGCTCCTTACTGCTGACAGTAGAGAAGAAGGAGTAGACTCGCTGTTAGTAGTATGGGAAACAATTTCGGATCCTCACTTTTGCTTCTCTGATGTTGCCTTACCGAAGAGGAGCAAGTACACCTAATTACTGCAGTGCAGCAATGGTAGCAGGAAAACTACCTTAGCCTACTTGTGCAGCTATAATAGCATATCTGAGACTGAATAATTTATAAAGAATGAAGAATATATTTTCTTACAGTTGCAAAGCCTGGGAAGTCCAAAGTCAAGGGACATACATCTGGCAAGATCTTGTATTAGCCCATAGTAGAAGGCAGAAGGGTGAAAGTCTGCACCTAAGAGAAAGAGTAAGAGGGAAGTATGGTCAGTGAACGTGGTTGAGCTTATGTTTTTATCAGGAAATGATTCCTACAATATTAGAATTATCCATGGCTGGGGGTCAGAGTCCTGATGACCGACTCACATCAGAAGGTACCACATGTCAACAGAGCTACATAAGGGATTAACCTTCCACCATATAAACTTTGGAGGGTGCAGTCATACTAAGCAAAGACCTTGGTACCACATGGTCTCCACTGATACTGAATGATGGGATGCTTGTTTCTGAATGGAAAAGGATGGAATTTCTAACTCCGTACTTAGCCTCTGGCATCTGGGAAGATGGACTGGGCACTTTCTATAAGCTGGGAGGCTAGAAGTACAGACCCATTCCCTAGCCTTTGCTGTCAAGGAAGCAGTATCAGGGTTACAATTACTTCTCTGTTCTGTGGCTAGAGTAGAGCAGTTATTTCTTGTCCAAACGTTTCTCTGCTGTTAAGCTGCCCACTTCCCAGTTTGCTACAGAGAGCAAGCCTTTGCTAAGATAGCAGTCTGAGGGTTGGGAAGTTGGCTCAGTGGTAGAGTGCTTGCCTCCCAAGCAAGAGGCCCTGGGTTCGATTCCTCAGTTCCATGTA
This sequence comes from Dipodomys ordii, assembly GCF_000151885.1. Taxonomy (NCBI): domain Eukaryota; kingdom Metazoa; phylum Chordata; class Mammalia; order Rodentia; family Heteromyidae; genus Dipodomys; species Dipodomys ordii. The sequence goes on from NW_012267306.1 coordinate 8,873,801, forward strand.
AGCAGAGAAAAAGCCAGATGTGGTGCTGAGGCTCAAGTGGTAGAGCACTAGCCTTGAGCTGAAGAGCTGAGGGACAGCACCCAGGCTCAGAGTTCAAGCCCCATGACCGACCAAAAACAAAAAAAACAAACAAAAAGATAGTAGTCTGCCTCCACTCATTATTCTTAATGGCTGCTTCTCCAGTATCTCATCTAGGATATATGACACCAACAAAAATCCAGGGAATATCAAAAGGAATTTAAATGAACAAATAATAGAGATTCATGCATACTCATGTTTATAGAAGCACTTTTCAAAATGATCAAACTGAAAGTCGACCTAACTGCCCACATAGTGATGAATGGATAAAGAAAATATGATATATTGGGCTGGGAATGTGGCTTAATGGTGGAGTGCTGGGTTCAATTCCTCAGTACCTCATAAACAGAAAAAGCCAGAAGTGGCGCTGTGACTCAAGTGTTAGAGTGCTAGCCTTGAGCAAAAGAAGCTCAGAGACAGTGCCTAGGCCCTGAGATCAAGCCCCAGGACTGGCAGCAACAACAACAAAAAAGAAAACATGATATACATATAAAACATACTATTCATATTATATATATGTAAATAGAATTGAGTACTTAGACACGATAGTACTCAATTATGCACTCATATATATACATATATACTTACATATGTACTCATATATATACTTGTATATAATTGAATACTATGTATAAATATACTATATATAATTGAGTACTATTGTGCAATAAAGAGGAAGAAATTAGGACATTTTCAGGGATGAAGCTGGACATCATTATGTCAGATCAGGAAAATAAATAGCATTTCATATATGAAATATATGAATATATAAATAGCATTCATATATGGAAACTAGACCTAAAACAAAAAAAAACAAATGAATGAGTATAAAATGAGGATTATGTGATGGTAGGAGTCTATTGTTTACAAGTTATTTGTAATAACAGTTGCAGTTCAATGACACTATGTGACAGAAATTATATGGCCCACAAAGCTGATAATATTCAATATCATCCCCTTTACAAAATGTATTTTTCAATCAGCTTAAAGTGTTTTGCCTAACTATCACATGAAACTCATATGCCAGGTAAATTTAAATTTGAGTAAATGGAGACCTGTTATTTAGAAATTTTAAAATAATTTGATATTTTAGTCAATAATTGAGTCCTTGTCTGTTGAAATATTCACAAACTGGTAAGGAAATGTTTTCAATTTTTCTCTAATGCATTTAATACTGTTGATTAAGGAAAATAATAAGTACCTAATAATAAATGTGATCTCAACTGAAAAGCTAAAGGTTGCAAAGTCCATTTATTGAAACCTGGTAGACTAACGATTTAAACTCATTTAGTTGCTTTTAATTTGCAATCTCAGCTTTTCCCTATTCTTATCAAATAGTATGTTTTCAACTTGACTGAAAATGTTTATATTACCAAAGAATATTGACAATAAAAAGACAAAAGCACAGTACTCTCTTTATATGAAGCAGAAGAGAAGGTCTTTCTACTGTATAAAGCATTGGCATATCTTACACTAGGGAATATTTCTATGGACTATATAAACAAGAGAACCTCTCTGGCTTTTAGCTGAAACCCACCAACACTATTTGGAGAAGGAATGAAGTAAAGAATGAGCTATTTTTCTGTCCAAGAAGTAAGAGAAATTGTTTAATTATGCCTCTAGGGACTGAAGGTAAAGCACTGAGAACTCTTGAAATGGAAGGAAAGCAGAGCTGTGAGGGAAATAGCAGAGGCAGCCTCAGGACACAAGCAAGCTTGGGGAACAGAGGTCCGAGGCCAGGAAGGAATTTTACCATGGACTTGGCTAATTACTTGTTGAGAAACAATGAAATCTAGCCTTTATTTAAAGTTTTTGTTTTTTTGTATGTTCATATACCAGAGTGGTTTCTAATTGCCAGTGAACAAAATTCAGTAAGATTATTAACACCAAAAAACTTTAGGCAATACTTTGGGGAAAATAAGGAACTGTTAGAATTCAACCTGGGGCAAAGAAGGCAGGAAAGGGTGGAAGGCCACAGAGGGATGGAGAAGGTGAAGAAGGCAAGCCCAAAACTGAGCTGTAAGGTAACACGATTCCTGCCCACTTTTGCCCAAATACTGGGACACTAGTCAAAATATAAGAGGCTGAGACCCCTGCTATTTTTTAAATAATTAAAACGAACACTCATTTCAGAAGGCTGAAAGGATTTAGGATTTGTCAAATAAGAAGGAAAAGTGAGCAATCATGTCAGATGAGAATTCTCCCTACATGACGATTAACACTACAACTAACCAACATATCAAATCAGGAAAGATGTGAGGCACTCATTTGTTAAACACAGAGAGTGCTATTATGAAAACACACCCTGGACACACGTACCCACAACTTGCCTGGTGTGAATTGTACCACTAAATGGAATTTTCCATTAGTAAAGTGTCTAATATCTGAGCGGTTTTTAAATTTGTTTGTTGTAAAGATGCTGTACAGAGAGGTTACCGTTACATGAGTAAGGTAATGAGCACATTTCTCGTTGAGCATTGTTACTCCCTTCTTTGTTTTTCTCCTATAATCCCTTTTAAGACCTTCGTTGTCTCAGGATTCTGCACTATCGTTTTTTTCTTCAAAAATCCAACTTTTGGCATGGAGATGAGAGGTGAAATGTCGTTACAGGGTCCCCATAAACATCAACTAATATAACAGCACCTATGAAATGCAATTGGTTTCCAATGTTATTCCAGTTAGGCTGAATGTAATTTTATTGGATCTGCAATATCTGAAAATGCACTCCCACTGGAATATACATAAAGAGCTTGTGAGTCCCCCAGAGTCCTCAAAAACAGTCTGAAAATCACTGTGCTTGTTGATGGTGCTCCTGGAGCAACTGAGCACTGAGAGCAAGAGGAATCTGCCAGGAGGAGGCTGACGAACAGGTCTACAAGGTGGTAGCCTGGAATTATATGAGAAAGCCTATTTTGTTTTAAATTAGTTAGGAAGCATTAGGCTGAACATGTCTCTGGAGAATGACTCTTCAGATTCTTGCTATCTTTAAGAAGAAAACTGAATAAACACACATACACATACACATACCACGCCCCCTACCACACAAACAAGTAAAGAACAAAGGAATGAGTTTAATATAGAGAGAAAATACACCATTAAGGAAAGAGTGAAAGGGTGAGTGGAGCTAGGTAGCTCAGGAGCAAGAATGTGGTAAAAATGTTCAATGTGCTAAGATTCGGAGAGTTTGGGAGGAGTTTATGGTGGTTACAGTTGACTGATCTTAGGGACTGAGGGATGATGACTTGACAGAATTCTGGAAGGGATCTGCAAATGTACTAGGTTAGTGTCTCATGGTTTTAGGTTGTCTGTCATTCGATGGTTTTTAAGTATATGTATGAGAAGCAATGAACATGCATGAAGCTTTAAGCAGGAATTTGCTGTGCAAATGTTAGGCTGTAGACACAAGGGGTTTTACTGCATAGTGCCTCAAATTGCTTAGACTGGCCCAGAGGGTGATGTCCTACCCCTAAACTAATTACTGCCAAGAGGGATGACCATGGGTAGTTCTTCAGAGAAGACAAGAGGACTGTTGGGTGATTTCCAGAACAGAACTAGGAGAGGGAGCTGGTCTTAGCCTATTTTCCCTGTGGCTACCCTGCCTCAAGCATATATTATACATATATTATAAAGTCTGCATCTTTTTCTGTTTTGGTCAGTCATGGGGCTTGAACTCTGGGCCGGGGTGCTGTCACTCAGCTTTTTAGCTCAAGGCTAGCCCTCTACCACTTGAGCCCCAGTACCACTTCCAGTTTTCTGAAGGTTTATTGGAGATAGTCTCATGGACTTTCCTGCCTGGGCTGGCTTTGAACAGTGATCCTCAGATCTGAGTAGCTAGGATTGTAGGCATGAGCCACCAGTGCCCAGCTATAAAAGTCTGCATCAATTTCAGACAACATATAGCAGAAAATTTCACGAGTGTGATATTTCAAAATAACTCATTTTTGTTTTCTTGTCCACTGTTGTGAATAAGTGTATTGTGCAGTGAATTATGTTCTCTCTTGAAATTCCTCTGTCGAAGTCCTAGCTCCTCGAAAAAGTAACTAGACATGGACTTTTAAATGGGTTATTAAGAATCGAACCTCCAAAGGGATGGTTAAGATTGAGTTTATTCACTGAATGAGGGTGTGGGCACTAATCCAATATTACTGGTATGCTTACAGAAGAAATTAAGACATTTATTAAAAAAACAAACAGGAAAAACATACATATTGGAGGACACAGAGAAGGTAGCTCATCTATAAGCCAATGAAAAAGGCTTAGGTTAAAATTAAAAAATGTCAACATCCAAAACCGAGAAAAGGAATTTCTGTTACTTCAGCATTCTGTCTCTAATGTTTGTTTTAGTAACCTCTACTTTTAATGCCAGTGAAAGTAAAAGTACACTTAGACATGGTTTTGCTGGTTTGGACTAGGAGGAAACTTTCTGGTACATACTTATTTAATCCATGATTTGCTCTTACTGTAACGATGCAACTATTCAATTGTATCACAGAGATGTGTGTAGAGATATCAGGAGGAGGGGGCAAATGCCAATTGGCTAATATTTCAGGTGGGTTATTAAAGGTGTTGTGTGTGGAGAGTCATATTTATTTTTGATATTATGAGGTCTTTTCCTTCAAAGTAAGGCTACATTGTTAGCTATGAACATAAAACAAGCACAATTATCTCTAATACTTGTTAGGCTATGGAAGGCTTCTATAATGTAAACCTACCACTATTTATACTTAATAAATACCAGGGTAGTGGAAATGGGATCTTGGTCACATATCTGGACATTATAGTGCATTGGACTTTAAAAACATATGTATATGATTTCATAGATTAAATGAACACTATGCTTTTCAGTAACTACATTGTCATTTATACTCAGAGAACTGTGTGTACCGTGACCTGACAATGCCAGAACTTTAAGCAGTTTCATGTGTATATGTCAAATCAGAAAACACTGTTCTTATATGAAGTGACTGGTTAGACTAGACGTTCAAATAAGCCCACACAGCTTCAAAGATTCTACATAACTCATTGTGGATGGGAAAATTGAACACTTCAAAATTTCTACTGTAAAATTCTTGGAGGCATGGAATGGCTTGGATGAACAAGACTAGTAGGTAGTCATAAACAGTTATGTAACTTTCAATGTCATTTCAAAGTTATTACTGTAAAAGTTTACACTCACCAATTAATAGCAGAAATACTTTAACCTATAATACACATGTAAACACACAGAGTTATCTTAAATTTTCCAAATGTGTGTGCATGTTGAATAAAATAATTTTCCATGTGTAAGAGGGCTCTCATAACTGACAGCTATAATAAGAATCAAATATTGTGCCATACTTTATCAAAATTTCTGAAACAGGACAATAATTATAGACATAAACTTCTGGAAGCAACATGTTTTTACTAAAGGAAGTATATATTGCATCTGTATGTTTTTCCAAATTATTTCAAAGACTTATTAAAAATCAGCCAAAACCCAGATAATTTGTCATCAAATGAGGAGCAGTATAAAAACTTAATTTAATATAAAGGAGCTAAAGGAATGCATTTTTTCATGTATTTAATTTAAATATTAATATTAATTAAATGATTCAAATGTATGATATTTAAAAATTCATTGTTTTTAAAATTATCATCTCTCTGCTTTTCAGGTCATAAAAGGATATTGGATTATGTCACCTGAAGTCATGCAAGAGGACACACACTCTGAATCTGTAAATAGATATGAGCTAATTGTCCTAAGTGGATAAGATCTAAGTGTTATTTAAAAGGTGTGGAAACTTACTCAAACAAACATCGTAAGAAGCTTATTTTGAAGATATATCTTTAAAAAGCAGGAGAGCATCATGATTATTTAGGTTTATCTGTAGAATTTGGTCATTGCAACCTAAACTTGTATTCAATCCACAAATGTCAAGGGACACTACTGTGAATATTAAAAAATTATTAGAGATAGTATCTGCCTATTAAGAAATTTATATTATAGGAAATATAGTCATATTTATATGAGATATAGCTTATGCAAGATTGCAATTACCAGGGAGTGTTACAATATAAGATATCTTTGGACTATGAGAGCAACATTAAGTTATTCACCCTAAGCATAAATTGATCTGACACTTGAAAGAATCTGTCCTATTTGAATATGGCAAGCAGAAAGCAGATTTGACAAAGGGAAAGGATTTTAAAAAATGAGGTGAATATATTGCCCAGAATATTTTATTATGTATGCTAGAGCTATAAAAATAGGATTAAATTTGGCTCTGTAGAATATTAAACTCTAAGTACTGACACAGACCTCAACATTGTTTTAATATTTTAATTTGCTTCTTAAGCCACTACATGTGTAAAATCAAAGCATCAATTTAAGATCTGGAGCAAGTAAAAAGTGACAAACGTGTTTACCTGAAAACAGTAGTTGTTGTTTGTTATCAATCTTTTCTTACCTGAAGGGAGTTTTTTTTTTTTTTTGGTCGATTGTGAGGCCTGAACTCTGGGTGGAAACGGTCCCCCAGTCTTCAGCTCAAGGCTAGCACTTTACCACTTGAGCCATAGCACCACTTCTGGCTTTTTCTGCTTATGTGGTGCTGAGGCATCAAACCCAGGGCCTCATACATGCAAGGCAAGCACTCTACCACTGAGCCACCTTTCCAGTCGCCTGAAGGGAGATTTTACAAAACAAGAATGGTGCAAAATATTTAAACTACCGGTTAAAAATGATGATGTGACTTCATTTTGGTCATAAGAATGAAGCAAATGTTTTATAAGAGGATTTCCTCTTCCGGTTTTCTGATGGTTAATTGGAGATGAGTCTCACAGACTTTGCTGCCTGGACTGGCTTTGAACAACTCTCAGATCTCAGCCTCCTTAGTAGCTAGGATTACAGCACCCAGCCCTCTGCCTCTCCCTCTCCCTCTCGCTACCCCCACCCCCTCTCTCGTTTATTTGTGCCAGTCTTAGGGCTTGAACTCAGGACCTGGGTGTTGGGCTTATACTCTGGGCCTGGGTTTTGTCCCTGAGCTTTTTATGCTCAAGGTTAGGGCTCTACCACTCCACTCCAATTCCAGCTGTTTGGTTGTTAATTGGAGATAAGAGTTTCACAGACTTTCCTGTCCAGGTTGGATTCATACCATGATGCTCAGATTTTCGCTCCTGAGTACTTAGGATTATAGGCATGAGCCACTGTGCCATGCACAAGATGACTTCCTATTGGTCTGTATGTGCATATCTATGTCATTTTACTTTTTGGCATCATACGTGTCTGTTGAAACCTTTTGTAAGATATGTCTTCAGTCCACTTAACAGTACTTGGTGGACATTAGCGATTTTCTTGACTATTATCCTTTGCTATTTCACTCCATTTTATGTATTGGCAAAACTTGACAGTTTTTCAGTTTTAAAGTACCTAACTTACTCTTCCTTTTATCTTGATTTTCCTTTACTGTACTTATTTGTAATGATATATTTATTTGTATGAATGTTTATTTTATACTTTCTGGAAGATATAAGATCTTCTCTGTTTTAACTCATTACATGTTCTTGCAAATTAATGAAAGATTTACCTTCAAAGATATATCTTTTAGGGTAATATATATATATATATATATATATATATATAATGATTTTATACTAAGAGTATGTAAGTGAAAATGAAGTAGTGTACTCAGTAATATTAACATCACTTTGAAAAACATATGCAGTTTCCACGTATTATTATTGTGTAACACAACTGCACAATTTGTGGGTGAAACTTAATTATCCTTTAATCAGAATAGCAAATAAATACCATGAGAAATTGGAACAGTTACTCAAAGCTATTCTTTAGCATCTGATAATTAAAAGCTAAGCAACTTTAATGTTATTGGAGCAACTAAAAATGGATAGTATAGTACTAAAAGCATACACTATATGAAAACATATAGCTTAGTAGATCTGAAAATATTGTTACAAATAGTATTAGCAAATAAATATTTAATTTCTGAATATCCCAAAAATTATTGAGGAAAAGATGTGCTATTTTGAAACAAAAAAACCCATTCCACATATTGTAATACTTTCTTTATTAAGTCTTAATAAATAGTAACTTGGGAGCTAGGTGCCAGTGGTTAATGCCTGCAATCCTAGCTAATAAAGAAGCTGAGATCTGAGAATCACAATTCAAAACCAGCCCAGGCAGGAAAGTCCATGAGACTCTTACCTCCAATAAACTATGCAGAAAAAGCCACAAGTATCAAGTAGTAGAGCACTAGCCATGTGCAAAAGAAGCTCAGGGACAGTGTTCAGACCCAAGTTCAAGCTCCAGGACTGGCAAAAATAAATTAATTAAATAAATAAAAAGTAACTTGGGATGATGTTGCAAATACTGTACAAGTATAGTTCAAGTGTACCAAATGTACCATGCCATTATCTGTGATCTGATCATTCTGGTAAGTCTACCTTTCATTGGCTTACTTCATATTTTGGCCAAAAAAAAAGAACCATACTGACATAGATAATTACATATTAGAGCAAACTTTAAAATCAATAACTGGATTTTCCTTTATCTATTTTACAGAAAACTAAGTAGTTTCAAGCTTCCAGATAATACTAATATATGGCCATTTTTGACAAGTATATACCCTGTTACTATACTGTTGGATTTAAAATTGAATTAACATTCACATTTAGAGTAATGTTAATCACCTTTTCCCTTCATAATGATCTTTAGGATATATTTTGGGCATATAAAACAATCAGGAGAATAATTTTTAATAGAAAATAACCAATGGCAAAAAATGTAACTTAAGACCATGAGTGTTCTCTAGATGGCAAAACAACCCATATGTGTAGACTGAGAATATCTATGCATCATTTTAAAGAAAGCATTGGACTATAAAAAGAAGATTGACCAAGAAAGTAGAAAAAGGACTGATAAATGGGAAATGTAATATTGCATAAGTCCACTAGAGGGTGAATTTTTAAAAAGCCACCACTCACATGAAACTATTTCAGCAACAAAATTTTCCATATAATCAATTTACATAAAATAACTATATTTAAATTATCATTCATCTCATGTAGGTTAATTATTTTAAAATCTATATTTACAGGTTGAAATAATTTATAAACTGAGACAAGTTGATGGTTTTATTTGAGCCACCTAACCAGAAACTATAGCTCCTCTGTTATACTGTGAAACATTTTAACTATCCACTTTCAAGACAATTTATTTGAAAACATACAAAAAGCTGCAACTACTCTGAGTTTCAGTCATTATGACTTTTTATCACTTAAATAAATCCAATAGAATTAATGTGACCAAACAAACCAAGACTTACTTTAAATGTATGTTGTCTGCTATTCAAGTATAACCACACTGAATATACCAAAAAAATCTTCTAGCAAATTCACTTAGGAAAAATGTGTAGTTTTGTAGTTGGTTACTCTTCACAATAAATTCAGTGTTCCCTTTTGAAATAGTTACAGAGGGTAAGCAACCTATTTTTGTGTCCTCATTTTAGATAAAAAATGAATTTATTTGAATCCAATGTGATTGAAGCCATGTACTGTGACATCATTTAGTACTTTTATTTCTAACTTAAAAACTCTGTTAGAAATTACATGCGTTTCTGTACTTATGAATCCTTTACAATGTTTTCTTTGTATAGTTTTTTTTGCTATCTTGTTTGACTATGAACATTATTACCATGATTGCTAATATTATTGAACCTACACTAACCAGATCATATAGCCCAAATGAACTCATTAAATGTATCCAGAATAAATTTGTATGTAAACTGAATTGAATCATCTAATTTACAAAGCAAACCTTTGAGGTAGCTTCTATTTTATCTCAATTCTACAGATAAAGAAACTAGAAACAAAAAAATGTAATGTCTTGCTCAAGATCTCATGCTTATAACTGATTATTTTAGTAGTGATCAAATTCTACTACCTGAAAATAGATGGTTAAAGGTTATCAAGCTCTCATCTATTAACATGAAATCATGTATACATATATATGTGTGTATAATAAATCTATAAATAGATAAATATAAATGGTATATAAAATGATGTTCCCAATTTGAAAACAAGTAGGATTTCAAAAACATCAATCTCCATATTTGATTTTACTAGTCTGTAAAAGCATATTACTATTTTGTAAGTATATAATTATAGTCATATCATAATACATTAAAATATTTAGTATTTGCTTTGTATTATATTTTGATTAATTTTTGCCACTTTTCTATTTTATGTAACAATATTGATATTGATTTTACTGAATAAAGGCTTCTATGATGCCATGATATGAACAAAATTTTACAGAATGAAACCAAAATTCTAGTGGTCTAAATAGTAAAAGATACAGGTTTTTGTCTTTTGTTGTTTTTTTTTAAATATATTGTATTGTTATTGTAAAGATGACATATAGAGGGGATACAGTTACATAGTTCAGGCAATAAGTACATTTCTTTCTGAATTGTGTCACTCCTTCCCTGGCTCTCTCCCACTTTTTCCCTTCCATCTCCACCCACAAATTCATCTCCTGCATAGTGTCTAGTGGCTATCACTGCTGCATTTGTTCACCCTTTGCCCCTCCTTTATTGTGCTCCCCTTACACTCCCAAAGACAAGCTAACAAGCAAGACAAAAGGGAAAATTAGCAGCAGCAACAACAATAAAAAAATCTCTTGCTTTCTTTTCTTGGAGTTCATTTTATAAAATATCATATTATATGATCATAGCTGTTGAGCCTTTGGGAACTGCCCCTATGAATATTCATCCTCCTTTGGTCTCTATGTTTGAATGTCTAGACTTAAGATTTTATTTCTGGTGCTGCCACCTGTGTGCTATGAAACAAGTGACAACTATCTAGGTTGTAATTTCTTTCCTTAAATAATAAACAATGAAATAGCTCAGTGACAGAGCATTTGTCTGGTGTGCAAAAGCTCAGAACTTCAACCTCCACCCCACACTATAAAGCAAATAGATATATAGGAGGATGATAGATAGATAGCCAGCTAGATAGATAGATAGACAGACAGACAGACAGATAGATAGATAGATAGATAGATAGATAGATAGATAGATAGATAGATAGATAGATATGGTAACTATATCAAAGAAATTTTCTGAAAATCAACAGTTGAATATAATAGATGATGTTTAGTAAATTGTGAAATGCAGTAGTGTGCTCACTATTGATAACTATGATTAGTGTTACTTCAAAGTTGCATAACAAAATATGTGTGAAAGGAGTCTTAAAAGGAATATATGACAACCTGAAAAAATAGCACAATCCAAAATTTATGAATTGCTTTTTGAGCAAGATGAATCCTAATTAAAATAGTCAAATGCATTTTTTAAAACATCCCCTGAATAAATACCACAGAGTTTAGTGCTGCTAAATGTTACAATCATGTGAGAATATAAACAGGACTTAGGACTGATGTAAAGATGTCGTCCAGACTGTAAATGGTTTGGAATGTCTGCCTAAAGTATTTGTCCTTGATTTAAGAGGAAATTGGATTATTGAATGTTTTGTGTCCAAATATAAAAGATACACAACTTTAAAAGATTAATTTTATAATTATGTTTACAAGATTCAATTTTAAGATGAAACTAATTCTTCCTAGCATTCATAAATCTACTGAAAGAAAATTTAAGCAAAATAGGTAAATATGTATATTGTTTTGATTTTAGTTTCTCAAAATAAGCTAAGTTCACAAAGCAAGTTGTCTTAAAAAAATCTGCTAAAATGTAAACAGTTTTGCTACAATGACTTCTGAATTCCCATCTTTGATCATTTAACTTTGAAAAAGTACTTACATAAATTCACATTGGTGAATCACAATGTTTTGATTAAGTGTTACATATTTATGCATTTACCAACATTTTAGGAATATGACTAAATGTATTTGAAAATTGAATATTGATTAAACCCTTACTGAACTGATTTAATTCTCACAGTGGCCAGCAATACAAACAAATTCTAAAATATAAATATGCAAGTTTAAAAGCTTAATCATTATGGGAAATGATATGGATAGTGTTTTACTGGTACCATTAGGGAATATAACTAGCACAAATGAATGACAGTGGCTGAGAAGGGTCCTATGGCATAAAAATGGAAATAGTAAAAGAGATTATTTGAAATTATTTAGAAAAAAAAGTAACTAAAGCAGTGCTCCAAACTAGAAAATGAACAATAAGATATTTGCACAAAGTAACAAAGTGATATTCAGGCAAAGCTGTACTTCGACCATCATCAAACTATAATGGAACAAGAGATATCTTAAGACCAACAAGCCAGAATGAACAGCCTTTGAATTAAACTCACAATGACCACATGAGATTAAAAAAATGCTTTTTAATATCTTTCAAGATGTAAAGTTCATATTGGTATGCTTAAAGAAATTCACTTTAATGGGCTACTGCTTTGTGAAAAAGCATTCTGGTTTGCCTCTTTATGACTAATGAGATTACATCTAAATTTAGCTATGCAATGAAACTGAATCCCACATATTAAATAATAACTGGCATCTATTGGCACATTTAGGAATAAACTTGTTAATGTACGCAATCTCTGGTAGGTGCAATATGACAATTTATTCTGCATATATTAAAAGATCAGCTGCCTATGTGAATTAGTGTGAGTTTAAGCATACTGTATATTGGTTTCAATAAGGAAAATTGTCTGTTTACCAGTAGATTCCTAACACAAGTTAAAATATGTTTTTAAGGCCTCCGACCCTAAAAAATAATACACCAGAAGTGGGCTTAACTGGTAATGAAACATAATGTGGACACTAAAAGAAAAAAAGGATGTCTTAGTTAACAGCTGTAGCCTGCTGTGCTCAGTCTCTTTACCCTGTTGCTTCTCACTTAAACATAGAAAATGACTGATGCTTGTAAAAATAGTTCTGTTTAGATGGCAGTAGATAAACTTTCCTGTTACCAGCCAAGTATCAAGAACTTGCTAGATGGCATTTCTGTTGCCAATTACACATGATAACTTTGGTCTTCAATTAAGATTTTTTATTTTTTCTGATTTGAATGTCATCAAAGTTGATGTAAAGCAAAATTCTCAAGGTTGTCTGGCAATAGAAACCAATCACTCAAAGTCACATTATCTCAACAGAGAGGTAAAGAAGTGTCTGCACAGAAGGAAACGCTAATTTTGAAGCTTCTGTCTGCAGTTTCTAATGAACTCAAAGGAAGAAATAAAGCCAACTTTATAACATTAAATAAAAAGATTTCTGATAGACATAGATGGTAAATATGAGATTTCAATTTGGACCTTCTTGTTGGGAACAATTAAACACAAACACAAACTATCTAAATTGCTTAGTAATTCATTGTATTGTTACATATCTTATTGTGAATGGTTTCTTATTCTTATTTTTATTCTGTGACTATCTCCATTCCAAACAACATGTTGTAAAGCCAATGTGGCAGCTCATACCTGTTTTCCTAGTACTTCGAGGCTGAGGAAAGAGGAGTAAGTTCAAGGCCATTTTGGTACATAGTGAAACCATATCTCAAAAATAATAAAGTAATAAAGCAACTGAGCTTTTGTCCTACATGACAAATAGCTCAATTGATTTATTCTCTCTTTTCCATGAAACTAACGTCAAAACAGGTATTACTATGGTGGTAACTATGACCAACATCCACAAATTGCTGATGACTTACTGCTAACAGTTTCTCTAAATTCCTGGTCAATGCAATTCTATAAAATACTTCTTTGTTTATAATATAACTTGCTGGCAATAGCAGACCATAGCAGACCTAGCAGACCAGGAGCTTCGACTATAAACTTGTCCTTCTTTCTCTCATGCCTGACATATGATTTACCTCTCTATTCATTATTTTTTAGAATATCACTTCTTCTTGGTCCTAAGGTATTAACAAAGGAGAGGGAAAATTATGCATTGTGAAGTAAAAAATCATCTAATAACCAGAATTTTGAATTCAGTCCTGGTGACGTAATTGTTATGGTTTGAATCTACAATGCCCTCCAGAAGCTTAGCGTGAAACACTAATGGACAACTAATGGAAGCTTTTGGAAGTGAGTGAATCATGAGGACTCTGACATAATCAATGATTAATCCACTGATGGACTCACAATTGATAACATCACTGAAAATGGTAGGAACTAGACATGGGTCCTGATGGCAGGAAACAGGTCACTGCAGACCTGCCTTTGAAGGATGGATTGTCTCCTAAACCTGTTTCCACCCCCACTTCTCTTCCATCCTCCCTTTCTCATGGCTACCACAAGGAGAGAATCTCTTCAGTACCACGCCCTTCTGGCAGTAGAAGCAGCTGACCCCAGACTGTAACCTCTGAAACAGGCAAAGAAAATATTTCCATCTTTAAACTGCTGCAATTGTTTTCCACAGCAATGAAATTTCCAAAGAATGTAGTAACAAGCAAAAGTAAATTTCTTTGTATGTCTTCGTTTTTCTTCAAATGTAGATGCAGAAGTCAGATATTATATTCTCTGAAGTTCTTCTGTTTATATAATGTTATTCTAACTTTGTGCGAATGGGTGATATAGACCAGCCCTACATTACTGAAGAAATGCTGAGAATGGCAGACAATGTTTTCAGCCCTCTTCTCCATCTTACTTTTTTTCTAAGTGATGTCATTCATGCCCACAAATTAAAATCTAAATCATGCTATACTTGCCCAGATTTTTTTGTTTGAGAGCCTTTCCAGAACTCTAAGCTATTTGTCACTATTGCTCTATTCAGATTTTAATAGGGTGTAATCACAATGTCAAACTCAACATGTCCACAAGAAACCATTGCTTTCTGCCAGCCGAACAAGAGTTTCTCCTCAAAAGTTTATTTCACTTCATGACACAATTAACCCAATTGCTTCAAGCCTACAAGTTTAGAAGTTATATTTTGTTTCCTTGTTTTGTCCTGCTCATGTTTTTGGCATATTCCTCTACATTAGCTTCTTAAATGTTTTTACTGTTTTTCCTTTGTAGTTCATTCTTCTATGGCAACAAGAAGGACCAATTTTAAATTGCTTAAAATACTTTTATACACTTAAAAAAACTTCCATTGGCTTCCAATTTTCAATAAAATAAGATCTAGCTTCTTAGAGTGGCCTACAAGTCCTTTTACATTAGCAAGTACTCATTTTTTACTTTTTACTTTTTCTTTTGTTCAATCTCTGATGCTCTCTGAACTTTCTCTCCCATGTTGGATCCATTTTGGTTGCTCTTTAACTTGTCTGGAATGTTCTCCCAGATTTCTGTATGATTGCATCCTTTTTACTAGTTGGGTATAAGTTTAGTTTTATCTCAGAGAAATTTCTCAGATTCCTCACATCTTCCAAACCAGTCACTCACTGTAGCACACACTTTAAGTTGCATATTCTACAGTCATTGTTCTTTGAATACAGATCTGGGTATTAATCATATTCCAAGCAGAGCACACACTTTTCCCAGCTCCCAAAGAATGACCCCTGAATGTTTTACAGTAGGCAAGCTTAGTGCAGATCATTTTCTACTAATTAGGTTAGGCATAAGTTTTCCCCACAACTGACAAGGTTTAATGGGGATAGAGATCAGGGAACAGAAAATGGTAGATAACTCATAACTATTAAAAAGAACACCTACTTTGGCCAGACACCAGTGGCTCATTTCTGTAATCCTAGCTATTCAGGAAGCTGAGATCTGAGGATCACAGTTTGGAGCCTTCTTGGGCAGGAAAGTCTGTGAGACTCGTATCTCCAGAAATAGAGCTGTGCCTTGAGCAGTAGAATGCTAACCTTGAACAAAGAAGCTGAGACAGTATATAGATCCTAAATTCAAGCTACAGGACATGAGCATGCACACGCATGCACACACACGTACACATGCACACATGCACATATGCATGTATGCACATGCACCTAGTATATACTAACCCAGTATATTATTGTCTCTCTAGGCTATTTTGGAGTCCTTATACTTTCCAGGCCAAAAAGACTGACATCAATATGCTAAAAATGGCAAAAAATAAAATCTGTAACTGAATAGGTAGATGTGCTCTTGAATTTATCATTCTGAGGCATTTTTTGAAACAACTAGGGCATCCTCTCCCTCCCTACCCCCACCTCCCTGATAATGGCAATTTACACTCCTTCTGCAAAGAACCTTAGAATTCAGAGACTCCAGTTATATTTCTAATTTTTTGTTTGATTTCCTTAGACCCAAATTAGTTTTTATGCAAAGAACATTTTCAGCATCTCAGTTCATGTGATGTGAAATAGTAAATATCTTAATCTAGTTTTTTCCTATAAGTTGAAGTACAAAGAATCTTCAACTTATATCCACTATCTCATTGCCCTATTTTTCCCAAGAATTTCCTTAGTGAGGTCAGAGATGTCGACTGTGTTGTACATCCTTGTATCTATGGAAACTGGAGTAGTGCATTGGGCTTCGCAGGTCAAAAGACATTGTTCTATTAATTAGTAAATGGGTAAGGAAAAAAATCAATGGACTAACGAGCTTCTATAATATATTAAAAGGAATTTAAAATGTTTTCATGCACCTTCAGACATGCAATAGCTGAATCTTTCATCTTTCTATTCTATATAATCTTCCCCCAATCTACAATTTTCTTTGTAGAAGATTTCAGCTATTAAAGAAAGCAAAATAAGTTAACTATTTAGCTTTTGGGGGGATTTTTGGTATTTGTTTGCTTGCTTGCTTTAGTGTCTTGCAAGTCAGTCATCTAAACTTCAAGACAATTTTAAAAAAAGAAAAGGGCCTTATAAATTCCTCAAACTTTAATTACCATGCTAAACTCTTACCTGGTTCCTAGGTCTGAATCAAAGATTAAGAAAGTAAGCCTTAGCTGGGCACTGGTAGCTCATGCCTGTAATCCTAGCTACTCAGAAGGCTGAGATATGAGGAGCATGGTTCAAAGCCAGCCCAGGGAAAGTTCATGACACTTTTATCTCCAATTGACCACCAAAAAACTGGAAGGGGTGCTGTGGTTCAATGTGGTACAGTGCTATCCTTGAGTAGAACAGCTCAGGGACAGCACCTAGCTCCTAAATTCAAGCCCTATGGCCCACAAAAGAAGAAGAAGGAAGAGGAAGAAGAGGAGGAAGAAGAGGAGAAGGAGGAGGAGGAGGAGGAGGAGGAAGAGGAGGAGGAAAAAGAAAGTACGTGAGTCTTCTCATGTGTTGAGGAAAATAAATAATACATTAGGGATGTTTCTGGGACAGAGACTGTGAAGGGATGACACAAAAGAAAGGCTTGTCATGTGATCCTTCCAAGCACCAAACCTAGAACCTCAGGACAACTCAAAAATGGTGTCAAGTGTAGATAATTAAATATTTTCACAATACCGAAATGAAGAACTTTACATGTTAGCAGGATGCCACATAGAGCATCAAATAACTTGGTAAAACTCAAGCATAATAACCAGGACCCAGAGACAAACATGTCAACCTGAAATGTACTCTACCTTTAGGATTGAAATGCATATCTCTAAGCCAGACCACATCTCTGATGTCTAATAAATATATCTAATAGGTTGTTCAGCATTCAACTTGGGTGACAACTTAAAATTTTTAAATTTGCATACTTCTCCATGACTAGCATTCCAAAATAGAAATTTTGTTCTATTGTTTATTTACTTCCTCCTCCTTTGCCTTTGTCAAACTCAATATATGTCCATTTCACCTACTGGTTCAGCTCATTCTTAGACTGCTGATCAACTTCAGCCAGTTTGACTATCTCCATATACAAAATGCAGGCACAATCTGGTTGCTTTCTAGCCACTCCAATATAACCACGACAAGCCATTCTCATGTCTTGTCTGGACTTTGATTCTCTTCTTGGTTCTAGTTTTGCCTAGCCTATGCCCATTCTGTATACACACACATGCATGGGCACATGTATATACACACACACGCACACACCTGTCAATATGAGACAAGATAAGTGTCATGGTTTGCTGATGATTAAACCTTACAGAGTCAAAATATTCTAAACTTCCCATTCTGTCCTAGGAAGCTTCACTTGCCTAAATCCTAAGCACTTATTTTATTTACATGCCAATTAATCTATCTTATTCATCTTCTACAATCACACCGGCCTTTGCCACAGGAAGCACAGATGATATCTGGGCCTCAGAAATCTTCCTATAGGGGCTGGGAAGGTGGCTCAGTGGTAGAGCGCTTGCCTTGCATGCTCAAGGCCTTGGGTTCAATTCCTCAGCACCACATAAGCAAAAAAAAAAAAAAAAATGAAAAAAGCCGGAAGTGATGCTGTGGCTCAAGTGGTAGAGCGCTAGCCTTGAGTTGAAGAACTGAGGGACAGTGCCCAGGTCCAGAGTTCAGGCCCCACGACCGGACCCAAAAAAAAAAAAAAAAAAGAAATCTTCCTATAGAACTCTTTGGCCAGTAATTACCTGCAGCTTGCTCCTTCACTTTATTAGGACCTTTGATCAAACGTCCTCTCATCAATAAGCTCCTTTATGACTGCAGTTAAAGGAAACAAATGTATATCTTTACTATATTCCAAAGCCCAACTTTATTTTTAATTCCTGATCACCATACAATCAGGCTACAATGTGCAAATATAAGTAAACATGCAAAACCTGTTACTAAAAAGATAAGATACTTTTGTATTAGGAAGTCACATACTAAAAAAAAAAGAGAGACAAAGAATTATAAAAAGGTTCAAGGGAAATAGGTGAGATAAGTCATTTCCAGTGAATATAAATCAGAAGAAGCTTTATTAGAAGATAACATGCAAGATGGACTTTGACAAATGCAGCTGGTTTATCTGGTCTCAAGCAAAATCTGAAAGCCATTTAGATACAAGCAATGGAACTGATTGCAAACATGATGAGAAAAGTATCATACGTCCATTTTCTAAGGGACTCGATTCTATTATCAGAAGACAGGTTTACATAGGAATCATAAGGTTGAAAAAAGACAAGGCGAGAGTCCTTGAATTGCCAAACTACTCTTCTAGATTGAATATAGGGAGCAAACAAGAATTTTCTTTGATTTGCTGAAGTGTGAGGTCTATCATCTGAGAGCCTAGTAAATAATTTTTAATAGAGTATTTCAGATTATTAAGAGAAAATTTAGATGTACAAGTGTTTTGAGGCTGATAATCCTGAGTTTGGGGATTTTTCCCACATTACTTTTTCCCAGGAATAGGGTTGTTTCAGGATCTATGGTGGTCTAGACACAGAGATGGAGGCTCTGTGTTGTAGTGTTTATAGGATAAGTTATAGACTGAATTTCACTCCCAAGTTTATATGCTGAGTTCCTCACCTACCTATATGGTATGAGGACTGCGGGCCTTTTAAACAGCGTATCTGCCTACAGCCTTGCTGCCCTCTTACAGTACATCTCCAATCAGCAGGGAGGGAACCATGCTTTCCAAAATTAGTTCATCATCTCTGAAATGCTATCCATACCAGTGATCCTGCTCAGTGCTATTACTCTATATTATTTCTTTAAATGTTGTTTTAATTTCCTACTGCTACCACAAACAAACTGATCTTCAGTCTGAGGGATCTACATCAAATGTCCCAAGTTCTGCTCTTTCCCAACTGTGTCTGACAAAATCAATATTCTTCCTAGTACTACTCACCCATTCCACATGCTCCTACTCACTCAAGTTCTAAAATCTTACCTTCTTTTCTACCACAGAGTTAGTTTATTTCCCATATCCACATTACACCCTGAACACTTATCCATGATCGGTAATTGACTACCATATGCTGCCATACTTCCCCATAATGTACTTACTGCAGACTCTAAAAGAAGCAGGCATTACTTGCTTGGATTGGAAAACTCTCCTGATGCTTCTCTGGCATAAGATTAGCTAGTCTAATCTATATACACCCTGCCTCACACTTTGATTTGTTTATTTATTACTTTCTTCACTCTGAAATAGTGAGATAGTATTATCTATTCACTTGACCACAGCTGTCTGTCCAACACAGTATCACTACCACAGATGACTAATAGGCACTTATAATGTAGCTTATCTTAAATAAGATGCATTGTAACTATAAAATATTCACAGGATTTCCAAAAATGTACCAAGAAAAACTATAAAGTATCCCACTGATGCATCTTATATTCATTACATGATGAAAAGCTAATATCACGGATATGCTGAAGTTTAGCATATTATTAAGAGAAATTCTGTGGGTTTTTTTTCTGTTTGCTTTATTTTTAAGTGTTCCCCAAGAAGCCACACATACTAGGCAAGTGCTCTACCACTAAACTACATCTCATCCTTCTATATTGTTCCTTTGTTGTTGGCAATATGTGCCACACAATATTACTATTAGATATTATTCCATGAAGTCATGCTCTTCAGGAATAGAAGATATTTTTGAGTCTCATTATCATAATATATCCTCAAAAATATGAGTTGAATTTTTAAAAAAACATGGCAAGTGATTACTAGAAAAACAGCAACCTATTGATAAGCAACAAGTGAAATTTCCACAAATTGATATTAATTCATCAACGTGACTTTGGATATATCATAAAATTGATCAAAGTCACTTTGTATGCTTATAAAGTGAAAGAAAAGGGGGAGTGAAGGAAGAATCACTCTGTGAACAGTAATATGGGAAAGTTCTGCCTTTACTATATATTCTGACTACTTTAATTTTTTTTAACTTTTCATTTGAATCTTTGTTGGGGGGCAACACAAAATGTGCCTGTCATAGGCAGATGCTTCTGTTCTCTGGGACTAGAGACTTAGGAATCAGTAGGTGGTGGTGCAGATGGCAAAGAGAGGGTGGGGTGACATTTCAAACTGTGGGTGGGACTAATGCAAATTTGGCAGCCCAAATGGAATTCTGTGGGTCTAACAATTTTTACAAGACTTCTAGTTTCCCAAGCAATCTTCACTTACTTACACCTACCATTACCACATGTGTGTGTGCACACGCACACACACACACATGCACAGAAAATATACATTGGGTATACTTATATTATTATATATATAGACACATACATGTACACACATCTATATATGGAGACAGTGAATGCATACATGAGAGACAGAGAGAGAGTGAGTGAAAGAGAGAAGAAGATACTGCCCACTGAAAATATGGTATATTTTAATTACCTAAAACCAAAAGGAGTCCTTGACAAATACTACTTATTGGGCCAAAACTTAATCATTTTTAAAGGAAATTAGAAAATTTTGTATTTAAAGATATTTTAAATGCAATAATATATGTTTTACTACACATTTAATTATTACAAATATATATAGATATATATATTTACAAATATATATCTAGATATATAGGTATATAGATATATATTTTGTTTGTTTGTTGGTTGGTCGTGGGGCTTGAACTCTGGGCCTCCGTGCTGTCCCTGTGCTCTTCAGCTCAAGGCTAGTGCTCTACCACTTGAGCCACAGTCCCTCTTCTGGCTTTCTGGTGCTTTATTGGAGCTAAGAGTCTCATGGGCTTTCCTGCCCTGTCTGGCTTAGAACCATGATCCTCAGATCTCAGCCTCTTTACTAGCTAGGATTATAGGCATTAGCCATGGGCACTCAGCACAAATATATTATATACATATAGTTTTGATAGAAAAAAATAAATTTTAATGTTTTTATTTTCAAACATTATAATTAAAATTTCAGAGCCATAGAACAAAACTGCTTTGAGACATATCAGCACACACCACCCTATGCTAGAAGAATCCAATGTCAATCCCAAAAGTCAAGGTATAGAAGTTTATTTACCATGCCTTTGCTCCCACACTTTTCCATAAGTCCTCCAGCTTGTCAGCATTATCACAGAATAATCTACAATTTTCAATGACATGCTTTTGATTGCCTAGCTATAAGAAACCACTACATTATATTATTTTTTGTTGGTAGGGGGGCTTAACCATGGGATTGCCAACTATGTAACTGAAAATTTGGTTGTGGGGTTTGAACTCAAGACCCACAGGGTGCTGTCCCTGAGCTCTTTTTACTCAAGGCTAATGCTCTACCAGTTTGGACCACAGTTCTACTCCTGGTTTTGGGGTAGTTAAGTAAAGAATCTTACAGACTTTCTTGCCTTTGAAACATGGTCCTCAGATCTCAGCCTCCTGAGTAGCCATACATGTCCTTAGGAACTTCAGAAAAATACTATAGATCCTTATGTCTTATATTTCAAGACCAAGAATTCTGGCAGTGTTCTATTTCCTAACCTGGTGCTTGGTATGGCAGTATTTGGTTTATGATAATAATACATCTTACAAAAACATAACAAATAGTATTTGTGTGCATAAACATTAAAATAAAATGAGTTAAAATTGAAGGGTAAAGAGTGGAGAGGGAGAGAGAAAGGGAAAATATGAAAAATATTAGGTAGGAAATAATGACTGAGAAATTAAGAATACAAGGCTTAAGCAGTCTGAGCAAAATGTGTGAGGTACAGAAAACAGAAATGCTGGTCATGTTGATATATTAACAATAATGATAAGGTGATGATAAGGGTGGTGGAGGTGGTGATAATGATGTTGATGATGATAAGATATCTAATGTTAATAAAGTGTTTGGTTGTTATTTTCTATCTATTGTCTTCAGCTTATTTTTATTAACTCATTTAAACAACAGGCAAATGTCTTAGTGAACTTGAGGTTACACCTTTGCTAGTTGACAGAGTAGGGAAATGAATTCCATTGCAATCTAATTTCTTGACACCCTATGATCTACAGAATAAAGAGTCATAGTGCCATGTTAAAGAGTAATTGATGTTGTCAAGCCTATCTGGTAAAGTATCATTCAAACCCCTTCCATTTTTACCTACATCTATGCAGTCTATGGAAGATTTTATTCTATTTCATGGAATAGACAATCCATGTAAAGACATAAAATTAGAAGTCTATTTAAGCCTTAATTTGCACCTTTTAGGAAATTACAGTTTCCTGCTTCTCCTCTAGACAAATCATTCTTCACAGTAAACGGAGTTTGGAATCAGTATCAGAGTCACTTTTTAAAAATATGTTTCCTGCATTAGTGTATTTCATTTCCTTTGTTTACTTCCTAAATAATAAGTCTTTGGATTTCATATGCACTAAATAATATATCATTACAAAGTAAGATTAGATAATACTTTCATCCCTATTTACACCCTGTCTTTAATTGTAAATTCACTGGAGGCAGTGCCAAGTTTGGATTTTTTTTAACAGAAAGTCAATTATAAACAAAGAAAAAAACAGAAGGTTCCATGTTTTCCCAAAATGTCACTATATATCATATTTCATCTTCTTTCCTACATTATTATGATGACCTTATTATACACAACTGTATAAACTTATTAATATTTAATCATTGTAGTTAATAGATATGATCACAAAATATATAAATGACTCATCAAGTTGTAATAAAGTCATCAGAATGATTATTAGAACTGAGTCACCTTCTTTGTAATATCCAGCACTGGTTACAGCCTTTCCTGCATATATTTTCATAGAATCTAAGTTCCTTTTCCAACTCCAATCTTAATGACAAATAAGAATATGAATTTGAATGGGATCTAAAGAATTTTCCAGAACAGAATATAATAGAAATATCACAAATGTCAAAGTCAATGTCCAATTTTCACTTTAGCTGCACTGAGTACCTATCCTTCCTAACCAAGATTCTTCATCTGTTTCATTCTCAACAAATTAGTTTTAGTACCAACCCCTGCATAAGAGAAGTAAGGCCTCTTTAAAAGAACACTGTGACAATTCAGAGATGAATTTACACACAGAAGACAGTGCTGGATAATTGTTCATTTCTTTAGCTTCCAATAAGCCCATTTGGGGTTCTTTTTATATCTATTCTGACTACATATAGCTTCATCTTTAACGTTATATCAGTGAAAAAGAAAACAATGGAAAATGTTGTTTCAATACATACGAGCAGTATCAAATTACCTAGGCCTTCACAGTGACCACCTTTACTTATCCAAAGATTCTATATGACTAATTCTTTCTGTAGTCTTATTTAGGATCACTTGTTCCTGCCTCCTAACCCCTGCCCAGTTTTTTGTTTGTTTGTTTTGCCAGCGCTGAGGTTTGAACTAAGAAACCTCATGCTTATTTGGGTGTCTGGCTTGTTTGCATATTTGACTGATGTTCTTCCCCCTGAGCCACACCTCTAATACAAGTTTTGTTGATTATTTTGTTGTGCCTAGGCTAGCTTTAAACTTCAATTCTCCATATCTCTTCTTACTGAGCACCTAGGATTATAGGTGTGAGCCACTGGAACCCAGAAACCTTTTCTTATTATTATTTCTAACTAACATCTAACCATATTTTAAAGTTATTTTATAATTATTTGAATGGAAGTTTAACAATATTTGATTTTTTAAAAAATGTACTTGAGTAAGCCGGGCGCTGGTGGCTCATGCCTGTAATCCTAGCTACTCAGGAGGCTGAGATCTGAGGATCATGGTTCAAAGCCAGCCTGGGCAAGAGAGACCATGAGACTCCTATCTCCAATAAACCACCATAAAACCGGAAGTGGTGCTGTAGCTCAAGTGGTAGAGCGCTCGCCTTGAGCTGAAGAGCTGAGGGACAGCGCCCAGGCCCAGAGTTCAAGCCCCACGACCGACCAAAAAAAAAAAAAATTTACTTGAGTATAGCAAACCCTTAGCTGCTTCTGACTCTTTTGCTTCACAGAGCAGTTTTTAAAATTTTGTCAGTTAATGGTTTTTAATACAACACTTAATTTTTTTTACTTCTGTGTATTTAGTTCACAGTTCTTAAAAACCTGTGCTGATACCTTTGATCAGTTTTGAAAACCTAACCATTCTCTCTATCTTGTCTCTCCTTTCCCTTATCTTCTCTAGAGAAAATAATTACACCAGTATTCAGCTTCTTCTGCTCTCACAGGTATATTACATATTTTTCTGTACTTTTTTTCTTTTTTTGGCATGAGGCCAGGAACCACTTCCAGCTTTTCTGCTTATGTGGTGCTGAGGAATTGAACCCAGGGCCTCATTCAGGCCACCTTCCCAGCCCCTTTTCTGTACTTTTCTGTACTTTTTTTTTTGTGTGTTCTCTTTAGTGTGACTATTTACCATAAATCTTGACAAAATTTCAGAATCCTGTCTTTTGTATGTCCAGTCTAGTGATAAATATGCCTATTTTTTGGGTTTTTAAAATTTCTGTTTTTCTTATGTGTCATTCTCTTCTCTGGCAGAATTTTTTTGTTTTTGCCTTTTCTCTCTATGTTATTCTCCTTTCTGTTGAATCTTCAGTCATTTTGAATGCCTTTGTCTACTTGTCACCATTATTTGGATTGCTGTATGTCAGTTTCCTTTTTCATATGCGTATGCAAAGTTCAATTATAATTCTATCTTTTAATGCATTTAGAGTGTATGACTAAATGTTGGACATTAGGCATCAAAAATTTACAGAGATAATAAATTATATAACCTCTCCTTTCTGTCTTGGAAGATACATCAATGCTGAACACCTTAGTAAATAGTAATTTATAATTTGAGGATAATTTGAGGTTTGTATAATATTTTTTATATTTCTAATTTTATCCTTTGCTTAGGGCATATACTCTAGAGATTCTAATATATCTTAGCCCTTTATTCTGAAAGGTCCAGAACTCTAAAACATGTCTTTTCAGCACAGTGAAACTATTAAAATTTTTGCTGTGCTTTTCAGAAACTTTCTTCTGAGTCAATATGCCTTCTGGCATATATCAAGCACGGTTCTCCAATCTCTCTTCTTATCATGAGCTTGCCACTCAGATCCCTGTCTCTGTTCCCTCCTCCTTTGATCTCCCTCCCATTTCAGCAGTGTAAGACCACTATAATCGCTTCTGATCTCCCCATCCCTCAGTTAATAACCTTTTGCTCTGGCCAAGACTATATTTGCAGGCATTAGCTGGGGAATGTTAGTCTACTTCCCTACACTCCAGACTTCCAGCCTCTTAACTTTGGTTAGTTTAACAGAACTTTGAAGCTTTTGAATATTTGATGTGGCTTTTCTTGTTCTTCTAAAAAAAAAAAAGAAGAAGAAGGATTTCTATAAGCTACCTCATTCCATGAAAAAAAAATCTACTTCACATGGCTTCAATTTTATTCGAGTAGATTCTTTTATAAAAAAAATAATCCACTCTTGGTCTGGGAAGGTAGCTCAGTGGTAGAGCACTTGCCTTGCATGCTTGAGACCCTGGGATCGATTCCTCAGCACCACATAAGCAAAAAAAGCCGGAAGTGTCACTGTGGCTCAAGTGGTAGAGCACTAGCTAGCCTTGAGCTGAAGAGCTGAGGGACAGCGCCCAGGCCCAGAGTTCAGACCCATGACTGGACCCAAAAAATAATAATAATCCACTCTTTTCCTGGATAAACATTCCTCTTTTATGTATCTTTCTCTGTGAAACTATTTATTAACTTGTCAATTAATGTGACATTTTGTTTTTGAATGCCTGCAAAGTGCTTTATTCTTTCATTATAGCATATCTCAATTTCTATAATTAAAACTTAAATTTATTTATTTTTGCTTTACCAAACCGAAATGTAAGGTCTGAGAGGATGGGGGCTACTATATTGATATGTATATGTGCACACATACAGGCTGGCTCACGCACACATGTATGTGTCTGTCTGTTGTCTGTATCTGTGTCTGTGTTTATGTGTAGTCCTGTCCTTATTACAGACCTTGGCAGATGATAAGTGTTTGTTCTTGATTTCATCTTTGTCACTGATAGAAACACTGAGTTCTCTAACCAATCAAAATCTTGTCCTCTATATTTTGCCTTTCAGGAGGTAATATCAGACAAACACTGGTTTCCTGTTCTGATTGATGATACAGGACATAGTGAGTAAAATCTTTATAAAGATGAGACATTTAGAACACTCTGTGTATAATGAATATGATTTAGTAGCAAGGATAAGTAACTGTCTGACAACATGCTTATCCTTCCTCCTGTATCATTAACTTTCGGAGATTATGCAGCTAGCCAGGACTGCTGTTTAGTTTGGGTTAGGTTAGTTTGTCCCATTAACACATGAGCATCAACTTTGGAAGATGTTTTATGTGAAATCACTTAAAAAGATAGTATGCTATTTCCCTATCCCCTTCTATAAGTCATTCTGAAATTTGAAGAACTTTGGGCTACAATATTTATGGAACCAGTTTTCTTGATAATACATGATAATTACCTGTTAATAGAGTAAGGAATAAATGCATATTTTACTGAGCCACTAAAACATATAGATATATTTGTGCACCCATTTACATTGTTAAGTTAATATAGAAATTGATTTTCTGACTGGGACAAAGTATGCAAAAAGAAAAAGTGATATAACAAACTAGAAAAATAGAAGTCCATGTTGTACAGTATATTTGTTCAAACTGTTAAAAGCAGAATTTTTAAGCAAATGGTGTTTCTACCAGAACCATAACTCTACCTAAAGAAACAAATGGGAAAAAAAATTTGTAATGAAGATAGTATGAGTTTACCTTTTTCAATTGATTTACTGAATATTTACAAGGTAAAGGCTCATGAAAAAAAGAAGATGAAGAGTTTGGTTTCATGGCATATATTGTTTTAACTTTAGTTCTTTTTGTTGTTGTTGTTGGAAGCAGAGTGGGGGAGGGGCTTGAATTCTGGGCCTGGGCTCTGTCCTTGAGCTTCTTTGTGCTCAAGGCTAGTGCTCTTACCACCTGAGCCGCAGTGCCACTTCTAAATAGTGTTTTAAGACTAATTCATTCCAAAGTGAGTTTATTGCATTTAATAGCAACAGGGCTGGTAGAAAGAGAGTGGAAGCAAAAGATAACAGTAAGAAAGAATAAGCTAAAGCCAACTGAGAATTATGCCCAAGAAACAACTTGAAGTGTGGTTATTGTAACTTGGTAGTAATAAAAGTCATTATTCATTACCTTACTTACATAACTGTAGCCCCCCCTTTTTTTTTGGGTCCGGTCGTGGGGCCTGAACTCTGGGCCTGAGTGCTATCCCTCAGCTCTTCAGCTCAAGGCTAGC
>NW_012267306.1:8904674-8978219 GCF_000151885.1 Dipodomys ordii
GGCTGGCTTTGAACCGTGATCCTCAGATCTCAGCCTCCTGAGTAGCTAGGATTACAGGCGTGAGCCACCAGCGCCCGGCTTTTTTTTTTTTTTTTGGGTGCAGGCTTGAACTCCGGGCCTGAGCACTGTCCCTTAGCTCTTCACCTCAAGGCTAGCACTCTACCACTTGAGCCACAGCGCCACTCCCGGTTTTCTGAGTGGTTTATTGGAGATGAACTTTTCTGCCCGGGCTGGTTTTGAATCGCGATCTCAGCCTCTCAAGTAGCTAGAATTATAGGCATGAGCCACCATCACCTGGCACCAATTCTATATTTTTGTGCTATTGAATTTTTCTGTATATTTTCTTTAGGAAACTTAAATTGTTTTACTGTGCAAGGCACTGAAACTAATTCCTATTTTGAACCCAAACAAGATTTTTTTAATTTTTCCTCTTGCATTTGCAAAGGATTCTGTTACAAATGTGAAGGTAGGTTTATTGGGAATAGTAAGAATAAATGGATTTTTCTGCAATGTCACATAAAGTTGAGAAGCATCTTGTTGACTGTTGTTCTTGTTAATTTATTTTCATGATAGTTTTAATTTCAAGATAATTTAATTACTCAGTTTCAGTCTGAACTAGTTACATTGAACCAAATTCATAACTGTTTCCTTACCAAACCAACTTTTCATAGAGCCTGGTAATAGCAAATTGATATATGCATATGGGAGAGATGTTTGTGCATTTGGAAGTACTTCTTAACCAAGCTAATGTAATGACTGATACTATGTTTTAAACTATGTGGGAGAAGAGGACCTTGAAAGATAGATAACTAACATTCGAGGAAGAATGAAGTCTGTTGAAAAGCAGACTTCCAAGTTGAAGTCAATGTTGCTGGAGTTGTTTGTGCTATATGCAGGTTTCCCTGACCTTGACACATGAAGTGGAGCATTAGGTATGACAGGCAATTTAACTCGGGAATTGGTGCTAACAGTACTACATGATAGTAAAACTCACCTCAATGAACCAGTTCCACCGACTACTAATCCACTAGGTTAAAAGCTTTGCTCTTAGCTAGTAGGTTGCCTTCTAAATTCATATTCCGTGTGTCTTTTCTGTGATAGCTTTCCTTTTTCCTAGTCCATCATAAATATCCACTTTATGAGTAGCATACACCAAAAGAAGTGGGTATGAAATTTTAGTCCTTGGCCAGCAAAATAAGTTTTACCTGCAAATTAGTTAAGACATATCGTCTTTTTTATATTCTATTGTATTGTTATTGTAAAGGTGATGTACCTCAGAGGGGTTACAGTTACATAAGTTAGAACCATGTCATGCTTTCCCTCACTCTCTCCCAATTTTTTCCCTCCTGTCCCCAACCACAAGTTGTATAGTTCATTTTCCATATACTGTCTAGTGAGTACTACTGCAGCATTTGTTAACCCCTTGTCTCACCTTTTCAGTGTTCCCCCTTATCCAAAGGATAAAGATAAATAAAGACAAACTAACAAACAAGACAAAGGGGAAAAATAACAACAGCAGCCGCAACAACAAAGTATTTCCATTTTTGTGTTCATGTTAAAGAATATTATTTTGTATGATCATGAGCACATAGCTATTGAGACTTTGTGATCCTATGAATATCCTTTTTTAAAGACACATACATTCTTGAGTCCTCCAGAATCTACTCCTGGGGCTATTGGGAACTAGTAGCCTGTATTTACTGGGTCTTCCAGAAGCTGAGTCCAGAGAAGCACAAACATGCTTGTCTGGTACTGAAGAAGCTACAGCTATAGTCTGCAGCCATCATTTTTTTTTTAACCAATCAACATCTCTTTCATTTTCCTGGTGTGGAGCACAAGCTTTGTAATTGCTTAGATTAGGACAAGTTCCTCCTAAAAACTAGGTTTTGCCTTTGAAGAGTAATTGGGGTTCATTTCAATAATATTGGTTTTGCTTTAACCTTGATACAGTACCAAATTTTTTCCTGTATATAATACTTTCTTAAAAATTTATTTACCTTCTTTTCTTCTTTTGTTTAGAGTTTACTAAATACCTATTATAGTCTAGATGTTTGACTAAAGACAACATTGTTTACAATATTCACAACCTACCAATTACACCAGGTATTTAAATTGTATGACTTAGTCATTTTTAGAATATTTACATTTGAAGCCATTGTAACCAGAATCTTAGAATATATTACTCCAGAAGTAACACAAACCCATGACAAGCACCCCTTAATTGCCTTCAACACTCCCCCCAAGTAAAGGCACAAAATAGATTATGTTCTCTCTGGATCTGCACTGCTTGACATTCTGTATGAGCAGAACTAGATTTCATCATACTATAGCATGCATTATTTCTTTATTTTCATTGTGAAATACTATTTTATTGAATGGATATACCACATCATGTTTATCCATTCATCAGGTTTGAGATACAGTATTTCATTTTGTTTGTTATTTATTACTAGGAATACCACTTCTGTAAACATTTCACATAGGTCTTTCAGAAGTTTGGAAGCTCTCCCTCCTTCTCGAGGGAGAGAAAGAGGGAGAGCTTCCAAACTTCCTTCTCTCCCTCCCTCCCTTCCTTCCTTTCTTTCATTCCTTTCTTCTTTATTTCTTCACTCTTTCTTTCTTAGAATTTATCCTTTTTTAATAAAACAGAATAAATCACTATTAGTGCTATTTGAATGATAACCATCCAACCACATGAATCAACTAATATTCCAAGGTTTTAATTTAAATATTATGAAGCAGTAACATTGTCT
The DNA here is from genome assembly GCF_000151885.1 of Dipodomys ordii. Taxonomy (NCBI): domain Eukaryota; kingdom Metazoa; phylum Chordata; class Mammalia; order Rodentia; family Heteromyidae; genus Dipodomys; species Dipodomys ordii. The sequence continues at coordinate 8,907,428 of NW_012267306.1, forward strand.
AGAAAGAAATGTACTCTTTACCTGACTGATGTAACTGTAAGCTCTCTGTATCTCACTTTTACAATAACAAGAAAAATAAATAAATATTATGAAGTCTAGTAGATTTTTTTTTTACTAGAAATGGTGATTTTAAATTGATCAATTGGAGGTAGTTAGTAATTTGAATTATACAATCAAGTTCAGCATTAAAAGCTCCATATTCTTTCTATAAGAAAAATGCAGACTATGTGACAAAACACTAGTATAAAAATAGTAATTTGGAACATAAGTCCATTAGTAGATGATTGCCTGTACTTTTCTGTTACTATTACGATAGGAAAGTTATCTATCTATCTATCTACCTACCTAGTGCCTCTGAGGATAAAGCCCATGGCCTTGCACATGCCAGGGACTTGCTGTACCACTGATCTAAAGCCATGGCCCTTAGTTTCTTGACAGAAGATCTTTGTACCCAACATTGCCCTCAAACTTCTCATCCTCTTGCCTTAGCCTGCAACGTGCTGAGATTACAGTATCCACCAGATCTGGTTACATTTTTAAACATTCTCAAGACAAAACATTAAAGTCAACTAGTTGTTTTAGTCTATCATTGGGAAATAAAAGAATAGATCCTTTACAAAGCTGTGCATTTGATAGTGGAATAAAAATATCAAGGTAAAAAGATTTTAAATGTAGACTTTGCTGATAGGACTTTTTTTTTTTAGTATTTCCAAAATAACTTAGTTAAAGCTCCTTATTCTTTGGTCAGGGTGAGACTTTTTTATTTCTGTGTGTTTCTGGGTTTTGTTTTGTGTTTTTTTTTCTTCTTTTATGTCCACTGAAAGGGAAAAGTCATCACTAATATGAGTTTTCTATTGAGTTATTGTTTATGGAAGAACCATACATGAGGTAATAAATATCTCTAGCCAAACATTAAATGTAGAAGCAGAGTTGATGCATTTGATAAATGCAAATACCATTTATATCCCCACATACTTGAATATCATAAATACTATTCTCATTGTACAAGTAAAGAGATGACAACATAAAATAAACTCCATATATACATAAGTGATACAAATAGAGAATTAGGTGCGTGTGACAATCTGAATTATGATTTTGTTGTTCTCATATGAATCTGTCACACAGAACCCAAATGATGATTATTTTTCATATGTTTAAATACATTCTTTTTTATAGTGATTAATTGCTTAAGACAGACTATGAAGGTGTGATGCTCAAGTTTTATATGTAGAAAAATCTTGTCACTGGGAATTAGTATGACTTAAGTGCTAACATCATTAAACACTGTCTAAAATTCATGTCAAGTTGAACTGATATTTGCTATATGGCTATGAAGCCAATACATGTCAGTCTTAAATGCTGTTGTAATTTAAACATGCAATAGGTCATTAGTTTATTTTTTTTTTCAGATACTGCCTCCTATGTTGCTCATGCTGGACTAGAACTCACACTCTTCAAGTCTTTGCTTATCAAGTGGCTGGGAGTAAAGTAGGCCCTAACTTTCCTGGAGATATTTTAGATGAAAAACAGTTTTAGGAAACATATACTTTGGATGAATTGTAATGTCACAAGTTATATATCAATAAAGCTGCTAAAATTACAAAGTGGGAAGAAGCTTTATATTCTATATAGCTGTCATCCAGTTATATTTCCCTGTATAAAAATGAGCTCTGTAAATGCTTTATCCTCATTTCCTCTGTTGTATCCTCTAATCATCTCTGCCCTTGTTGATCATTGGTATATTAATATGTTATGGATAGTCTAGCAGAGATAAGGAAACGTTTCTCTGCCAAGGGCCATTTGGCTATTTATAACATCATTCAAGGGCCATACAAAATCATCAGTCCGCTGCAGGCAGCTGACAAGGAGCATACGTAACTGTCACATCATGTACCAAATGAGTTCATGTACCAAATGATACAGCCCACAGGGTGGATTTTCCCTATCCTAGTTGCAAGTTTTAAAGAACTGAGAAAAACTCTTTGTACATCATAAGATTTGTTGAAGTCATTAAATTTATACAATAAATGCATATCGATTAATTGTTCTTATTTATTTGAAAAAATTATTTTTGGCAGTATCTACTGGAATGTAGGGTCTTTTGCTCTCATTTAACTTTCTTGCTCATGTTGGTGATATACCACTTGAGCCAAAGCTGCAGTCCAGGCTTTTGCTGGTTAGTTGAAGATGGACTCTCAAAGGCTTTTCTGGCAGGGTCGGTTTCAAACCAAAATCATCCAGACCTCAGCTTGCTAAGTAGCTAGCATTACAGATATGCTTACCTGTAATCATTTAGTCTTGTTTACAGTAACATGTCATACACAGATTTCAACTTTGAAGTCTATAGAAATGGAAGATTTCCTTACTACACACAACTATACACTGCTGTCCTTGACATCTCAATTGCAGGCATAGTTATGGAGAATGAAAAAGTAAAGCTATATCCTCTAATATTCACAGCATTATACTAAATGTTTCAAAGCTCAAAAAACAAAACCAACAAAGGCTTAGGAAGACCAAATATCCAGGGTTCTCAAGAGAGATTGCTAGAGTTCAAATCCTAGCTCTGTTTTGTTTTGTCAGTTCTGGGGCTTGAACTCTGGGCCTGAGCACTGTCCCTCAGCTCTTCAGCTCAAGGCTAGCACTCTACCTCTTGAGCCACAGTGCCATTTCTGGTTTTTAGTGGTTTATTGGAGATAAGAGTCTCACAGACTTTCCTGCCCCGGCTGGCTTTGAACCCAGATCCTCAGATCTCAGCCTCCTGAGTAGGATTACAGGCATGATCCACCAGTGCCTGGTTAAAAAAGTTTTTGTTTTTGTTTTGTTTGGTCGGTCATGGGGGCTGCACTCTGGGCCAGGACACTGTCTCTCAGCTCTTCAGCTGAAGGCTTATGCTCTACCACTTAAGCCATAGTGCCACTTCTAGCTTTTTCTGTTTGTGTAGTGCTGAGGAATTGAACCCAGGGCCTCATGCATGCAAGACACCACTCTACCATTGAGCCACCTTCCTAGCCTCCTAGCTCTGTTCTTTATAAATGCCAAATCTGAGTTCTGTAATTATATTTATTTATGCCATGGCATGTCAGAATATTTATCACAGTTGGAAGGAGTTTCCAATGACTGTGACAATCAAAATATTGGCACAGGTGGCTCACACTGTAATCTTAGCTACGCAGGAGGCTGAGATCTGAGGAATGCAGTTCAAAGCCAGCCTGTGCAGGAAAGTCTATGATACTCTCATCTCCAATAAACCACCAGAAAACTGGAAGTGGCTCTGTGGCTCAAGTGGTAGAGCGCTTGCCTTGAGCTGAAAACCTCAGGGATAGCGCCCAGGCCCAGAATTCAAGCCTTACGACTGACCAAAAAATAAGCAAATAAAACCCCGAACATCTAGGGTCAATAACCTGAGTATATGATAGAAAATTAATATTCTAATGAGTTTAGGCTTTTTTTAATCCAAAATAAAAATCAAAGTAAAATATGGAGTGTATAACAGCTAACACTTACTTCAGGACTTCTGTATATTTTTTAAATGTAAACAATTTTCCAGGTGAGAAAAGAGTTGTTGATGCAGCCACGCCTCTGCTGCCTTTTCCCCTGAGCCCATTTACACCTACTGGTTTGTAGTTTGTGAGTTGTTCTGAAAAATGGTACAGGGAGAAAGAAGTGTTCTGAAGATTGAAAATGAGCACATTCACGTTCAAATTGTTGCTTATAAGTAAAATATTCTATATGAAATTATTTATAATATTTAACCTAGGGAAAAATCCTAGGTTAAAACAGGTCAAATGGTCAAATTTGTTGCCTGTAGTTATATCAAATACACACACAAGTTGCAAATGCGTGTTATACTAGTTTATTTAGGATAAAACTTTGAATATCATTTGCTTTTATAATTTAAATATTGACATCATACATACTGCCCTATATTTAAATTAGGAAAATTGAGAGATAAATATGTAGTTTATATCTACAGTAATATTTTTATTTCATTGAATATTGGAGGAAACAGGGTTGCTCCATTCTTTGTCCCATTATCTTAGCAGTTTTATTTGGGAATAACCCTGTTATACTTTTATGTTGCTCCTTCACATTTCCATTTTTTTCTCCTCTGGATAATTTATCTTAGCTTTCCCTAATTTTTTTACTTCTTTTTCTCCTCATCACTATGTGAAAAAAAAAAGCCTCTTTGGGCATTATATTAAAGACACTCAACTCTAGCTGTTGGAGATGAAACTCCTACAATGATGTGAGATACAATGTTGTAACTAGGTTTATGGTGACAGTTTATTTTTGGCAAGTAATTTGTTACCCTAGTTGCTAGGGAAAAAAAGTTTTACTTATTTGAGGAAAAAAATGAGGTTTAAAGAAAATGTGTCTTGAATACAAGTATATAAGGAAGTCCAAAGTATTCTAGTAATCTTTTCAAAAGAATCAAGTCTGGAATATGAGAAACTTTCAAATACTTACAAAGACATAGAAATACATATACACACACAGTTCTCCCAATCAAGAACATACTTTTTACTAGTTTCAAAAAATATGTTGCTTGATGTGGTTAAATGAAAATAAACATTACTAGGGCAGGTAAATTATTAAGTGTTGTTAGAATATAATGAACAGAAAAATTTTCATTTTGGAATTAATAAATTTGTGAGTTTGGTATTTCATTTAAGCTTAAGTTACCCTGCAAGTACCCTAACAGTACTAAATGTAGTCACAAAGATGAATGGCATTTTGGCAAAAGGTCCATTAATCTCTGTGTAACAGAGAGACTTTTGGTGTAATATCCAAATAATAAATAATGCACTAAATGTGTAACTTTTCTGGAATATTTTGGACCATCTTAATGCAGGTTGGAAAACTGATTAAGTCATCTTCTAATGAGCAAAAGGCATTCTGAGAGAATGACATGCTTAAAGATGGGGTTGCTCTAGTGGGACATTTATGACATAGAAATAAGAAAATCAATGTATGTAAATTCCAGGTGTAGACAGGATAGCTATTTTAGAATAGAATTGTTTAAGTCCTGTCCTTAGTTTTAAAGGTATAAAAGATGTAAAGGTTTATATAAGGTTGTAAGACATACAAAATCATTTTTTATAGAGCATTAGATAATGTACAACAATGTACTTCATTTGCTTAGTCAGAATTATTATTTGGCTAAGTTATCAGGAACTGGTAAGAGACATATCCTATCACTTTATATACCTTGAATAAAATCTACCACTGGGTAGCATTTAGCCTAAGCTGATTTCCAAATCTTTCCAAACACCAAATATAAAAGTAAACATCTGTATTTGTGATAAACTACAAAAACATGCTCTCTATTTTACTCATCTGTCACTGGAATATAGAGGTTTAACTAAGTTCCCTATATGCTCAGATAGTTCTTTCTAAATATGAGAGAAAGGCATTTTGTTACATAAATGTAAAATATGTGGCAAGAAAATTAAAACTCTTATTCTCTTATTTTCCCTCTTGACAGTCTTTCTTGCAGAAGGGGAAATCTCCAGCTACATTGTTTTGCTGTGCTTCTGTTGGCATGCATCTGAGAAATGAACTGTTTTCTGTAGCCTCTGGTAAGAAGTTATTCAGAGGGTGAATTTGATCCACAAGACATCCACAATTGCTCAGGAAGATGGTGCGTTATAATGGTGTTTTATGGTGTTTAAAGAGTGTGAAACTCCTAGCAACAGATGACCAATGCCAACAAATCGGTGGCCTATCTTCCTCTCTCATGGAAAAGCCATAAAGTCTAGAATTGTGAAAGGGCACCAGGAGTCAATGGTCTGCGCCATTTCAGTTTCCATTATCTATCCTTATTAACAGTTTTCCTTTGCACGTTTGTGGCTAATGATGTGGACAAATAACTGAATTTTCTATTATCCTTTGTTGATGTAGGCCTAATTGAGTGGATTTTCTATAGTTTGTTCTGTGATTTTCCAGAAGGAAAAGAAACATTTTTTGAAAAAGAAGAAATTTAGGTCAATTTATAGAATGATGGATCTTATTATAAAACTAGATTTTAGAGTCAAATAGATTTTAAAATGTAAGAAATGTTATAGGCCTCCATTTCTTGTTTGTAGACTATATTTGAGAAAGGGAACCAAGAAAAAGGAAAAATAAAGCAAGAACTAAAAATTGAATAAAAAATTCTACAAGTAGCAATGATAGGAACTAGAATAACATAAAAGTGATTGCTTGGTTGGTCGATGATATGTTTTTGAAATACCGGAGCTAGAATAAATTTGCCAGTATAAGATTCTTGGGGGTAAAAATCCTAAATTTCAATGAATGATTATTTAAATTGCTTTGTGTTCATTTAGTTCAAAAATTAATGTCATATATATCAATAGATATTACTTGGGCCATGCAAATTTTCCTGCTAAATAACTGTCTTATGTGTTGGTAATATTCTTAGACTAGTTTCTTTTCCATTTTTAAACAAAGGGCTCTATATGATGCTTTATTTAAAAATAAAAATGAATTTGGATAAATCACTGTATTTCCCTTTTATCCTTCTCAAGTAAGTTGATATTTTGGATTATTTTCTTTTTAATTCCCACCTCCTGAAAGTATTCCACAAGGAAATAGACAGTTGAGGTTTGCTTTCCATTTGTTTTTAAATCTGGCTTTCACTTATATAAAACAATAATGATTAGCTAGACAGGAGATACTGGCTTAAATAATTTAATTTTTCCTCACATTATTACATGCAAAAATATCCTTCACTATGTTTATCAATTTACATTCTAATTAAAATACCTTTTGTTGAATGAATAGTAGGTTTTGGTTTGTGATTTCTTGTTAATTTGCCGCTCAGAATACAGCCATTTTTTCACTACAGTTTATGATATGTATTCATATCATATGGCAATCTTTGTTTATTCTTCAAAGTTTTACTAAGTGTAATGGGATATGATTTGGTTTTAATGGAAATTCCCAAATAACACAACTGAAGAGGAAGAATCACTTTAGAACGATGCAGCTAATCCAGTAGAAACAAGACACCAGAGGCTGGGACGGCTTTGTTTCAACTGTCATATATATGCACCAGAAACAGAAATTACATTTTGAATATCTTCATTAAAAAGACTTAGGTTGAGAAAATGAATTATTAGCTAACAGCTAACCCCATGAGAGAATATTGAACAGAGATTTCGGTTCTTGGTTGATAACCATCCCCTTTGGTGAGACTTGAGGAAGCAATATCTTTCATCCAAGGCCTCAGATATTAAAGAGCACACTACTTCATCAGAGTGATCCATAGGAATTGAGATTTGGCTCAAAGGCCAACAAAGTTAATAATAAAGTCTGACTTACCTTCTCAAGAAGTTTATTACATTCTTTTATTCTTTAAGCCTTTTGTACCAAAGATGTAAAATGAGAAATAGTATACCATAAGAAGTCTGCAGTCATTAATGAAATAATTGATAGAATACATTATAATGATATTTTTATGCGGGGAGCCAATTATGATACCAACATATCACGTAGACAATAATGGGCCTCTAATTCTCTTCTAATCCTCATGCTGGGGAAGGAAATCTGCCTTTGAATCATTAAAAATTGAGAAAATGATGGACTTGCCTATTTAGTTGTCTAATTTTAGAGTGGAAAGCTATCTGCAGCCATAGGAAAGCATCCTCCCCAGCTCTAGCTTCCAATCCCATTACATCCCTCTTCATCCCTCACCGGTGCGGCTCCTCCCGCCACGTTCTCACTGCCCAGCACAAAACAAACTAAGTTAAGTCGCGCTGGGGTGTCTTTGGGAGGCCATTCAGAGCAGGAAGAAAGAAACAAAGAGCAAGACAGAGAGGCTGAGGACACAAAGAAAACAAATAAGATCTGAAAAAACAGAGAGGGGAGGAGAGAGAGGAGAGGGAAGAGCGGGGAGGAGAGGGAAGAGCGGGAAGAGAGGGAAGAGGGGGAGAGAGAGAGGGAAGAGGGGGAGAGAGGGAGAGAGAGAGAGAGAGAGAGAGAGAGACAGAGAGAGACAGAGAGGTGGAGGAGGAGGAGAAGGAGGGAGAAGATGGGGAGGAGGAGGAGGAGGAAGAGGAAGATGGAGGAGGACCCGCTAGGCCAAACGTAAATCCTCCATGCCGTTATCCACATCAGTCTTTGTTATGGGAAGTTGCCTTTAGAGAGCTGGGGGGGAAAAATCAATTCCTAATTAATAAGGGTCTTTATCCCTTTATAAGCTTTTCCTGGAACTGAGGAAGGGCTAATTAAAAATCGTACAGTCACACCAATAATTAGTGATTTTAGGTTTCGTATTTTCATGTGAGGACCTCCCTCCGCCCCATCTCCCTCCCTCCCCATCATGAATTGTGTTACCTGCACTTCATGGGTTCTCAAATGCTCGCCTAAGGATGTAAAGTGCCAAGGGAGACCCACCAGGCCCTCTGCGGAGGCCGCTAGTACCGGGCAAAGGGCCTAAAAACCCCTCTTTTCCTTTTTTGGAAGGCCTGCACGTGCCTAGTCCCTGCTTCGCCTGCGGTTGGAGGTAAATGCAACCCTCGGGGGCAATTCCTCACGACCTCCTCCTCCTCCTCCTCCTCCTCCCTCCTCCACAGTTCTCGGAGTGCCACCTGTTTTAATGCTTACCCTTTATCTGCCTTCCCATTAGTAAAGTCAATTCACTGTGCGACAATCTTGTCAGGGAAAGCAGCCCAGTAGCCAAGGCAGGGCGACTGGAGCGTTTTGGAGGGAGACCCACTGTAATGGGTACCCTAGATAAAGAATTCGATCCTCCACCCTTCGATTTTACCTAATGGCAGGACAAACATCAGTTCCTTCTCTATCTGTCTCCAGCCCAGTCCCTGAGGCTCTATTCTTGCCAGGTAACCGAATCAAGTCGTACCTGGGCGTGGGGCCGCTGGCATCATTAGTACCCAGTCCTGCCAAAGGTTCTAACCTCTGGCTCACCCAGGAAAATAGTGCCACCTGGCAGAGTCATGAGCGGTTTAAAATGCAACACAAACCACTCCTGCATGCCTTATCAGATCATTTTATGAGTCCTAGGCAGGCGGTGGATTCTGCTTCTGAGAGGAGGCTGTTGGGGGAAACGCTGCCCAGTTGTGCAAGAATGCCCCCTTCCCTCCCCCCGGACCCCCCCCCCCCCCCCCCCCCCCCCGACTCCAGCCAAGTACTCAGCTAGAGCCAGCGCAGCCTGCGGACGCCCTCCGGGCGGCTGCTTGTCCCCCCGGGGAGCCAGGCGGGGCCGGGTCAGCTCTCCCTCCGCACGCGGGGCGGCGGGAGCAAACCCACGCCGACTTTGGGAGTTCCTTTCTGCCTTGTATGGAGGGTTGTTCCCGGCCCGTCCCCGCCCGACCGCGCTGACGCCCAGCCCTCCCGCTGCCCACCCCCAGCCACCTCCCTCCGACTGGCCGGGAGAAGCCAGACGGAGCCTTTCCCCTCTCTCTTTCTCCCTCGCTGCCACAAGTCTCGCTCCCAGCCGTTCCCCATTCCTGCATCTCCCCCCCCCTCCCCTCCCAGCGCCGTCACCCCTCCTCCGCCCCCGCGCCCGCCTCCTCCTTCGCCTCGGCGATCTGGGGGAATAAATCAGGGAGGAAACCGGGGAGGGAGAGCGAGGGCGCACGATCGCCGGCAGCCTCGCCGAGGTCCGTTTCCAAAGTCGCCCTTGATGGCGGCCGAGGCGAGGCAGGCGAGGCAGCCGTGGCGAGGAGGAGCCGAGACGCTTTAGAGGGTCCGCAGGCCACCGCCCCTGCCCGGTCTCCGCGGTTCGCCCACGCCGCTCCCTGCCCACACCCCGCGCCCCTCCACGCCTCGGCCCCGCGCGCGCCAGACAGCGCTCCGGACGCCGGCGATCTCCGGGCACCGAGCGCTCCGGGGTCCTCCACCCGCTGCCGCCGCTGCCAGCCCCGCTCGGGTCCCAGCCCCGCACCGGTCCCCCCCGATCGGCGAAGGAGGGGAATTGAGCTTCGATCGCGAACATGGCTGCTGGCTGCCTGCTGGCCTTGACTCTGACACTTTTCCAATCTTCGCTGATCGGCCCCTCGTCCGAGGAGCCCTTCCCTTCGGCCGTCACGTAAGTCGGAGGGCCGGGTCTGGCCGGGCTGGGCGGGGAGCGCGGGCCGAGGGACGGCGAGGGATGCCCGGGAAGTCGCAGGCGGGGATCGGCTCCGGGAGTTGGCGGGGGTGGTTCTTGCCATGGGGGTGGGGAGCTAGCGGCCGGAGAGCCGGGCTGGGAGCCCGGGCAGCCGGGGAGGAGCGGGTTGAGCGCTGCGCGCGGCTGGAACGCGCTCGGAAGCGGCGTGTCGGAGCCTCCGCGGATCCGGGCTCCGAGTCCGGGCTGTCCCGCGAAACGTCCGTCGACCCCCTCATGGCTTTCTCAACCCGTCGGGTCCCTAACAGGATTCTCCAAGCTCACGAGTTTTAACTGGACTTGGAGGGGGTGAGGGGGAAAGTTTCCTTGGCGCACCTAGTTTAATAAAAGTTGTGCTTTAGTCGGGTGTTGGACCAACCGTAGTTCATTTCAGGCTTGCCCGTGCAGCGTGGACTTCTTGTGCACTTGGCCTCTAGGATGCTAGCTAATTGCTGGAGTGGCCAAACTCACTTAGATCCCCAATTACTGGGCCCTTGGACATCCTTTCAGGTTAGAGGCGAGGTGGCTTCGCGCAGCTGAGCGTGCTGTCCACCCGGGCTCGCAGGTCCTGGGGCCGCCCAGCTGTACCTCTCTTAACCTTTTTGTTCTTGAAGCTTTTAAGTGCCTACCAAACGAGCTACCTACTCTGAGAATGAGTAAGAACCCCTATTCTTTGAGGAAAGGAAGGTTTCTACCGTCCGCTGTCATTTCCCCCTTATTTTTAATACCTCTAAAATAACTTTTAAAATTAAAAACAACCCTCGTTGCTATTCTGAAAATAGAGTGTTGAAAGGTAGTTGTAGTCAGTCACACGCAAGAAGGGAAAGAAACAGGACAATCCTATCCTTTCTTAGGCTGCAATAAGGTAGCAGAGTCAGTGGCACACATAAATGTATACTTTTTTTTTTTTAATGCACGGAATAGCTTATCAGGCATTCTGGGAAAACCTTTAGTTTGGTTCTTGAAGGTACTTTAGAGCTTCTGAGAGTGGATAATCCTAAATGGATGAGTCACTTTAATGCATTTTACATAACAAAAACAAAGCCTAAGGTAGCCTTCCCGGTATTTTCCCTGCTGGGAATTATCCGCTCTCCTTTGTTGACTGAATGTTGTAAACTGGAGGCTTTTTTTCTTTTTTTGGGGGTGGGAGGGATGTTTCCTAACAGAACGTCCTTACAGTCTGAAACCTGAAGCTGTTGAGATTCAGTTTAAAATATTTATTACCTCAGGTGTCAGTGCAAGAATCTAGAACTGCATGGTTTCACCTGGAGAGTATAGAATATATATATATATATATATATATCCATTGATTTATAGTAATTCCTCTCTTTAGATAATCTTCCATAAAAATGATTGCAGATCTTTCTCTGTTGAAAGGAAAGGGTAAATGCCATCTGTAGATCCTCTTTTAATTGGGAAGATGCTCCAACGCGTTATTTTTAAGCATACAAAGTGTTAAGAAATTCCTTAAGATGCTTCAAAAGCAGTTATTAAGCAATTACACTTTTATTGATTGATAGTGTTTAGTCATCCAGTAGTCTGGCCTGTTAAGTGAGAACTCGGTGAGTCGCTTGCGTTTTGTCAAATGAGTAGTGGCTTTTAAATCGGTCACATTCTAGATGTGTTCGGAGTACGCATTTTGAAATTGTTTGCAACTGACAGTTTGCCATTATTCCTGTCATTTGGGGACAATGTATCATCAGGGAAAACTATGACCTTTCAAACAGAACAAAATGAAGCTTATTATCCCTGTATATATTATGGTTAAATATTAATGTTAAAATTTATATTGTAAAGACCTGTGTGTAATGAAAGCCTTTCCCAATCAAAGTTACTCAATTTCCATTATCAGAAACTTACTAAGGTCTAGAAAGGGAATACATTTAGTGGCCTAAAAGAGGAATTAGGACACCACAGTTTCACAATTTGTTTTCTTTGAAAGGACTTGATTTTTTTTAAGTTATAGAATTGTTTGTTTCCCCCTCAAAATGACATGATCCATTCATTAATTTACTAAAAAGAACTTGATGGATTTTTTGGCATAGGCCAGTGTCTGATGGGCAATATTTATCATACATTTAGAAAATACTATATCTGCATTTATTTGTGGGAAAGTTATTAACCTAATCTCCTGAAGAGATGAGTAATGATAAATTAATATGTGTAGATTTTGAAGTAAAATTAGGGAAATTTAAAATAAATGTGGCATTAAGTGTACAAAGATGTTGCATTTTTTAAAATTTTTTCATGAAAACATTTCATAGGCAACGTTTATTGGGATAAATCTCATGCATTCTGGAAAAAATCAAATTTATAAGAACTTAGTGGATTGTGCTACTGACTAAAGGCAAATTATGCTTCTATACATAGGTTTCCTTAGAAAACATTAGTAAGTTCCCCCCCCACCTTTTTCTTTGCAATTTTACTTTTCAGAGAAAAGGTAATGTGAGGAATTTTATTAGCAGAAGAGGAAGAACATACCACAAACATAGATCAATTAGGTACTAATTGGAGTTGGATCTGAATTACAAATACTAATGAAAGTACTTTTTTTCCCCTCCAGTAAAGGGTAGTATGATCTTGTTTTATTTTTTCAAAGTAATGTATCATTCTAAATACTTAATCTTTTGTTCTCTCTAGTTTAATACACATTCTGATTTAGCATATTCTTTTGGATTAAAATAGAAATTAAACTACTCTAAGAATTAATACTAATATAACAGGATTTTTTTCAGACAAAGGACTTTTGATATAATTCTTTCTCTTAGTTAGATGTTTCTTATAAAAAATATTTGTCACAGAAAGGTGTGAAAGAAATACAGGGTATGGTGGCAACTACCTTCCTCTCATGCTTATTGTTTTATTTTTAAATGCAAGATATGTCATTTCTGTATTATAGTCTAAATATCATATTTACAAACAGCTTCAAAAGGGCAGCTCTCTTGTTCTAGAAATCACTTGTTGGCACATATGTTAAAATATAACACATTTGAAATTAAGGAATACACATGTGATAACCAGTATGTTAATTTAATTTGTTTTTAATTTTAGATCTATTCTTAAGTCTAGGCTTTTTTTTTAAACATTACAGGTTTATTTTTCATATTAAACTTTTTAATCAGTGACATAAAAAAGCCAATCAGTCCACAATAGCTGACTGAAAGATTCATTAAATATATATGGAATTTAATACAAACTTATAATAGTGTAAATATATAACTAAGATTTATCATTACATGCAAGAAATCAGTACAAACTATCAGAACAGAATTTTGAAGAATACTTACTGTATACTTTTTTCTATTATTATTTCTATTGTACTGCAGAAAATAAGTCTTTGTGTGTTCTGACATTGGCATGGATATCTCTCTCTATTCCATTATTTGAAAGTGGTATGGTTATCTTCACAAGCTTAGGAATTTCTGGTACATTTATATAAACTAGGAAATATGCCCTGTGGTAAAATACAAGATAAAGTATTAAGTAGAAAGTGAAATACTTAACACCAAATATTATTCCATTGTTCAGATCTTTCTTTACTTTGTTTTCATCAGCTTCACCATGTGACATTTATTATTCTGTAGGTGTATGCTTAAAATAAGCAAGTGTAAATTTGTGTTTTTCATATAAATAGATACTTAATGTTAAATTTAACATTGTTAGACCTCAATGTGGATGTAGGTATTTACATTGCTAGCATTGGTAGAATCCAAAAAGACATTCCAGAAAGAATGTAGAATCTAAGCTGCTTTGGTACTTCAAGAGGAGATAAAATAGACCTCCATTATCTCTTTTTTCCCCATTGTCTTCACTAATTGTAATTTAATAACACATAAATCAAGAGTATAAAGCAGGTGATTCATTTTGCAAACAGTTAAAACCCACTATCTTTCTTCAGAGAAGCCTGGCTATATAGACATCTCTTCATCATTTCTCCAGCATTCAAAATCTCCTGGGTTTTCACATTATTTTTTCAAGAATATAAAAACATGCAAATTATGTCTTGTATTCAAGTTTAATGTTTGCTTTACTGAGTATATATTAACAAGAAATGACAATTCATTTAAGCATGTTTAAGAGTAATTTTTAGAATTGTGCTCACAACAAACTACATTATTTCATGTATATGTTTTATATTTAATATAAGTATCATTTTATAAAATATATACTTTCTGTCTTCTTATCCTTAGGTTTTAATGTTGTATATGAAAATTTCCATGAAAGTAATTTTTTATTCTTAATCTGTTTCCTACTAGGTATTGTCAAATTTATTTGCAATTTTAAGCTGGAAATTTAAGTGTATAAAATGAGATAGATTTTGGCAAATCACACAACTCATTGATTTACTTCAGTGTTTTAGCTGTGTAGTCCAATGCTCTTTCTAATGTGAACATTTTGAGAAGGATCTGAATTTCTCTGTAATTTAAAGAGTAACATTTAATTATTTTAAAGTAACAGCCTTCCATCATTAATGTTAAAATAATGATCTGAGGTTATATTCACAAACCACATTAGCTGTTTACAATGGAGAACTAACTCTATTTTATTGTACCCGCTCTGAATTTACAAAAAGCTTGAGTTTGCATGGGGTGTTATGTCACTGTCAGCCAGTCTTTTCTTTTATGGACTGCCCACAGCAAAGTGACAACTGCTCCCAGGTCATCAAGATGCCCTCCCAATCACTAGAACTGGGCCTTAGCGGCCACAATGTATCTTATAGATTTATGTTTCTGTGTGCTCTAACATGCAAATGGTGCTGTCAGATTGCTTATAGTGTTGAAAGAAAAAGGTGATTAACTTCAGTGTCAATTCCGAAAAGCTGATAGCACTTTGGAGTGAAAAGTAGTAAACACGACCCATTACTTTTTCTGAGTGCCCACAAGAATGCTATTGCAGTTAAATTTTCTGTCTTGTTTATATAATTATAGTCTTTTACTTAGGTAATATTTAGTTCAAGTAAATACACACATGTAAATGTATACATGTATTTTCAAAAACTCCAAATGGTTTACTAGGGTAAAAAAAAAATAAGACCTTTGTAAGGTAAGTTTATTCATAGATAGTATGCTACAAGATTTCTATCAATCGACGATGGCCTTCCAGGCTTAAATCACCCTCAATGTATTTATCTAATGCTAACACTTAAGAGCAGTTTGTTGAATGCCAAGGAGAAACTATACATGAAAGCAATGTGAAAATCTTAAGTCTGTTACAGACCTTGTTAACATGGATGAGCAACCAAAGAAGACTTTCAGGATCTCATGCCAGTCTTTGAAACCAAACAATTACAACAAAGAAACCACTGTACTTAAAATCTTGGGCCCCTATTAAGTGCTTTGTTGACTAAGCAATTTTATTTTTGCATTCACATTTCATACTATTTGAAATTTGTTAAATATATTTTTGTGGGATGATATTTTGGGAATGAAAGAAATGTGCATAATATGAACATGCAGGTAGCCCTTACTAGACCTTACGTCTCTCTTATGGTAAGTAATTCAGTATACAAGAATCAATGACTACTAGCAACTTAAAAATCGCCACTTTCAAATTTTGTCATTTATTTGTACAGATTCAACAACATTGCAAACAAGGGAAAGCTTGACCTTCTGGCCTCAACATACTAGCACACTTTTATTTTTAATTCCAAAATTTCAGAATCAGGCTGTTATATATAAAGCAGTATTTGAAGTTCTTTTTGAATATGAATGTGGGATATTTCTGACTGGATGTTATTTTAACATTTGCTTCTGCTGATTTTTTTTTTTAAACCATATGCTCAGTGGATTAAAAAATTAGTTAAAATTCTATATCATAAGTGGGGGAAGAACTTAAACTAGAAATGATGGCTGTCAAAAACGATGGTGTTGGGTGTTTTAAATTCTTTAGTCTTGGGGATAATCTTACTGCCTACTTTAAGTTCATTTTGCCATCTAACTAAAATTTTACTGTGGTGATCTCCCAGAACGTGTTGAAAAAAAAAACCCAAAACAGTTCCTTTATGCTTATATTCTCATAGCTCTTTTTTATTTTCCTCTCTTTATATTCACCCAATGTACACACAAATATATACTTAGTTTTAATCATCATTTGTTATTTGCATAGAACATAAAATCAAATGGGGAATTTTGGGTTTGTTTTCCCCAGTTACCTATAACCTTAGATTTAGTCTCTCTCATTTAAATCTACACTCAGTGTTTAAGAAGCCTTCCTCCTAACAGTAGGCATTTTTCTTCTAAGGAAAATTGTTGAGGGATTTTGATACACAGATAAATCTGTATCTTATAATTGATACTTCCATCAAAAATGTCAAAGTGTCTAGACAATTGTTTCTTTTGGCATTTGCCCATATACTTTGGGGGTTAATTAGAGAAAAGATGGGAAATAGATAATAAAATTGTTCTTTTCCAGAGTGCTTACTGTCAGGCTGTATGAAGGGATGGTTAAACAATAATGCCTTACCTTGATAGTTAAAAGAGGAATAGCTCAATAAAATAAATGGGGGTCAGGCACACTGGGAGAAGCTATTGCTTTTAAAAAATGATCAACGGGGGGCTTATGGTTAAACAGTATAAGGAGGGATGTGAAGAGAGGGGTAGAGAAAAGAGTCCCCCAGATTTAGAAAGTTCAAGATTAGAGATGCTAAAGGTAACAACTGGTCATTTCCCATAAATACTTCCCCTCATTTCCTGTGTGAGCTTAGTTGTACTTGAAATGCTATTCACTAAGCATAATAGTCATTTTTAAAGACTTCAATATTCAGATATGGAAATTCATCCTAAGGACTAAAGACATTAAAATGCTTTTATTAATACCCTGAGGAAATTGTTCATTGGATAAGAAATATTAGTATAACATTTTACTAAAAGCTTAAGTGTTAATTATCAAGAACAAAATTTTATTAGTAAATTTTTTCCACTAGATTGTAAGAAATGAAGTAAGTTACAGATGGGCGGGTTTTGAGGAGTGTTTTTTTTTTAAGAGTATTTAGATCTCTGAGTAAATAGTACATCTCAATAAAAAAAGTTTTAATTTACACTGCCTCTTTTAATGTCTCTTGCTTCAAATATTTCTAACATCAAATATAATTGAATCTGGCAATTAGTGTAATATTATTATTCAGTGCAAATTATGTACTGCATGGAGCCACAAGCTGAGACTACAAATTAAAGTGGTGAATGTGCCTGGGGGACATTCACTACTCCTAGTCAAGTATGAAGCCTTGGACTGTTTGGAAGTGTGAGCAGGCAGAAGGCACACTGCGTGTTGCATAAGCCTGGTCTAAAGAAGCATAGTATGTTGTGTGTTAGATATGGACCTCATGCCTAAAAGAAAGAAGTGTCAGTAGGACTGGTGGCTTGAGTCTAACTCATAAATTTCTGTATCATGACCCAGTGGAGGGTAGACAGTGTTCACCCCTCAAGAACAATTGGCAGAGCCCTTATCTGTACCAGAGCATGTTTAGACCATGTCCTTTGCTGCCTCTGAAATTTGTAAATAAAAAGTAGAAGATTTTGAATCATAGTTCATCTGTGATGGATTCAAGCTGGCCAGTATCTATGGCAGACATGAAGAGTAGCAGTGGAGTATTTTAGTATGCACTGAAGGAGAGAAGTTCAAGGGCTGAAAAGAATGGCTGGAGTGAAAAGTGAAGTGCATATGAAAATGTAAAATTAAATTCCTGGGTGGTTATTGAAAGTTAGGGTATCAGAAAGAGAGGAGTTGGAGGTGACACTAAGCTCTCTCACAGGTAGGAATTAAGCCTTATAGACTGAGAACACAAGAAGAATGCAAGATTGGTGTTGGAAATGGAGCAAGAGTTGCACCTTTTGGGTATTTTGAGTTTGCAGTGTCTGTTAGGTTCTTAGAAATAGGTATCTGAAAGGTGTTTGGAGGAAACATCAGAGAGCAGTGTCTGTAAAGCCAGAAGGAGGATTGACCCATTCTTCAGCTAACATTTATTTAATATTCACTATGATAGACACTGAATTTCCCAAGATGAGTCTTCATCTACAGTTTCATTTTACAGAGCCTGAACGTGATGACCCCATTGAGGAGGACATTGGTAATGTTGTGGATGTAGTATGGTTACAGTGGCTTGAATGGAAGTCAGAGACAGGGAATATGGAGACAAGTTCAGATCATTCTTTCAAGGAATCTGGCAGTATGGGGAAAGTGAGAAATCCAGACTAAATTCCAACAATAAGAGAAGAAGGACTTTGATATTTTTTAGTTTTAAAAGAGGAGTTGGCTGATTGCAGTGGCTAACTTTTATATTCCCAGCTGTTTGGGGGGCAGAGACCAAGATGATCTATGGACAGAATGTTATGATGGACTCTACTTCATCAGTTAACCAGGCATGGTGTTAAAGCAGCAACTATGTGGGAGGCTGTAGGTAGGAGACTTGGTTGGAGGCCGCCATTTGGCTAATGTGAGAAAACCTGTATGAAGAATAACAACCTAAAGTAACTGAGGTGTGGCTAAAGTGGTAGAGTACCTACTTAGTGATGCATAGCCCTGAGCTCAAACCTTACTACTATTAAAAAACAAGGGAAAAGAAGAGGAAGAGGAGCAGGAGGAGGAGGAGTTGTATTAAGCCATCTGGGATTAAAAGTAGCATCTTAAGCAAACAAAAAAAAATTAAAGTGCTATTGAAGCTGCAAGCAAGATCAGTCATGGGGATTAAGGTCAAGTATATGGCAAGTTCAGAGAAGGGTTAAGATTGTCATCAGGATCATATCTGTGCTTTAGCTTTTCTTTGGGTGGCCACTTTGTTCCTTTTTTCTATGAAAATTGGCTTTATCTTCTTTCTAGTGCTAATAATATTGAGGGATTGTGTATTTTTCCATTTCATCTTTGAAACTGGTTGTGTCTAATGTCTCAATCTAAAAGGTAGACTATTAAGGAAGAAAGTTTGACAGTCTGAAGATGGGCCAAATGGCCATCTATCCTCCTGACGGTTGTGATTTGCTGATAGGATTTAGAAAAGGAATTCTGGTTGACTGAGCTTAGGCTACTTCAACATAACTGATTTAATCTCATTAAATGTTACACTGTTTAAGAGCAGTGGCTATTTTATCTTGGATAGAGAAAGAGGTGTTTCTCAGAAGGCACTTTAGGTACAAGATTGCTCAGACAAAAACTGTTACCAGAGGGCAGATTGGAAGACATCAGAGGAAGCAGGCCAAGTGGCAGAGATAAAAGCAACGAGAAAGGTCATGATTGATGGGTGGATGTTCTGATAGAGGCAAGTGAGGAAGAGATCAAGGATAAAAACAATGTCTAACAAAGTAAGTTTTGAAATATGAAAGAGCCCTGAGAATTAAAGCAGATGGTTGGAATGTAGTTTAGATACAATTTCAATTTACTGAAGATGTTTTGTAGCAATGTTGGAAGCTACATATTCCATTCTCAAGAAGAATGACATGATTCATAATGTAACATGCACACATTACTAATATTTGAATTTTGAGATGCATGGTGTAGAATTTTTTTTAACTACTACTTTTGCTTTGGACAAATCAATATTTGATTCTGTTTTGTAAATTTTCCCTTCATTTCTTTCCCAGGAGAGATACCACCTTGAAGATACACGTAGCTGTCTAGAATCTCATTAAATTTATTAAGTGTGTATACTTGTGGATGGAAGATGTTACAGTAAAACCTCCAAAAAACCAGACAAAGATAAAAAAATATTTTCTGATTTTGTCAATTTTACACCACACACACACACACACACACACACACACATCTACTTTTGGGCAAGCAATGGCAATTTATTGCCTTTATCATGTTCAGTTCTCAGTAGTTGGAATTTGAACTGATTCTTGTCAAGAAAACACAATAATGAGCCTGAAAACACAAACCACTGACAAGTAAAATATTCCTGTTGAGCATGTCTCTGAGCAACCCTTATGAAGGTTTGGAAACTACTGGCAGCCGCCATCACAGCAGTTCTTTGAGTTTCCAAGATGAATGAATGAATGGTCAGGATCACAAATGCCAGCAGATCTGGGAATCAATCTTGATCTCATGGTACCATTGCAGTGTGGAAAAACCACCCTTGTGGTTTGTGGCAAGAAATGAAAAGAGTTAGAGTGGGCTATTTATTTCCTTTTGTGACTGCTTTGTTTTCTCCCTGCCATAGTGTTCCCAGTATGTGTGAGCTAATTTTGGTGTCTGTGTCTGCATTCTCTGAATATTTAGTAATGGCTAATACATGTTTTTCAGTTATTAATAATAGTACAACCTGATATTGGGGAGCACTTTCTAAATATCAGGTGCTGTGAACGAATACCTTTTATCTTTTTAAATCCCTATCATCATCAAGCAGATTCTCTAATGCAAGTTTTATTATTATGTCTATTTCATAGATGAGGAAACATTTAGAGTCCAACAGACTTTCATGAATTTTGTTAGAAGCTAAAACTGAATAATAAGCAGTTGAGTCTAGAGTCCTGTACTGGCCTGATGTACTTTGTAGCTGTTGGCAGTCTCATTAGCTCAGCTGGCTACTTACTATGTCCATGAGATTGAGAAAAGAAGAGATCAGTATAAGGAAGATCAGAACTACATCTCAAATTCCCTCTCTGTTAGAGTAAGTATAATATTAATGTATCCTGCATCAGTGTTTCTATGAAGATCAAATGAAGGACTATTTAATGGCTATACTTTATTGTTTGTACTACATGTAATTTTTCAGCCTTTAAGAGATCATGAATTGCTGATTGTGGCTTACTGAGTTACATTATTGTGCTAATATATCACTTGGACCATGAGGGAACAAATGGAAATGAATGAAAAAAATGAACAAATGCTTAGCCAGGCTTAAAATGTCTCTCCCTAATGCATGTGTCATCTTCCATCATAAAAAGGAAATCAGATGCAATGGAAGGTAGAGCACAGGAGAGCAGCAGGTGATGTGGTCCATCTCTAGGTCAAGGACACAGCTGATGGTCCAAGAGGGACCTGGAAGAAAATATGTTTAATCTTGATATTTCAACCAGCACCTGTTGGATGTGTAGTGTGCAACAAGAGATGGACTGTATTTTTGAAAGTCATAACTTTGCCACTGATAGTCTGTCAGTGTCAAAGATATGAGTTTGAAGTGTCAAGCAGATTATTTGAAAGTTAAGAAAGCAATGTGTTTGTGATGTTTATAGAAATCATTCCAGACAACTCTACAGACTGAACAAGTACAGAATAGCAAAGATGTGGCCAGTTGCCTTTTTTTGTCAAACAACAAAGAAATCAGCAAAAGGCAGATCCCAAATGGCCAATTTTATTTTTATTTTTGCCAGTCCTGGTGCTTGAACTCAGGACCTGGGCACTTTCCCTGAGCTTCTTTTTGCTCTAGGCTAGCACTCTACCACTTGAGCCACAGTGCCACTTCTGGCTTTTTTTGTTTATGGGGTACTGAAGAATTGAACCCAGGACTTCATACGTACCAGGCAAGAATTCTACCACTAAGCCTGTCCTCCAATTGGCCAGTTTTAATGCTGTGTCTAACAGATGATTAGTCTTTCTCAGATTAGCCCATCCTTTCACTGCCAAGCAGACATTTGTTGAGCCTTTCACAGACCCTACATACGAATAGATAGAAATGAACCGTCTAAGAGTACTGCCCCAAACTTTAAATCAATTTTGAGAAGAAAGAGACAATTTAGAGGAAGGTATGCATTAGTAGGTGGCTCAGAATACAATGTGATGCTATCCTTAAAGGAACAAGTTTTCAAGAACCTGAGCCTCACCTATTTCTGGCACTCATGTTGACATTTGCCACAGAAAGTGTAAAATTCCTATGATGTTTTCCACTTCAGAAATACCAACTCTCCTTTGATATGACATTGTATTAGAATTGACTCACATTTGTATCTGCCAAAATGCTGGGAGAGTGGGCTGGGAACGTGGCTCAGTGGTAGAGCTCTTGCCTTGCATGCCTGAGACCTGGGTTCGATTCCTCAGCACCACATAAGCAAAAAGGAAAAAGCCGGAAGTGGCGTTGTGGCTCAAGTGGTAGAGCGCTTGCCTTGAGCTGAAGAGCTGAGGGACAGCGCCCAGGCCCAGAGTTCAGGCCCCACAACCAGACCAAAAAAAAAATGCTGGGAGAGTTGAACAAGTGATCCATGTGAGCCTCAGGAGGGTGCTGTACAGATTGTTATAAATTAAACGTGTGCATGCTTCCCCCTGTCCCCCCCCCATGATTTTCTTGTCCAAATCAATGTAGAAATCAGAATTAGTTTTCATGAGGCAGTGTTGCATTGTGCATGTGCAGCATGGTCCCCAAGGGATTGATACATGGGTGTAAAGGTCTACTGGTGAGTAATTGTTTAAAATTTATAGTAATCCTCAATGGTAATAAATAAACATAGGGGAATGGTAACTCATCACAAAGTAAACCATGCATGATAATTAGATGAGATCATTCATCTCTTTAAATTATCAAATGTGACATAGCCTGTCTGTGTGGTGTCTAAAAGCCAGCTGAGTCCCTGGGTGTAAATGACCATGACAGAGGGGCCATTTTAGAGCTGTCAGCCTTAGATTTGGTCTACTCCATCTGAGTTTTTCCACAAGTAGTGTAGATTGTCTCTTACATTTTATTCTGATGTTATATATGGGGTTCTAAGTCTGGGGCATTCATGCTGCCTAGGCTTGCTGATTTATCTTCTCCTTTTGTTGACTCTGCACCCTAGCCTAAGTTCAGAGAAACACTTGGTTATATAGCTATAAATATATGTAAATCTATAAACAAATATACATACATTTTTAATAATCTCTCACTAGATAATTATCTATAGATTAATCATAGATATATGAATTATAGGTTATGTAACTTTATTTACATATATATAGTTAATAATATATTCACATAGGATAAGTATGTGATATACATTTGTATGATATATATGTGACATTTATGTATATATCACATACTTATCCTATGTGAATATAGATCATATACTTATATAAATAAATATATATCTGTATAGCTATACATCATATACATATACGTGAGACCTGTTTGACCTAGTGATTTTTTTTCCCCTGGTTCTAATTCACTCTGGGAGGAATCTGTGGTGATTACCATGGATTATTTTCTCCTATGCCTTTTTTTTTTTTGCTTATGTGGTGCTGAGGAATCAAACCCAGGGCCTCATGCATGCAAAGCAAGTGCTCTACCACTGAGCCACCTTCCCAGCCCCACTCTCCTATGCCTTTTGTATTAAGCAGAGTAGGGCTCATGGGTGGGGGTGCTCTTCCCTGGAATGGACAAGAGAAGGGGTTGATCAAGTCAAAATTAAAATACAGCTGCTAGTTGCTTGCTTGTTATTCTTAGTTTACATTCCACATTCAGATTTTCCATGTTGTCTGGCATGCCTTTTTTCTGAAGCTGGGTTGTACATTACTAGAATCAGTGGCAACCTGTATTTAATATTTGGTTACCTTACCATGCTGTTCACCAAATTAGAGCAGATTCCTGCTAAGACTCGAAGGTCTACTGAATTTTCAGTGACCCTAGATGTCAGATCCTTTGTGAATATCATCAGACTTCCATTCTTGTGTCTAGTATTGTCTACAACATGATCACATGTGTTTGCTATTTGTTCCTCATCTGAACCACAGCACACATGGGGAATTGAATATTCTTTTAAAACTTCTTTTCTGAAAGGTATATAGCATACATTATTCTACAGGCATAGAGAAGAAGTTAAATCCTTAAAAAGTGGGTGGTACTGGATATGAGGATTTGATTCTGTCACAGAATTTGGCTGGTTAATGAAAAGTATGGAATCAAAGCCCACGTCTGCAATCTATTAGCTGTGTGACTTGAAGTTTATTTTCTTACTGGTAAAGCTTCCAAGGGTTCTTATGAGGATTAAAAATGTTAATTCATGTAAAAGGCTGGCACCTAGAAAGCACTGAACAAGTATAATTTGAAAAGAAGCAATAGCATTTAGCGGAGTCAGATGACCTGATCTTGTTTGCTTCCCACACAAAATAAAGGTGAGACCTATTATTGGTCATATCATGTAAAGAATAATACATGGCTTTAGTACCTTCTGTCACCTAGTTGCTCATAGTTCCACTCTTCTTTAGAATTTGGGCTTAATTATTATGTAACTGTCATTCATAAATCTGTTAATCATAGATTAGCTCTTTCTTGGTACTTGAATATTCTGGGGATGCTATTAAAAAGGTTATCTCTCCACCCATATTTCAGTTTCCTCTTTCCTAGTCTTTATGAAAACAAACATTGTATGAAGTTGTGTGTTTCCTTTTTAAAGAGTGCTACCACCAAATTGCACTAATGCATATTATACATACAAAGCATCTTTTAGTATATTAAGCTATATAGAATGAAATTATTAACCTTGCTTTTTTTGTTTGTTTGCAGTAAAATGATATGTGTGGTCTGTGGTCACCTGCTGGTTTTGGTTCTGTTAAAATAGGCTCCAGGTGTTCTCACTGGAAAACATTTTATCTAGTGATTGTTGGAGACTGCAAATGGGAACTTTGCAACTATGCAAGCAGTAGCTGCTGTACTATGTCTAACAAAGAATCAGTCTTTGTTTTTCTTTTCTCTTCTAAGGTAAACAACAAATATTTTTCATTGAGAAGTAAATTAGTTTAATTTTTCTTTAATTTTCAGTATTAATGTTTTACAGTATAACTTATTTATGATGTTTAGAAGAAAATTCTGATTTTTTTTCAGGAGCAATCTATAGTACAGCTCATGAGTCACTGTGAAATTTAGAGTAGGTCTATGTGTGCATGTGCGTGTGCATGTGTGTGTGCGTAATTCTTTAGATGTGCCTGTGTCCTGTGTCAATTTTCCTTCTAGGGATTAAAGCAGAATTACTAGAAAAGCTGTTCAGCCCTTACCATTCTTATACATACATGCTTGTATGCGACAAAGGAAATAAAAGGTTGACCAGTAATTTAAAGTTCAGTGGCTGTGAGTGAATCAGATAAAATTCTCAAGAAGCAATTTTCTTTGAGAATAGAAAGGGAAACTGAGCTTAATTTAAAAGCGGTAATATAAATTTATTGATTCATTTGCTTGTGTTTGGCATTTTTAATGGTATGTACTGTATTATATAAACTCAGGCATGCACGAATTATCTCATAATTTTTATGGTAACCAGTCATCATGGGACTGTATTCAGGTCATCTAGGCTGCAGTAGGAGCTGACTGGCTTCCATTCCTTTATGGGGCTACCTTTCTCCTCTTTCAAATTTATAGTGTTCAGGCTCTCATAAAGGTCCTTTTACAGCAGGGAGTTTATTTCCCAATCTCTCTTTTGGGATGTCCACTGATTAAGCTATGCTGAGTATGATACTTTCTCCCTTGATGAATTAAAAATTCAATGGATTTGGGATATTAATTACATTTACAAAATCCCTTCAGCATTGTCCTATAATATGTAGTCCAATCATAATCAGACATCTCCCTGCTGACTCACAGGCTCAGCCTGTGATTAAGGTGGGCTATCAGGAGATGAGGACCAGGAAAACTATCACAGATTATGCTCACCACAGGCTTTATAATTAGACAAAATAAAACCTAGGAAGTGAACTATTCATTTCTTTCCTACTTTAGGTGTTCCTAATCTTGGGACACATCCACAAGCATCCTATGACCTGCCATCCTTTTGCCTCCAGTTTTGTCACATTGGTTCAGATCCTTCCTGGACAAGAGTAAATTCCAGTATCTCATTAACTACTAACTCATAATGAGTTAGCTGAAAACTTCTATAAGGAAGAATACTCTGTGGCAGAACACAGAGCTTAGGCCCATTCATACTATCATTGTCAAGAAATGTGTAGGAAAACTGTAAAGTAATTCTTGTGAAATGTAAAAGACAGATATTCCCAAATTAAGGTTTATACATGGGTCTTTCTCACATGTAAATAGACACTGGTCTAAAAATACTCATCAGCATCTATTTTTACATTTATATGTTTCTCTGTGGCATATGATTCTTTAATGTCCTTTTTTTTTTTGCCAGTCATGGGGCCTGAACTCTGGGCCTGGGCGCTGTTCCTCAGCTCTTCAGCTCAAGGCTAGCGCCCTACCACTTGAGCCAAAGTGCCACTTCCTGCTTTTTCTGCTTATGTGGTGTGAGGAATCAAAGGCAGGGCCTCTTGCATGCAAGCCAAGCACTCTACTACTGAGCCACCTTCCCAGCCCCTTAATGTCCTTCTTTTTAAAGTATTAAGAGTCTCATCTTTGTTGAAGGGAAATAGATAAATAATCTGAGTGCCAGTGTCTCATAGATGTAATCTTACCTATTCAGGAGGCTGAGACCTGGTGGATCAAGGATTGAAGCTAACCAGGGTAGAAATATCTGCAAGTCTCCATCTTTAAGCAACCAGATGGGGCATGGCTGAAGTGGTAGATTTCCAGATTGAGCAAGATGGCTTAGTGAGTGTGAGGCCCCTGAGTTTAAGCCCCTATACTGTCAAGGAAAGAAAAAAAGAACAAAAATGTATGGGCATGACTTAAAAAAAAGTTTCTCACAGAACTAAAGTAATAGGTGCTTAGTAATTCTAACCTAGACAGGGATCCAGTGTACTAACCTCAACAGGTGATTCTCTGCCCTGAGCATACTTAGGCACTGTTTTTGTAATACTCCTGGCTGTCTGATTTGCTGATGATCTGATTTGTAACTTTAGCACTAAATAATTTGCTAATACCAGGAGACTCTGACCAGAGTAATTGTTTAATTCAGTAGTGTTCATATGTTCATACTAACTGTACTATAAGAGCAAGGTTTATTACTTATTAAT
This sequence comes from Dipodomys ordii, assembly GCF_000151885.1. Classification (NCBI taxonomy): domain Eukaryota; kingdom Metazoa; phylum Chordata; class Mammalia; order Rodentia; family Heteromyidae; genus Dipodomys; species Dipodomys ordii. The sequence continues at coordinate 8,934,336 of NW_012267306.1, forward strand.
TTATTAATATATTATTCATTTATTTATATCAATTTCACATGCATTGAAAATGTGCATTTTTTGATATGCAATGAAAAATCAATTAATGGAAAAATGAAATTTAAAAAGCTATACCACATCTATAAGACACTATGTTTTTTAATTTTTTTCTTTTTATTATTGTGTAAATACTGTATAGAGGGGTTACAATTACATGGGTAAGGTAATGAGTACATTTCTTATCAAGCATTGTTGCCTCCTCCTTTGTTTCCCCTTCCCCATCCCTTCCTATCTCCCCTCTATCCTCCCCTCCCAAGACACTATGTTGAAAACAAATTTCATAACTTGGGCAAGGGGGGAGGGTTGGGGAGGTGGGAAGGGAAAGGATGGTAGGGGAAAAACAAAGGAGGAGGCAGCAATGTTTGATAGGCAATATACTCATTACCTTACTCATGTGACTGTAACCCCTCTGTACAATATTTTTACAATTAAAAAAAAAAGAAAGAAAAAGCTATACCACATCTAAATTTTGTTTTCAAATTGTTGGATTTAACAACCTTTAAATTACTTCTTCACACTGTTCTCACAATGTCTAAACACTCTTGGTTTCTCTACTTTCCTGTGAGCTGATAGAAGCAGTTTGCAGACCAGCGTGGTCTGCAGAACATAGTGTGGGCAGCTCTAGCTTAAGTGATTCGGGTATTCAAGATAATTAAATGGCTGCTTTGAGCTTGAAAATGGTATTTAAAAAGTAAAATAGAAGATTTTCGCATTCACTTTGCCTATGTTAAAATTATAGGTTCTACTTTAATACTTGCCTTCTGATGCCTTATTTCTTTTCGTCTTTCCCTTTTCCTCTTGCATCCTCTCCCCTCCTTTCCTCCAGCCCACTTCTTTACCTTACCCCATTTCCTCTGTTTTCCTTTATTTTGTAGTGGCAGATTTTGTACCTAAGGCCTTGTTCTTGTTGGGCAAATTTTCTACTAGTGAGTTCGATACATGCCTATCGCTTTTGATTGTTTAAGTTTTGAGACAGGCTCTTACTAAATTGCCTAAGCTGTTTACAAACTTAAAATCATTCTGTCTCAGTCTCCCAAGTGTCTAGAATTATATGCCTGTACAACAATGAGCAGCAGACTTTTTCTTGAAATAATCATAGTCATTTAGTTGGAAGAAGCCACCTATGTGATTGCTGTATACTTCTGGTCCTCACCAGAATTTTATGTTACTTTTTGCTGTGAGTCCATAAAGTTACTGTCAGCAAAGTAGTTATTTTGACATTGTAATAAAGAGATAAGCTGTGTACTTTTTAAAGTGACATGTAGTAAATCAACTAAGGTGATTCTCTTAACCATGTCCTAGATAATTTCTATATAATTGAAGTGTAGATGAATGCAAAGTTATTCTGCAATGAAGTTACATCGAGTCATCAAGAAATATTATCTTAAAACATAACCTATGGCAGGCCACATTTCTTGTAAACAGTTTTTAAGAAACAGGTCTATAAAAATATATTTGGCATGTGGGGCTGAGGTTACCCTGATAACTCAGATCCTGGAGTGTCTGATTCTGGAGTGTCTCTCAAAGTATACAGTATTTTCACTGTGTTGAAACATACTCAGAATCAAATATTACATTTTTTCAAATAGAAACTCAAAAGTTTTCAAAAATAATTGGAAATTAGGAAATGTCATTTTTCTTTGGTTCAAATGTTCATTAATCAAATGTTGAAAACTTCAGGATTCTTTACTGTGTGGACCCTAGTTCTTCCCAGGTATCTGTGCACATTGGAATTGAAATATATGTATGGAAAAAAAATCGCTTGTTCTTTTTTTAACCCAGTATATTTTTCTTACTTTGTACTTGGTCAAATAAAGAGTGTACTCTTAGCCTATTTCCAAAGGTATTTTTATCTTTTATCTTGGATGTTTCCTGAAGAAACTGAGGCATATTATAAAAGTAGAATAGTACAAGATTATCTGCTTTTTTATTTTTAAATCTTTCATGTACTGTTCTCTAAATTGTATCTGTGACTATACACTTACTCCTGCTCAATTGTCTCAAGCACTTCTCATAGACTTTTTCCAGACTGTTGAGCTAAACTAGCTTCCTAGAAAATCTGAGTTAGATGTTTTAAGACTCTCTTCAGGGGTTCTTATCTGCTCTTATGTGGATCACTTAAACATAATTGAATTAAACTGTACCTTTTTAGAAGGACGCTGCTTCGCCCAGATAATAGTTAGGATGTTGGGTCAAGAAGTATACAAATATTAGCAGTGCGAGATGGACTCTTGCTAAACTTCCCAGAGTAGCTATTCTCTTCTAAGTGATTTTTCAAGATAGGCTTACAAATATGCTTTGTTGGTAAATTCCATTATAGCATAACATTGTGGATCTCACATAGAGAAAATTACAGCTGTTTCTATGTGGTCTCAAAATCTTCTCCAAGCCAAGAGACACATGAAGAATTGCTCAACATCTCTGGCTGTAAAAGAAATGCAAATCAAAACAACATTGGTTTTCCACTTTACACCAGTTAGAATGTCCATAATCAATAAATCTAACAACAACAAATGCTGACAGGGATGTGACCAAAGGGGAACTGCACTGTTGGTGGGAGTGCAAACTTGTTCAACCACTCTGGAAAACAGTATGAGGTCCCTTAAAAGACTACACATAGAGCTCCCCTATGACCCAGCAATCCCACTTCTGGGAATCTACCCAAAATGACCACCAACAGGGCTACACTAAAGCCACCAGTATGACGATGTTCATAGCAACATTATTTACCATATCCAAGATATGGAGCCCACCCAGATGCCCCTCAGTAGATAAATGGATCAAGAAAATGTGGTACATATACACAATGGAATTCTATGCTTCCATTAGAAAGAACAACATTGTTCCATTCATAAGGAAATGGAAAAACTTGGAAAAAATTATATTAAGTGAAACAAGCCAAACCAAAGAAAATCAGGTCATATGATCTCTCTCATTTGTAAGAACTAGAATATATATATGCTATTCTTAACAGGGGCTCTCAATAACCCAAGCGCTTAGTACATAGGACTAAAAATGAAGCATATTAACATGAACTCCAAATTATGGTTCTCATTGGATCCTGTATATAATTCGTTCTTTTTTCTCTATTGTTGTTTTTATCTTTCTTCATTTCTTAGTTCTTTGTACCTCATATTTTACATAATAGATAATGTAGTATGTGAAAGGGAAAGGAATCACAGAAGCAGCAGAACACTGGATGAACCATAGCAACATGATACTCACTTTTGCATATGAACATTACAGCTTGGGGAGGGGTTAGGGAAGGGTAAGTGAAAGATGAAGAATGATAGGGTAACAATGATTAAAAACAAATGTACTTATGTAATTGAAACAACCCCCCCCAGCTCATCACTTTTTCAATTTAAAAAACAAAAAACAAAAATGAAAAAAAACCTTCTCTAAGAAAGAGATGGACAGCTTAGAATGTTTTAGGGGGCACAAATCTAAGAGAAGTTTGCTAAAATCTTAGTTATGGAAACTGCAATGCCTTGGTTGCCACTTATTTAATTACTGCAGTACAATGTTAATTCTTACATTGTTATGTGTATACCACTTACAGTGTCTTGACAAGCTGACTCATACACGAATATTTGATTTTAAATAGTCGGGCAAAGAAAATGTGACACGGATATGTAGAGCCACATGACATTGCTTCACAAAAATCTTAACATCTAAGAGTTCGTAAGTATTGTCTGTCTTATTAGCTTTGGTTTGGTCTTGTTTAGGACTTTTTTAGGACTGCAGGGAGCATAGGAAATAGGAAGTATGCTTAAAAATGTATGTAGATGCAGTCACCAAATCTTTTGTTAAACCAAGGAAAGTTTGAAGCAAGATAGTTGTCTCCAAGTTACAAGATTGTGCTGTTGACTTTAGTCTTGAAGCAAACTTTTCTAAGTTAATCTTTTTTAACTCAAATCTCATTTTCAATCATTAAAAATTATTGTAAAGGTGATAGGCAGAGGGGTTACAGTTACATGAGTCAGGTAATGTCCATTTCCTTATGAACAGTGTCAAATAATATTTTAGGTTTATTCAAGCTGTGGTTAGTTCTGAGCTAGTCCTATATTCAGATAAGCACTGTAGAGGCGCTATGAGCTCCTCTGAGCACTGTTTGCTCCTTTCCTGGGGTATCACGTGCTTGTGAACATTCCATTGGTTGATCATGTCCTCTGACCCTCCATCCCCGCTTATTTATGTTCCCTCATGATTTGAATAACCAACTGCTTTCCAAATCACATTACTCTTAATTTTCCCAGCCATTGAAAAGCACAATCTTTCTTGATATTTTAAAGTAAGTTTATTAGGCTAATATATCTTTTATGTGTAGATTATTTAAATGCAAACAATATATTGAGAGTATTTTGCTGTTCTGAATTGTGACTGAAGTTGCTAACCACATCAGAAGAGAAGCTTCTGGGATGTGTGCTTCTGAAAGGTACATGGGTTGGCATAGAGTCAGGGAGCAAGTTCTCAAAAATGATTTCTTAGGGGTTTTCCCTTATATCAGAATCTGTTTTCAGAGTCATCGCTTTACATAATTATCAGTGGTGAACAATAAAGTGGTGATAACAGTGCTAAACATGCATAGTAAAGAACTGCTCTATGGTATTTTAAAATAATATAGCTAAGGTGGCAGTTTACAAATTATAGATAGCCAAATTCCTGTAAGTTAGATTAAAAGGGACTAACTACAGTGGCTCATGCCTGTAATCCTAGCTACTTTGGAATTAGAGGTCAGGAGGGCTGCAGTGTGAGGCCAGCTTGGACAGAAAAGCTGGAGAGATCCCCATCTAAAATAAGACAATGTTGAGTGTGTAGGCAGATACCTGTCATTCCAGCTCTGTCATAGTTGGAGCCGTCCTGGGTTTAAATGCAAGACCCTATTTAAAAGAAATAGATAAAGCAAGTGTTAGTAGGTTCTGGGGTAGTAGGTCCTCAGTTCAAACCTCAGTGCTGCCAGGAAAGAAAAGAGAGACAGGGCAGTGGGAAAAGAAGGCAAAGATGTTCTGAAGGACAGGCACATGAAGAAGCCCATGGCAAGGCTAAATGATGTACTTAAAAGAACCAGTATTAGAGGAAAGCTCAGCTTGCTGTTTTTACTTTCTATGATATTTTCCGTTTTGTGTCATTGTTAATTGAAGGTAAAAAATGAGCTCCACATAAAAAGATACTCCAAATCTATCAAAGGCAAGTGCTCTAAAAATTTGGTATTGTTTATAAATAATGAGACAAGGACTTCAAAGACTCAAAGCAATTCTTGCTTAAAGTATATCAGAGGAGAGGTATTACAGCATATTAAAAGAGACACTGGGGTTTCTACCTCATACCTAGTTGAGCACATTTCTGAGTCCCTTCTCATGGTTTTATCTAACAATGAGAATGACTGCATTTCTGACCTTTATGATGTGCTAGATTAAAAGCACTGTGAATACTCCCTTATAGAGGAGAGAAAAATCACCAGTTGGTAAAGTTACTAGCACAACCACATCCATTGCAGCATTTTATTTTATTGTTGCCAACATATGGAATCATCCCAAATACCCCTGTATGAATGAATGGATCAAGAAAAGGTGGTACTTACACATCTACAAGGAATTCTGTTCACCCATCAGAAAGGATGATATTGTACCATTTGTAAGGAAATGGAAAGACTGGGAAAAAAATTACATGAAGCAAAGTAAACCAGACCCAGAGAAACATAGGTTGCATGGTAGCTAGGATGTGCCTGTAAATCTACAAGTAAACATACTGGGTGGTAAACAAGGGATTACAAATGATTTAAGACAATGAAGACTCAGTGGAGAATGGAAATAGTATAATTCTCTAAAAAGACTAAATCAAAACCCAACAAAATAAGTATTGGGAAATAGATATTTGCAAGAGAGGAGCATGGACCAAGGAGAGAGGGGTGGAAAAATGTAGAAGGAAGGAAAGAGAATTAATTGTATATACCACAGAACTGAGAAACAAGGGAAAGGGTGGGTTGAAGAGGGGTGAGAATGTTGAAGTGGTGACACAGATGAACATGGATTGTACACGTAAATTGCTTTGTTAAATGCCAAAAAATTTCAATACATAACTTAAGATAAATAAGGGAAAGAGTGGGTTGAGAGGGGTGGGTGAGAATGTTGAAAAGGGTGACATTGATTAATATGTACTGTATTCATAAATTGATGGTTGAATGATAACTCCTTTGTACGATTAAAGATAATAAAATATTAAAAAACATGGGTGGGTGGAGGGACAGTGAAACTGGAAATTAAGGTTTTGGAACTCTTTTCTAATAGCACGTGAGATTTAGTTTTGCATTTGGGTGTCTTGAAGATGCCAGAAGAGCTGGTTATTCACATTTCTGAGCAATCATTGGTCACTCATAAATTCAGAGCAGGATGACTGTAGAATATTTAATTTTAATTTTATAATATGTGTTTGTTCTTAATACTTGTATATGGTATCGAGCAACAAATTCACAATTACAATTTTTACAAGCCAGGAAAACAATATGTTGAGAAACTTGACTAAAAATAACTCTAAAAATTCACCTAGGAGAGATAGTACTACCATATGGGATTCATACAAAACCACTAATTTTTCCATACAACCTAAGGCAGTTTTTTGTTTCAAACGCAGCCTTATTGACATCGAGAATCAGACGATTCTTTAAAGCAATGGACTGCTGTACACACTGTTTAGCTGTTTAGCAGCCAAATTCCCTCTACACGGTAAATGCCAGTAACAACCCCTCCTCAAGTGAGGATCATCAAACCTCTGTATTTTCTTCTGTAATGTGGGGCAGGGCAGTGGGCAAAATCATCCCTGATAGAGAATAATTGATCTAAGGTTTTACTTTAATACAGGCGTCCAGTTGGCTGTGCACAATAAATTGACTCATGATATGTGTTCTTGTTGCCAGGGGTGTCTATTTCTGGCTCACTCCCACAATCCTGATGTGGTGTTTGCATTTGGCTAACATTTTGTTACCTCTGTGTGTTTTATCCATTACTTCCCTATAACAAGTATGCTGATTAAAAACAGGTAAATTGGTTTAGTTCAAAATATTTTCTAGATTGCGACTGTTAAATTTAGTGTTTAGTGAATTATGTAACATACAGTCTAGTGTGCAAGGATAAAATTCTCCTGTTCCTGGAGTTCTATGAATTTCCAGATGGGGAAAATTTTGCAGGGAAATATGCCGTTGGCAGAAGGGTACTGGTGTCTTTTTTTTTTTTTTCCCCTTCTGGGTTTGGAACGAAAGTGAGACGGTCTATGCTGCTCTTATGCATTCTGCATAAAAGGCTTTGTAGATACCAGGAAGGTTGGATGGTTGCCAAGGTGGCCTGTGGGCAAATTGTAATTAACATGGACACACACTCTTGCTAAGGGTTTTGTTTCACCTGGGAAAATGACACAGCAAACTAATAAAGATTTCCTTGGCTTCAAGAACCCCATTGTTTCAGAGGGAAATGATTAGAGGGACCCCAAAGCAGTAAGAACACTACTGAGACAAACTAGGGCACTATGAAGTTTTCTGTGTAGTTGCATAGTGTTCTGTTTTTATGTGGCTTTGAAATTTGAGAGAGCTGTCCTGAATGGATGCCCCAAAATATCTTGGTGATATGAAAAGAATGCCAGGTGTTTCTGCTCATCTGCTTTTTCTATAAATGGAGAACATTTGTTGGTTTTTTGGACAGGAAGACAGGAATGACAACACAAAGCAGTGTAGTATAGACACAAGATTGTCCCAGCCAGGACTGTCTATATTGGTTAGCATGAGAGAAAACAGAAACCCAGACTTTGAGTTCTAAGAAAATCATTTTGCTTTGTTCTAGCACAAGGTAATTCCTCTACCTCTCTTTCTTCTACCTTCAGAGAATTAAGGTGAAGTGTCTCCTTACTGGTTGAATAGGCTTCTTGGGATTCAAAGTATCCAAATGCATTCTACTCTGACTCAAGAGAGGCTGGAAAGATCCATCTTTTCTGTCTAGTACCTTCTTTAAGTCTTGTTCTTCTCCTTGACACACTGTTACACATATCAATTTATTTGCAAAATATCACATCCCCAATATATACAAAATCTAGTATAAACATTTTTCCTTTCTCAGGTGCTAAATGTGCATGTAAGATCAGAGTGATCTTTCCCATCCTTTCTCCAGGCAAAGTCAAGTCGTGAAGTCGGTCTCATAACTGCCAGTAGCACTTCCTTCAGTCCATCTCTTTCATTTCTTCTCCTTGTGTAGGATGTGTCCAAGACCTTCTTGGTTTCTAGTGTCAAGCCTACTTTTCAGTAAGACTGGTATCTAGTAATCTTCTCCAGCTTCAGAAAACACGTTCTATGGTACTAATGCTGAGGTTGTCTCAGTGTAGATATTTTTTATTTGTTCATTTGTTTTATTTTGCTAGTGATGGGATTTTGGACACATATATGCTTGGCTTGCTTGTTTAGCTGGTACTCTACTACTTGAGCCATGCCTCCAGCCTAGCATTTGATGGTTATTTTGAAGATAGAATCTCTCTCTTGGAATTTTCTGCTCGAGTTGTCTTTGAACTGCAATCTTCTGGATCTGAGCTTCCTGAGTAGCTACGATGACAGGTGTGTGTCATCAGTGCATAGCTTCATCAGTATAGGCTGTTCTTTGTACTCTATTGTAATGTGGCATCTATATATCAAATAGATCTTATGTTTGATGATATGAGCAACACAAAGTAGAAATACATTACTGATGTACATGTCTCTGTTATAGTAATATTAACTCTAATAGCCACAGTGACGGAGAAACACTTCCCCTTTTTGGTTCTCTGAAGATGGTATTTGCTTTACATGCATTAAGAAATGAGATAAATGGTGCCAGGCCCTGGTGGCTCATACCTGTAATCCTAGCTACTCAGGAGGCTGAGATCTGAGGATCCTGTTTCAAAGCCAGCCTGGGCAGGAAAGTCTGTGAGACTCTTATATCCTATACACCACTTGAAAACTGGAAGTGGCACTGTGGCTCAAGTGGTAGAGCTCTCACCTTGAGCTGAAGAGCACAGGGACAGTTCCAAAGCCCAGAGTTCAGGCCTCACAACTGATGAGAGAGAGAGACACAGAGAGAGAGAGAGGGGAGAGAGAGAGAGAGAGAGAGAGAAAGAGAGAGAGAGAGATGTTATCTCTCATATTATTCAGGAGATTAGGATCCCTAAGCAGCTGTGAGTTGCCAAATTTCACAAACACAGTATGAAGTTAATAAGAAGAATAATCTGGGAAAAAACAAATCGTTTAAATAGGGATATAGGTGGATCCATTGCAACAATGAGATGTACAAGTCGTTATGTCGAAAACCAACTTTACAACTTTGGTGGTGGGGGGAAGGAGGATTGCGCGGGGGGGGGGCGGCAGGAGGGGTGAGGATGGGAAGGGATGGGAAGGGGAAACAAAGGAGGAGGCTACAATGCTTGAAAAGAAATGTACTCATTATCTTGCCCATGTAATTGTAACCCTTCTGTACAGTATTTTCACAATAAAAAAAAAAGAAGAAGAATCCATCCTAACTTGGACATTATCTGTGAGATTGGTGTTGAGTTCTGGCTGGGAAAATTGTTATGGGGTGACAAGTGTCTCTCAAAATTTTTATGTTGAATTTTTTTGTGCTCTATTACTTCAGAAAGCGATTTTGCTTGCAAAGAGAGTCTTTGCAGATAGAATTAGTAGGATCACATAGAGTGAGCCATGTGATTCAGCAGGATACATGGCCTTTTAAGGAGGGAAAATATGGACCCATACACCCCCCCCCCCAACACACATATGAAAGACAATTCCATATAGTGCTGCAAACCACGGAATGGCCAGAAGGTAAGAGAGACCTTGCATGAGGCCTTCCCAACAGATGTCAGCAGGAACACAGCTGTACTGACAGCTTCTCAGACTTCTAGTCCCAGAACTCACACCATTCCTAGTCATTTGTGAATAGTAGCTTTGGAAACATGATGCAGACACCACCACCTTTCTAGAGATGCTAAGCAGACAGTAGTGGCTTCACATTTAGTTTTTTGTTTTTATGTCTGACTGGGTGAATCGGACTTGCATCATCATATTCCAACAACTACTGCAGCAGTTTCATTTTGAATGATATATTAGTAAAATAATCCCCTGAAACTATAGAGAAATGAATGTTTCTCTTTTTCTCGTTCTCTTTCTTAATATATTTTATTATTGTAGAGGTGATGTACAGATGGGTAATAGTTACATAAGTCAGGTAATGAGTATATTTCTCAGGTTCAAATTCCCAAAGACTATGTTTTCCTGGGTACATGAATGTATATTTACATATAAACTCTGACATCTTACATTTTAGGAAAGTTTTTTAAATATTTAATTTATTTTTAATATTTTATTTTATTGTGAAGATGATGTACAGAAGGGTTTTGGTTACATGAGTAATGAATACATTTCTTGTTGAACATGGTTACCCCCTCCTTTTTTTTCCCCTACTATCCCTTTTAGGGAAGTTTTTTTCTCTTACAAGAAGTCTAACTATAGTAAGGCTGATTTTTCTAAAAATAAGATGTAGTAAATTTAAGTGAGAGCCACACTTTGAAATCTAAAGTGGCATAATCCCACATAGATAGTTCAGTTGTATCGGGCTTATGTGTAACCTGACCAGACTAAAGGCACAGTACCACTTTGTTTTCAGTCTCACAAGCTCTTCAAGTCAGGTAACTCATGCAACAAGCTGACTTCATGTCTAGTGAGCATTTTCTAGCATTCTCATTAAAAAAGAAGCTTTGTGTCTGATGTGACTTATTGTATTTCTCTCTTGTGAAACTTCCAGTAGATATGTTACAGGTTTTGATTTTTGTTGTCAGAATTCCGAAGAAACAAAGAATATTCTTAGTTTAGAGTTTTATTTTTTATTTTTATTTTTTGTTTATTTTCTTATTTTAAATGAAGCTAGTGCTGGTAGCTCATGCTTGTAATTGTAGCTTAAAAAAGTTTCTGGAATTCCATCGCAACCAATACTTTGGTTGTTCCAGATATGTGGAAAGCTAAGATCAGCCTCAACAAAATATAAAAGTTCACATGAAATGCTGACCCTAGTAATGTGTATATGTCATTCCAGCTACAGCAAGTACCATAACAAGGAGGATTGCCGATCACTACCCCAGGCAAAAAGCAAAAATATTGTTGAAAAAAATAACCAGAACAAGAAGTACTGGCAGTGTGTCTAAAGTGACAAAGTACTTGTCTAGTAAGTCTGAAGTACTGAGTTCAAACTCTGATAACTGCTCGCCCTCCAAATTTGCTTAACAGAAAGTCTACTATTGACAACATAATCGTCCTTATTCTTGTAAAGCAAGGCAATGTGATAATAAGCAGCTTTATTGGGGACATTTTAAATTAGGCCAGTCTTGAATTTGTTAATATGTGTGTGCATTTGAAAATTATAATGACATGATTATAAATATGACTGCATAGCTATAACCAGTGTTTCAGACTCTGAATTTTGCAGAGTTATACACCCCAAGTGGGGCTGATCATGTAGAATCACAGGCAGGAACACTTTGAATTGATGGTGGTGTTAGTACTTACTTGCAAGAGTTCGAAGAAAGCCTTTTTTAGTCTGTCATCTATCTATCTATCTATCTATCTATCTATATCTATCTATCTATCTATTGATGGATCTAGAATGACTGAGAGTTACAAGCTGCATTAATGCTCCCTGTATTCCCTTCCTTCCTTCCTTTCTTCCTTCCTTCCTTCCTTCCTTCCTTCCTTCTTCTTTCCTTCTTCCTTCTTTTGTACTAGTGATTAAATTCATAACCTTACACCTGTTAAGCAAATGCTTACCTTGTCATGAGTCCTTGGAGGTAGCACTAAATATCTGAATCCCCATTTCCTCTTCAGTAAAATCCATTTAAATTATTGTCTAACATAGCCCCATGTGTTGTGACGTCCAAAGCAGACAGTGTGTATGGGATACTTATAAGATGGTAGCACACAATGTTTGATTGTGATAATTAAAAATTCATCTTCACAAGCCATAGTACTGAACTTTTGTAACTTGCTTTTTAAGATAACTGAATAAAAAGCTGGATGCTGGTGGCTCACACTCCTAGCTACTCAGGAGTCTGAAATCTGAGGGTCATGGTTCAAAGCCAGCTTGAGCAGGAAAGTCTGAGATACTCTTATCTCTGCTAAACTATCCAAAAAGCCAAAAGTAGAGTTCTGGCTCAAGTAGTAGGAGCACTAGCTTTGAGCAAAAAGAATGTTAGGGAAAGAGCACAGGCACTGAGTTCAAGTCCCAGGAACAGCACATGCACACACAAATACACATACACACACACACACACACACACACAAACACACACACACACACAGAGATAAATAGAATAGGTAGATAGGTTCCATTTCAGAGATTGCTGGGCTTACCTTATATTGGAAAAAGATGTAGTTTAGTCATCTGCTAATTTAGTCACCAGATATCACATGGAATAATCTGCTTCCTAGGTCAATTTGTTGGTCAATACTCTCCCATCAATTGACTGACTATATTATTTCGTCTTGGTTCATTTCTATAATAAAACATAGTTTAAAAATTTGGAAGATGTAGAGTAGTTATAATGTTATTCATGCTATTAAAATACATCAAGGAAGTTTTCAATGTGTAATTTCACTTTTATGTGCATATGATATTAAAGAATATGTATGTATATGTGTATATTGTCACATTTAGTACCAGATATCAAATTCCATGATATGTACATGCTGAGCAGGTATATACTGCTGATTTACACCCTTTACCTCTATGAGTACATATTTTTATATGCATTAACAAGTACTGAGTGAATACATGTGTGTATAAATTATAAATACACAGATTATGTGTAAGTATATATATATTCTCATTAATAAAATGTAATATGTATTTCCATCCACATGAGGCAGTTTGATAGCCCTGAAGTGAAACCAAAACAAGATTGTACCTTGATAAAGCTATAGAGTAGTCACTACAGTAATGATCAGTGCTTAAGTATTCATATCTGCCATATTAAAACAAATACAAAATTTTAAATATTTTGAGTATAATTCAAATTTTTAAAAAGTGGACTTAGAGCCTTATCTTTGCTAGGTTGGTCCTCTCCCACTTGAACTACACATCCAATCCTATTTTTCTCTGGCAATTTTGGGCATATGTTCTAGAGAACTTTTGTGCCTGGGCTGGTCTTGAACTGTGATCCTCCTATTCACAGCTTCCTAAATAGCTAGGAATACAGGAACGAGCGATCAAATCCTAGAATTGAAAACAACAACAGAAAAAGAAAAAAAAAGAAAACAAAAAATAAGCCATTTTAGGAAGAATAATAGTAGCTCTAATACGTTTTCTGATAAAACAGAGGTCATAGAGCAAACACCATGTAATTCCTTAGAGAATGATATAAGCACTGGTCCTAGTGTCCTCAGGGGGATTTGCTCCGCAGAGACACGAGGAGCCAGGCCCAGGAGAGACCTCAAAAGAGTCCCATCACAGTGCAGGCCAGAAATGCAGATGTGCCACTTTTATGGCAAACAAACAAACAAAACCAGGGCATTAGTAGAAAGAAACCTGCTGATGCGCCATTTTCTGTTGGGCAAATGTTAGGTATCAGTGAGAGGAATGACTGTCAGTCTTCAGTCCCTTTTCCTTTTGGTCAGCTATAAAAGTGGTGCAAGAATCAAATAATAAAAGATGAGTGTTATTGACTAAAAGTGTCTAATTAATGATGATTTTATACTCAAGGTATAGTAACATGACCTATAGAAGTTTGCTCAAATCTATACAGGTAGATATGAAGGTAACTCATAACAGTATTCCCTAGATTTTAAGATAAAATTGTATCTGTAATGATAAAATTTAGCAAGCTTAATGCTTCACTTTTAGTGAACTACTAAGTGTCTCTTTAAATGGTGTATAAACATTTAATGTACTTGAAATATGGTTGTCACAATTTTAGTAAAACAAACAAACATTTTTTGGTGGTGGTCCTAGGGCTTAAACTTAGGGCCTTGGTGCTGTCCATGAGCTTTGGTTTGCTCAAGGTTATTGCTCTACCACTTGAGCTACAGCTCCACTTCTGACTTTTTTGGTGATGGATTAGAAATAAGAGTCTCACAGACTTTCTTTCCATCCTGGGCTAGCTTTGATCCTCAGATCTGGGGCTCCTGAGTAACTACAATACTCAGTGGCAAGTATTACATGTTTGTGTAATAATATCTACTACATATTTTATACATACTACTTGTTGAACTTTTAAATCATGAACTGTCTTCCTAGATAATTATGTATTGATGACAATAATAGTAATTAGTGGCATCTGTTGAGTGTTCCCAGTATGCTCATGTTTTGGTTATACGCTTATTTAGTTATGACTGTATACCTATAAAACAGGAAAGGCAATTGTTTCTCTTTGCCACGCATGGAGAAGCTGAAGTGTTCAGTGGTTAAATAAAATGTCCTGGATTACATAGAGGTAATAACAAAGGCAGACATCCAAATCAGCTCTTGGTCCATATTTGCCCTCAACTCTTCTGTTGACTTGCCTTTTGAGCATTTAAATTAGCATTTGAAGTAAGGGGTGACCATATCTGAAACAACATTAAACACGTTGTTAACAAATCTGTAGTTTCTTTCTCTATACCAGTGATATTTAAGTGGAGGGCATTTGGGTTACTATCTCTCTTGATAAAGGAATGGCTTTAAACAGTTTTTTCTGAGCTGTGATTTCCCCTTGAAATACATCAAGTATTAATGGAATAAACAAGTTCTGCCTCCTCCCCCGACCATCAGAATAATACATGTGAAAAAAAAATCTTCAAAGTAAAGTAGGAAAATAAAGATCAAAGGAGAAAACATAATCCTGTGAGAGATAGAACCGTCTTGCAAGATTAAAACAGATACTCTTTATGATTATGAATTTAGAGCAGCTGGAATGGATTCAGTCATGAAGACATTTCTGAAAGTGAGGGATAAAGAAAGTTAAAAAGACTTGTCATTTGGTGTTGAGGTCACCTGCTTCATAGCAGACTAAAATAGCAGAGTACAAGTATTAAGAATTCATTCTACTTTCCCGGTGCTTTTGTAGCTTTATTTTTAGAGCTCTGCCAACAGCAGTTGGGAGCATTGTTTGTCCAATGTGTCTACTCAGTCAGACTCACCTTCTCTCTTCAGTCTCTGCCTTCTTGGACAGATTCTGGAGCTCCTCAATAATGCAAATCTCTCATCTGGCTGCAGAATACTGAGCTCCTAAGCCAGGTCATTTTTCTATTGCTTGTTGACATGTTTTAAGGCTAAGCCATGTGTCATGAAATGGTGGTAGATAGGTAATGATACAGGAATTCTAAAAATATTTAATAATGAATGGATTAGGGCTAGAGATGGAGCTCAGTGAAGGAGCCCTTGCCAAGTGTGTTTAAAGAATGCATTAGATAAGCTGTTGTAAAGAACTGACGCATTAGGAAAACCTGAAAAGGTTTATTTTAGTGCTTCCTTTTTTTAATAACTCAAGCTAGGATTACAAAAGTCTCAAGCCACAAAATCATAGCACTAATTAATTAAATTTGATAAACTCAAAATGTGGGGGTTTTTTTTTGGGTCGGGTCGTGGGGCCTGAGCTCTGGGCCTGGGCACTGTCCCTCAGCTCTTCAGCTCAAGGCTAGCACTCTACCACTGGAGTCACAGCACCACTTCTGGCTTTTTCTGTTTATGTGGTGCTGAGGAATCGAACCCAGGGCCTCTGGCATGCAAAGCAAGCTCTCTACCACTGAGCCACTTTCCCAGTCAAATGTGGGTTTTTTATTCTTAAAGTTTGCCTCTTTGTTTATATTTCTGAGGAAATCAGAGGAATCTCTTGAGATGTGTTGAGACATGCTATTTACTCAGGAGAAAAGTGTAGCAATATCAAAGACATTATGAACAATCACAGTTTCAGATGCTTACATAGTAAAATTCAGGAGACAGCACTGAGCAGAAAAGACCCTATACCATAACATTCTCAGCAATGTATTCATGGTCACTGAAATTAGGAGATTGCAGAACTTCTTTTTTTTTCAGTTGTAGCTATACATTTCACCTGGAGGATTTCTAAGATTATCAGTGATTTATCCCCATGATAGAGAATTTGAGTAACAGGTCTGTTATTGGAATAAAAAAAAATCTCCTTTGGTTATTTTATTGCAAAGTTAAGGTTCAGACCCATTGACT
The DNA here is from genome assembly GCF_000151885.1 of Dipodomys ordii. Lineage (NCBI taxonomy): Eukaryota > Metazoa > Chordata > Mammalia > Rodentia > Heteromyidae > Dipodomys > Dipodomys ordii. The sequence continues at coordinate 8,950,592 of NW_012267306.1, forward strand.
TAGAGAAGACAATAGTAATGGCAGTTTAGTTTTTACTTGCAACTGGTTTGTTTTGTTTTGTTTTGTTTTTGGTCAGTTGAACTCTGGGCTTGGGCACTGTCCCTGAGCTCTTCAGCTCAAGGCAAGTGCTCTACCATTGAGCTACAGCACCATTTCTGATTTTCTAGTGTTTAATTGGAGATAAAAGTCTCATGGACTTTCCTGCCTAGGTGGGCTTTGAACACAATCCTCATATCTCAGCCTTCTGAGTAGCTAGAATTACAGGTGTGGGCCACAAGTGCCCAGCCAACTAGTTTAGTTTTTGCAGTTAGAGATCTTCCATCATTTATACCTGCGTCTTCTTGGGTACTACAAACTTCACCTTTCTTTACATTTAGTGTCCTATACTCAGAGTCTCTTAACAGGAATGCCATCTTTTGAGAAATGTAGAGCTATGTAAATTCCATTCAGAATCATCTGCATGCAATTATATTTGGAGCCTGGCTTTTGGAACATCCTGCATAAAAATATATCAGTATTAAGCCACAGGACTTTCATGATCTAATAATATGTACATAATAGTCATTCAAATATTTATTGAATACCTACCATGTAGAAGGCATTAATTGAATAACCAAGAAATTGGACCTTCTAATTCATTCTCAAGGAATTACTGTCTGCAGAACTAATAGACCTAACTAAAGAAATAATTAGCATTCCAAGACAATTGTGTCTCTTAGCAGTGTGCAGTAACATCTCGTGAGTACAGAGAGGGATTAACTCTGGGCTCTGGTGGTCACAAAGCACCACAGCTCTCTGGTTGTATTAGCAAAGCTTACCAGGTTGATGCTTGCAATGTTACACCATAGCTTTTCTCTTATAGTTGTTCTTTTTTAGTCTGAAAGTACCTCTCTGGCTTTCTCCCTTAACATAAATGTTCTTCATTCAATCATAATGTCTTGAGATAATCTTTAAATAGGAGGTCACCCCATGCTTAGAACTTTTTGAACATGACACCTATCTAAAACAAGGTCATTTTATTTATCTGATCTGACGGTATAGAACTGATAAGATGCAGGTGAAAAATTAATAAGCTGAATTTTCTGAGAACAGAAGTAGGAAAATATTTAGCAAGATAAAGAGTGTGGCCATCAATGGCAGTACATGCTTGCAGTCCTAGCTATTTGGCAGGCCTAGATTGGGAGGATCATATTTTGAGGACATCATGGGCAAAATGTTAGAGAGACACCATCTCAACCAACAAGTGGGGTGTGGTGGTATATTTCTGTCACCAGAAATATTATGTGAGAAGCATAGGTAGTAGAATTGTGGCCTGAGGCCAATCTTGGCAAACAAAATGAAACAAAACAATAAAACAGCAAATAAACAAAAAACACAGAAGACCTCATCAGAAAAATAAAGCAAAAAGAGAAGGGAAAGTGGCTCAAGTAAGCAGTGGTCAGGAAAGTATAGCAACTTAACTGCTGTGGGTCTTTAACTAAAGCCTCTCCTCACTGTCTCAAATGAATTTAGATTTAGTACTTGAGTGACAGCAACAAGTGCTGAAACCTAACCCTAAATCCCCCGTGCCCTGATGAGTTATGCTGAGTTATACATGGCAAATCACTGCTCTCAGGACTGACTGACCTAACAGATGCCTTTCCTGTTGACCACAGAATGACACTGCCTGAGACACAGGGCATGGCCCCATACTTTTCTTTTCTGAGATGGTAAAACTAGTCATTATGACCTAGGATATGAGATGAGCTAGTTTCCAATTGTATCTAAGTATGCCAAGTGCAGAATTACAGTTTTAAGTATAATTTTATAAAATATGCAAAAACAGACATACGAAACTACATTTTTTTTTCCTCCTGCAGTTGAACTGCCTTTTAATCTTGAGCCCTCATTAAAACGTCAACCAATGTAAGGATTCTTCTCTAACCCATTTAAACCAAGGGTGGTGAGTGAGGTGAGGTCTTGGGAAGGTTTAGCCAATTCCAGGTTTGTAATTAAGAGCTCAGAAGATAGTCTTTGAAATGGAGCAATCTTTTCTGGCCTTTGTCCCTACTGAAGTTCTGTAAGTATCCATGTTTCTGTCATGACCTCTTGGATGCACATGTCACATTCTGTCCTCCTCCCTGCGATCAAAGGTTCCTTCAGGTCACTCACCTCCATCAGCTATGTCCCTCTCTGTCTGTCTGCCTGTCCCTCTCTTTCTCTCTCTCCCTCCCTCCCTCCCTCCCTCTCTCTCTCTCTCTCTTAATGTTTTTTATTGTGAACCCCTCTGTACAGAGGGGTTACAGTTACATGAGCAAGGTAATGAGTACATTTCTTATCAAGTATTGTTGCCTCCTCCTTTGTTTTCCCCCTACCATCCCTTCCCTCCCACCTCCACAACTATACTCCCCCCACCTAAATTGTAAAGTTCTATGTTCAACAGTGTCTTGTACATCTCATTGTTACAATGGATCAACCTGTATCCATATTTAAACGTTTTCTTTTTTTTCCTTACACTCCCCAAATTATACCAACATCAAAAACAGTGATAATAGGGATTATACCATGGAGGAGGAACATACAAAGGAACAAAAAAAATCACATAGTATCTTATAAATATGTTAGAAATAATAGCATGAAAGAAAAAACAAACAAACACTGTATCCCCATCTTGGGGTTCATTTTGCTTAACATCATGATGTCATATGTACATAGCTTTTGACCTTTTCTGCTTGTCCCAGACATATGCTAGTTATTGCAAATAAGGGAAACCATAGGACCTATTATATTTCTTTGGGCCTGACTTACTTCACTTAATAGAATTTTTTCTAAGTCTTTCCATTTTCTAGCCCTAATGAGATTCCTCAAAAGACTCCATATAGAGCTTCCCTATGACCCAGCAATCCCACTTTTGGGCATTTACCCAAATGATCACGAACAAGACGATACTAAAGCTACCAGCACAACTATGTTTATTGCAGTATTATTTCCATAGTTAAGACATGAAACCAACCCAGATGCCCCTCAGTAGATGAATGGAATGGATCAAGAAGATATAGTGTGTGTGTGTGTGTGTGTGTGTGTATGTATATATGTGTGTGTATGTATATATGTATATATGTACAATAGAATTCTATGCCTCCATCAGAAAGAATGACATGGTCCCTGTCTCTCTTTTGGTCAGAGTTCCCAGAATTCATGTAGAAATCCTTTTGAGAAGGTGACTATCAGCATTCCTCCATGTTTCCCTTCGGCTGCTAATTCAATTGCACTGATTGGAAGTGGAGGGCAAGCACAATTTGAACTAATTGAACTCAGTTTTATCACTTCATATTTTACAAAACTATTCACTCTTAAATATTTTAAATGTATTTTCATAAACCCCTAGTAGTTACTTGTGGCAATATCTACTTTAGGGGATGTGGTGGGTCACATTAGAAGTTCAAAAAGATCTAAAAAGTCTTCAGATACTAGAAAGCATTTATTTTGAGTATGTTCCTTCATCCTCCCTGACACAGGGTAGTTTAACAATTAAAATACTACTCATCTTGGGAGAGATTGAGGAAGACAGTTTGCCTCACTCTCTGTAGCTACCACATAGATTGAGTGAGTTCTGATTCTATGCTAATCACCCTAATTCTTTCCTTCTCCATTGTGGTGGACATGACACCAAAGATGGTTAACATCACAGTTCAATTTTGGTATATAAAAAAAAACTCTTTCAGATTTTATAGGATACAGATATGAGGATTACTGCACTCAATGAAAACATGATGAGACCTTTGTGATTATTCTTGGAGAAATAGAATTGGATACTAGAGTCTACCTGCCTTGTAGAGATTTCTACAAATAATCTTCAGCAAATACCATTGATTGTGTAAGGAATTTGCATGTTTTGTCTCTTGCCACCAAAACCATTCTAACAAATGTAAGAATATATTGGTTGGCTAAAAATATTCTCAAATATATAAATCCCAGAATCTTTCTCTGATCAACACTGTCTTATTTTAAGTGCAGTCTTATATCTTAGCTTTATCATCGTCAGGACTAACAGATAAGTTCAAAATCAGAGCCCTTTTTGGCCCTGTTCTCCTTTTATCTTTTTGCTTCCTTAGTTTACTGAGTTTATTCTTGCCAATAGTGGTGCTCTGTGGGTGATCTAAGATAAGAAATTTAAATATAATTAAGTACCTTTCCATTTTATACATTTCTATCTCCCTTCTATGTACAATTGTCTGCCATATATTATTATTATTATTATTATTTGCCCTACTTTCTGTTCCCAGAGCTATTGGTTTAGGCCAAGACTCAGTCACTTCTGAGCCAGATTGTGATGTTTTCTTATAATAAATAATACTCTGTTAACTTTTTACATTTCAATGCAAATATTCTGTTCTCCATTTTGGTTTCTCATATCTTAAAAAGCAAGTATAAAAACTATCATTGGACTTACTATTTGTAGGCTATTAGTCATTATTTTTAGCTACAACATACTTAAAAAACAAAACAAACTGTCTTCCTTCTGTTTTTACCTTTTCATCTTAACAAATGGGAGTGATAGTAATAAACACATAGATTTATTGTCAGTGTTGGTGAGGAACAGGAACAGGAACAGGAACAAGAGCAATATTACCTAAATACTTCTTCTGTGACTTTATACTCTTCTTAGGCTGGCCTTTCATAATCTAGCTGGTTCCTTTCCTGTTATTCCTCCAGTATCATCTGTTAATGATCTGTTAATCTTTGTTTTGTTTTTTTCTTGGTAAGTAACAGCTTAGTATCTTTTACCACATTTTATGTCCATAGTTTCATTTCTAAATAGCATGTCTTTTCTACTGTGTCCTATGAAAACAGGAAAGGAATACTAACTATTTAAAATTACAGTTCTCTGTACCTACACTTCTTATCTCATTTGCACATTTTATTTTTCGCTGGCCCTTACAAATATTTAACAATAGTTTTAGTTTAACTTTTGGTCTTTCTCTCTCTCTTTCTCTCTCTTTTTCTGCTGTGTGCTCTGTCTGCATACTGAGAACATGAATGAACATCTCTGATATCTTTTTTTTTTTTTTTTTAATTTCCAATGCTTGATGCAGTAGCTGGCATATGGTGGGTACTAAAACACACATTGGCTAACTACATGAATTAATGAAGCTACAAACCAGAAAGCTTGAAGAACTTGAATTGGTGATTTCAGTGTAAAAATTTTTCTTGCAATGTAGGTTCTATTAATTCAGTGAGGTTAAGGTTCAGTTATAAGGTTGTCTGCCAACAGCCTCACTTCCAGCTTTTTCCTTCTTTTGTGTAATGACTGGTATAATATTAAAATGTAAGAAGGTGGAAAGAGAGATAAAGGCCACCAGGCCTCCCTGTCTATGCATTTACATCCACATGTGTTCTGAACTTGTAGAGAGTATTTTTTCTTCAAGTTAATTTTCAGTCTTGTGAGGTTAGTTCAATTTCTACATAGCTCTTGAAAACTCACAATAGAGATAAATTAATGATTTCTGAGTTTAGTTCTGCTAGCAAGTTGGTTATGTTTTTGTTTTACTTTTTTTTTGGTACCAAACTAAAAACTTCATCACATAATAACAACGAACAAGTCAGATATTGATCTGTAGCCTCCTCAGATTGGCACTGCCCACTAAAATGTACACGTTTTTTTCTGTACTATTGTCAAAATAACTCAGTATGTTATTAAAGGAATAAAGTCTATACTTATAATCCTTGTTATTCAGGAGGCTGAGGTCTGAGGATTGTGGTTTGAAGCCAGTCCAGGCATAAAGGTCTGTAAGACACTTGTTTCTTTAACCACAGAAAGCTGTAAATAGAGGTATGACTTAAATGTGAGAGTGAATGGAAAAGCCAAGTGAGAGCATGAGACCAGAATTGAAGCCCAAGTACTGTCACACTGAAACAAAAAGAAATTAAGAAAGAAAAAAAGAAAGAAAATGAGAGGGATAAAGAAAGGAAGACTGAAAGGAGGGAAAGAAGTAAGGAAAAGAGGGTAGATTGATTGCATTTGTATGTACATTTTTATAATTTAGGGAGGGGAAGAGAAATAAGAAAATGCTTATATAAGGATACAGGTTGACCCATTGTAATAATGAGATGTACAAGACACTATGCTGAAAATGAACTTTACAACTTGGGGGAGGGGAGGGACAAGTTGGGGAGGGAAAGAAGGGATGGTAGGGGAAAAACAAAGGAGGAAGTAAAAGGCTCTATAGGAAATGTTCTCATTACCTTACTCATGTAACTGTAACCCCTTTGTACAGTATTTTTACAATAATATATAATATATATAATTAAAAAAAGAAAAAGAAGGTAGAAGGAAAGGGGAAAAAGGGGAGAAAAAATAGCTCAATGGTCTGAGTAAGCTCAGAAATGAGTGGAGCCATCTGTAAATATGTATTTAGTTTTTTTGTGTCTAATAACAGCATTTCATTTCTCTGTGTATATGAACATAAATATGTCACTCATATATTTACTCAACACATCCACACCAAAAAATACAACTCATTCTTTCTCTGACTGGAAACAGTTTGGTTAAAGGAAGCTTTTCTAAATGTAATGATGTTTGTCTTTACTGTGGCAAAGACAGTGAAATTATAGCAATAGCAAATTAGCTGATTTTCTGTGGTAAAAATCACAAAGATTGGGATCCTTTTCTTCCAGAAGTGCTCTTTCTTCCTCACTCTTGTTAAGGCTTTCCTACTAGGATTGGGCTCTCGGCTAGCAAATGACTTCTTGTCCTTAAGTAGCTGTGGTGGCTTAACCTTGTCTGGTACAGTTGATATGTTTTAAGGAGTGACTTCATCTCTAGATATTCAGATAAAAATATAATTGGACACAGCCTCTTGTAAATCTTTGTCCTTGGCTACTGCCTCCATTTGTCTAATCCTGTTCCATGAGTGCCTCTCACCAGGTCCTAATAAACTCAAAGCTATTGATTGTTGGTCATTTTATTTATAATACCTGCCTTCCCCTTTTCCCATTTATCATCTAGTAGAAGTCATTTTTTTTTTTCCTATGAGGACCCAGAAAGTCTTACATTTCAAGCACTGTGAATCTTGATTCTACCACTGTGTTTAGTTGGTTACTGATTTTTCTTTTAAAGTGGTCTGTGTCTCCTCTATACAAATGCCTAAACTCAGTGGGATTCTGTGTGCTGACCACATTCACTAATACAGCAACAGTGCTCAGCATTGCTACTTTTTTTTTTTTTGCAAATACTTCACTAAACCCTTACTGCGTATATTGGAATCACTGATTTTGTATTGTGTTCCTCCACTAGTGAGTGCACTCTCAGTGTAAACTTCTGCGTTTTCAAATAGCCAGTTCTATTAATAATAATTTTCAAATAGCCAGTTCATTAGCAATAAACACTTGTCACAGAAACATTTTCATAATTACACATATAAGATAAATGTAATTAGGAAAGCAGTATTAAGAATGCCAAAGAAATATTTATGAAACTTACATATATTAAAATAATAGACACTCAATAGACATTTTCTGATAAATCTGAAATGGTTATATAGGATGATTTTTGAAAGTAGACTCCTTACCATAAATCCTAGCAAATACAGAAAATAGCAGCAAGGGAAAAAATACAGGAAATGTTAGGTGCTTCTTTGTAATGCCATTCTTAGTACCTATTATTCTGACTAAAGTTGAAAGAGCAATAAAATGAGAAGGGTGCTGAAAAAGAACTGGAGATAGATTCTTCATGTGGCCAAGATTCTTAGTATCTAAGGACTGATTCATTGAAATCAAGAGAGAGGAAAGCTACAGCTTTATGTATTTTTTTTTCATTATATGAGCTTGAAATGGTCTCAGGTCTCCATTTCTTCTCTTACTCTTAAGTTTACCTCCCAGAACATCAATAGATTCTTTTTTTTTTTTTTTGGGTCCGGTTGTGGGGCCTGAACTCTGGGCCTGGGCGCTGTCCCTCAGCTCTTCAGCTCAAGGCTAGCACTCTACCACTTCCGCCTTTTTACTTTTTTTTTTTTTTGCTTATGTGGTGCTGAGGAATAGAACCCAGGGCCTCAGGCATGCAAGGCAAGCACTCTACCACTGAGCCACCTTCCCAGCCCCTCAATAGATTCTTATAGGCTTTAATGTTATTTCATTTTTAAGACGAGTGTCTCCTTTTATAGCCCAGATTGGCCTTGAATTTTCCTGACTTCATTTCCTGAGTGCTGGGATTAACAGTATGCCACTATGTCCTGCTTGAGTAGACCTTTCTTCACAGTCATTTTTCTTAGTCCCCCGTTTTTTTATATCATAAGTATGCAAATTTGAGCTTCTTTGTAAATACAGTCCATCATTGGGTAGCTCCTCTCAGGAGTTCAGTCACTGACAGGGGCAGATATTTGGACAATAAATGCATTTTAACTACTGGGAATACTTTTAAGTCTTAGTGTGAATTACATCAAAATAATTATAGGAATATGCAGATATTGCATCTTTTATGTTTGCTATTACATTGAAATGAAATAGCCAAGGGCTTAAATTTTATTTCAAACTCTACATTCTTTTTCATTTATATATTAAAAAATTGAAAATATAATCTAAGTAGTTGTACAAAAAGATTTCAGCTCAACATATGTATTTATTAGTTCAATGTATCTTGATCAATGTCAACCTTTCTGTGGTTCTGCCCCATCTTTCCCAACCCCACTCATCTCCTCAAGTTCTATTTATATCGTATTAGCTCCTCTTTTTATTTGTATTTTTTGTTATACCATAGATACAGTAGTATACTTGGAGCCATGGAATAGTATGTTCACATTTCCACAGCATTCAGTATGGATCATATATTCATTTTATTCAGAATACAGTGCTATTCTTCGTGTAAGAAATCAGATATTTTTGTTGCAATATGGCATTCATTTCTTTCACTTCATGAAAGCCATTAATGTCAAAGCACAGATTTTAAAAGTTACATACAAGTGTAACTTTCTATGCCATGTACTCCCTCCCTCCCCTGCCCTCCCTCCCTGCTTCCTTCCTTCCCTCCCTCCTTCCTTCCCTCTTTCCCTCCTTCCTTCCCTCCTTCCTTCCCTCTTTCCCTCCCTCCCTCCTTCCCTCCCTTCCTTCTTTCCTTCCTTCCTTCCTTTCTTTCTTCCTTCCTTCCTTCTATATTTGAATCTTTCAATACTGAACTGCAAGATAAATTACCTGTAATTTCATGGTAAGACTGATGGAAATAGTTGATAAGTCCAGAATATTTATTAGGAAAGGAGAGATCATCTTTCAAGGTTAGGGCTAATAAAATGGCTTCCTAGTTGAGCTTTTGTTTCCTGATGAACCATAGGGATATCTGAACATGGAAACATTGCTAATTAGAATTTATGTATTGATATAGGAAAGGACTTAGTAATTATTTTTCCCAAGGCATTTAAAGTTTGAACATTTTTCTTTATTCTCTTAAGAACATAAATAAATGTATTCATTCTAAGCTTTCAGTTATTAACATAATGCTTTCACAGGGCTACTGTCTCATAAAAGAACATGTGAAGGAAAGAGAAAAGTTTATATGACACAAAGAATGACCATTAAAGCTGGGAAGAAGGTTTCATCTTTTCAGTCTCCCCCTCCCTCTGCAACAACTTTTTAAGCCTTGTTTTCAGTAGTTGCAAAGTAACCTAACAAAGAAGGAGAGGTACAAAACTTTTTGTTAGAAGAATTTTAAAGTATTTAAAGTCAAATATATATATACCCTCTCTCGGTGTGCCACAAAGTTGATACCTTACTGTTTGGAATTTAAGCATCAGAATCTGGGCAATCTATGGTTTCAGAATTAGATTGGTCTGCAAAAAGTCAATCAGCAAGGGAAAGAAATGGCATAATTTGCCAGTCCCAATCTGTCTGCTATTGGAAATGATGAGGAATTCTTCTGAAATATAAAATGGGCAAAGCATGCATCTTGTTTCCATCTTTATGCTGTCACTAGTCTGTTCTCAGATTTTCAAACCATCTCTGAAAGAGCTTTATGTCACCTGGCACCTTTGAGTGTGGTTAGATGAACTGTGAGTGATGCTCAATATTGACAAGTACAGTACAAATAGCAGATGGGGAGGCATTGATGGAGACATCCTTTAATGAGCCAGTTCCCTTGCTTAGATGTACTGCTTTTTGGCATAATTTAGCTCTTCCTCTCCTTCTCCCCTCTCTCCACTATGTTTCCATACTGTGTTTGTTAGTAGGGAAAAAAATTCAAAGGTTCTTTTATATTTCTTTATGGGGAAAAATAGGAAAATGTAAGACAGTTTCAGCCTCAAATGGAAGCATCCATAGTAAATGGAGCTACTAAGCATGAATATGAATAGTTTTTTTAACATGATATACTTTCTATGATGACCATTTAAAAAAGATTATTTAATTTCTCTAATAGTGTTAGTCCTTTCATGAATTAGTGTTTTCTGTATTAGATACTTTCATGTATTTTTATGTGACTGTTTGGGAGGTGCTGTCCAATCACTAATTCTAAACACCTCAAAGAAGATGTCTTACTCATCCTGTATTTGCTCAGTAAACTGCTGTTAGAAATAGCATTTTATATATTTGCTGTACAGTTTGTGTTAGGGTCTAAGCTGAAGCAATTTCTTGTTTCTGATCTAGTACTTATTATGGTTTGCCTTTGGGACTCTCTAGTACCAGTTTTATTTCAACCCTAGCTTTGTTTGCTTAATTACCTGAGAGCAGGGAGAATATTGCAGTCAGAGGAGATCCTGTGTGCTCGGTTCAGAGTGGTGTGGCCATAGACCAGTAGGGAACTTCTGAGAAACAAAAGGAATTAAAAATATTCTTTTGATTCTAGTATACTTTTTTTTCAGATGTACAGTTTTTCTTTTATTATAATAGGAACAAAAGATTACAAGGAGGGCCACATATTTTGTGTGTGCATATGTATACATGCGAATGTGTGTGCATATTTTGACTTTGCCTTTCTAAGTAAACTTTTTATTTTATTTAAGCTTACCTTCTTGAGTGTATTAGCAATTTTATGAGACACAACATGATGTTTTGATTCTTGTAAAAATTAGGTAATGACCCAAACAGGTTCATGAGGTGAGGGATACCTTCACTTTAAACTTCCTGTCTTTTTTATGGTTGAGTATATTCTAACCCCTGCCTCCTGTTGGAGCACTACAATGTACTGTGGAACATCAGAACTTTATTAGTGGGTCATGTTAGGAGGAAAGGCAAGCATACTACGGTTAGAGGAACTTTATATATATTTCAGTACTATCTGCACAGGGTGAGTCCTGTGCAGGACCTCATATGAATTTTCAGCCAGTTGCTTACTACTTCCTTCCTTGAGAAGAAAATGCTGGCTTTAAATAAGGGTAGCTGCAAGCTTCCTGCTCTTTGGTGCATCTGAATTGTGCTTGGTGGGCCTGATAGTCATAAACACAACATTCTTTTCCTCTCAGGGTTCCCTGTAGATGGTAAGCACAGAGATTACCTTGACTTCATGAATCTTATGCAAAATGGAAAATGCCATGAAAAATAGAATATCAACCTCAATTGATTTTTCACAGTGCTGTGTTCTTTGCTTTCAGAAAAAAAGGTCTAGTTTCAGAAAGAAAGGACATCTGGATTTTATTTTCTAATTAAAATGTATCTAATTAGATATATTTATCCACCACTGATGCACTAGCAAAGTAGCTAAGCAAAGCCCAAACAAACCCTGGCCCCCTTTGATTAGAAGTCTAATGAAATTTCTAGAATGCCTTCTACTTTGTAAGGTGAGAGCAAATTTATGAGTAGAAAGGCGGTACTTCCCTGTTGGCAGGTAAAAAGAAGGCAGTTCTGCCCATGGAAAGTTGTAGTGGAGAGAGATTAGCTCAGATTTTCATTGGAATTGAGGAACCTGAACAAAGCATGCTATGCTGGTGGGTTTTCATTTCCTTTGCATTTGCATCTTGCTAAAACAACAATTCTCTTTCTGCATTTTTCCCCCAGGTTTTTTTGAAGGGTAAAACAAGTGTCATAGTGTAAGAGAGCAAATTTTAAACAATGGTCCTCCTTTGGATAATTTGAACATCTTTGGAAATCCAGGGCTCATTTACAAGTGTGAAATCTAGTATTTTTATGGAACCTTTCACTGTGGGAATATTTCTGTAATCTATGATCTCATAGATGGTGCCTTTCAGCATGATTAGTCATTTGGAATTAAAACAAACTGTTGACTAGACAAATCTATGGAATTATCATAGCCCCTCCCTCATATTAATGTGTGCTGATTCAAAAGAAAAAATTAAAGGAAAGACTATTAGATTTGGAACCGTGAAGAAATATTGCTCAAAGTGTATGTTGTTTGACTTGGTCCTGATCCTCATTGATCCAGTAGTGATCTTAAGTTTCACATATATAATAATATTTAATAAGACATCTTAAAAATGTGAATGAAAATTGAAATTGTAGTCAACAATGCTTTAAATATTGAAGGATAAGAAAGACACATCTATTTCCAAAGATTTCCTAAGGTTTATTGGGAGGGGGGAGGAGAAATGATAGCAAAACTGGTAGAGAGAAGAGACAAGAGAGACAGAGACAGAGAGACAGAGACAAACAGATTGAGAGAGAATAGAGAGCACGCCTCTTAGGGAAGAACTACTCATGTATATTACAACTCTAGCTATTATAGTAAGGACTTTTAATGATTTATAAGGGATGTATGGCCTTATGATTTTTTTCTCAAAGACTTAAGTACAATAATTAATAAACTGTCATGATTATTCCTTAGCCACATTATAAGCAACATTTTAACTTGTTATCAGTTAATAATATGGAGAAGTTATTTATATGTAAAAGGTATTTTTGTTAAGATGCAATTAACAGTTAATTACTGTTAAAATGATCATATGGTACAGTATATTTTTACAACAAAGTAAGTTTGATACATTTGCATGCAATGTTTGATGTTTGATACAATGTACAATTGTATTTTCTTTCTCTCTTCATTGTGCTTTGTGTATTTCTGCAGTTTTGGTTCTCAATGCCCCTCCTCCATTAACATAATCACTATGCTAAAATGTAATTTGTAAGGAGAACTAATTTCTTCCCATAATCTCATGTGTAAGTGTGTCTCCAAAGCATTATGTATTTTGCACTTTCTAATGACGTGCAATTGCATTGGTATAAAAGTTGCCACAGGAGAATGAAGCACAGAGAAAGGATTGAGGAGTTGGTTGATTAACTGGGAAAGATGAGCAGTGCTGTGGGGTTTTGCTCTGCTTTCCCCTTGCTGAGTGCTCTTATTGCAGTGGTTATTGTCTTTTGCTTAGGCAAAAGCTGCTACTTACCTAATGGTAGCTGGGTTCCTCCAGGGGGTTTTGTAAAAGATTCTAAGAATGTATAGACTTTCCTTGAAGCAATTTTTTTAATTACCTGAAAACATTTAGTTTCTTGTAATGTGCTTATAACTCTTAGACTGAACAGTAAAGCCAGGTTTCATTAATGCTCGCTGCTTAAAAGATTTAAATGCAGGATTGAATTATGTGTTTTGTCTGCACAGTCTTGCTATCATGTTTCAAAATTATATTGTATGTGAGTTCTTTGGAAAGCATCAGCATATTTTATCATGAAAACAACAAGTTCCTAGACTCGATTAATTCACACTGTAACTGTAGAGCCTTACAATGGAACTGTACCAATGCTGTTGATCTTTGTATTTTCATGTTTGCTTATCCATCTTACACTATCAATGGGAAACATTTGTAGGTACCAGGGCTAAAGGATGAAGGTGTGGAAACAGAAGGATGTACAAAAAAAAACAACAGCTTCCTTTGAACAGTTCATTACTTCTTCCATAAGTCAGTTACATTTAGTTCCCATTTGAGAATTGTAGCTCTTATAGCTCTTTTTAACAAAGGTAGGAGTGAAGGGCCCAACTCTTTTAGCCAGAAAGTAACAGAAACTGCACTGGTAAACAAAGGACGAAGTGAGCGAAGTATGATCCTGCTCTCAGTGTGCTTGCAATCTAGCATAAAGATGAACAAGTCTTCGATTCTGTGTCATGTGCAATAATGAAGTTCTATATAGGCTGCTGAAGGATGAACAGGAACCATTAATGCATACAAAGGAGAAAGCATTTGTGCAGGGCCTCTATTTTAGCAGAGGCAAGAGTGTGCAGGAGCATTTCAGTACATTACTGTGATTTATGCTTGGTCTACATGCATTAATTGATTCTTACATCAGGCCCTGAACTTTTCCCTTGTGTCTTGCATCAACATTCACTGAAAAAGAGCCCCATCCCTTCTATTTTTGTCAGGGAAATGCATTTTCTGTTGATTTCTGCCTCATTTGCTTTAAAGTTAAGAGGAAACTATATTTCCTTTAATCACCCAGTTTTGTCAGTCATATACAAGGCAAACGAATAAGCTGTAAACTTCTGTATCTGTAGTACTTTAATGAAGTATTTATTTCCTATTGAAAAACAATTTCTTTCATGAAAAAAGATTTTCTTCTTCTTCATTTAACCAGAAGTCATCTATTTTTTGTTTTAGTATGAAATATTTTATATCCCAATTGTATTAAGTGCTAAAAGTATAAACTAAAAGTGACTGCAATATAGTAACATAAAGTGGGTATCTTCAACAGCAAATATGGGGTAGCCTTCCCTGAAAAATAAATTTTGATAGTTGTTACACAAGAAAAACAAACAGCAAATATTAGTTTCTCCTAGTTCTGGAGGCTGAAAGTATCTGATCAAGGTGAGGATGTAGATCCTGTCTTTCTTCTTGTGGGTGACAGCCTCTACATTGCATTCTCTTGAAGTGGAGAGTTGTTTATCTCCTGCTCTTATATAATCCCAAAATCTCTAATGAAGGCCTCATCTTCATAACCTTATGTAACCTTAATTACTTTCCGAACACTCTCCAAATATAATCACACTGGGGTTAGGGCTTCAGCACATGAACTGGTGGTGGGGTGGTCATAATTCAATTGATTGCATTGATTGATAGCATTATTCAAATCAAAATAAAGGAGCTTTGGAACCATCATCAGTTATAACATTAATTCTCTAGGGTTTTAGTTAGATTATTCTGGATAAATTAGGGATTTACAGGCATAGTATAATTGAAAAGGAGCTCAGTTTCCTGTATCTTTTGCCAGTCATATTTTTAACACTCACTGACTGTAGATGATGGGTATACTTACTTTGTATAAACTTACATATTTTTGCAGAAGCTGCTTTGTTTTATGCTAAATATTTTTTTTTAAGTTGGAAGTGGAGCTATGGCTCAAGTGATGGAGCATTGAACACAAAAGTTCAGGGAGAGTAACCTGGCCCTAAATTTAAGCCCTAGGACTGGCGTGCGTGCGCGCGCGCACACACACACACACACACACACGAAACCATTGGTTTATTCAGATGGCTTACTTTTCAAATTGTCTTACTGTAATAGGTACGGTTTACATATTTATTAAAGTTCTCACTAGACATTATAATTTTTACTAACAGCAACCATTATATGGGAATCTAGATGCATGTATTATTATATATTATCAATTATTTTGCAATATTAATTATGTAATATTAACATCAAATACAATTAATCTGTAATAGGGAAATTTAAGCAAATTGGTGAAAGATTTTTTGTGTTATTGGACAGAGAGCTCAGGTGGTAAATGACAGCAAAACAAAAGCAGTAAAAATATCATACTTGAGCTTATTCTGAAAGCCTCGGCTCTTTCATTGAATTGCACGTCTTTTCAGACTAATTTTCTTCTAATTTATTTTGCACAAAGACCAAATATGCTGTATGTTTTTATTAGAGCTCTTGAGGACATTATCTGTTTTTCAATCTCAGCATTCTTCTGTGAGTCTTACATTTTCCCTCCCCCTTCCTTCCTTTCTTCTCTCCCCTCTTCTGTCCGTCCTTCCTTCCTTCCTTCCTTGTCTTGTAACTATTAAAAATCCTTTTCCTTGTTGGTTTGTATATTTACTGCTCTACTTCTTTTCAGTCCTTTCTCCTCCCAGGAAGGGCTCAGTATGAATAATTGAATAGAGAGTAGTTCTTACTTCAGAGTGGATAGGCAGGGTAAAGCTGGCAACACTGCTGGAGAGCATCCATGGGATAGTAAGTTTAGCCCAAGGACCCGTTTTTTCTCATTCAGAGTAGATCGGTCCCCTCTCCCACCCCCATCTCAATAAAACAAGCAGAAGCACTATTTTTGTGAACATTTTTGCTGGAGGAAAATACCTAGTATGAATTATGATGCATTTCTGACCAGGGTTGTGTTTTCATGGGTATATGTATAAATATTTCTAGTGGTTTATATTACAACTTTTGCTGCCTTTTAGATTACTAAATAATGTAACAGTGTGAGTCCTTTTTACTGCTATGGAACTAGTGACTTATAAGGAACCATAGTCACTTCCTTGAAAGTAGTGAAACGATTGAATGTCAGGCCCCAGAGAGAGAATTGTAAGTCATCAGGAAATCCTCTGCTGCCATGCTGTATCTTCATGCAGAATTATCTCCATGGTTATTTATCCTTGTCCTTTTGGGGACAGAGTAAATATTTAGGGACAGCAGCCATAGAATACATTTTACACTCTTTCTAGATATCTAAACATGTCACTTAATTAGTCTTAAATGCCAATAATTCATCTAATCTTTTCAGCAGCACCATTTCAGGCCTTGTAACATTTAAGGTCTCACAAAGCGTATTATGGAGGAGGTGGTCCCCTTACACTTACTTAGACAACTGATAACAAATAAAAGGTCATTTTCTGATTTAAGGGGTCACTTTCTTTTCTTCTCTGGAGGGCTGCCATCCCGCCCACCGCCCCTCCCCTAAGGCTTCTTTGAATGGTCTGTGTGAATGGGCCAGCATGCCTCTGTTGCAGCTCAGCCCCACTTGGTGCCACACTTGAAAAGAGCAGGTGCCGGTCAAAAGTGAATGGGACAGCCCAGGACTACTGCTGGGAAACACACTCAAACAAGGCATAAACTAATCTGGAAATGACTTTAGACAAAGGAAACAAAGGACACTTTAGAGTCCTAGACACATCCTCACTTGACAGAGGAGGGCTCTGGGATGCTAAGCCAAGGAAGGCCTGGTTACTTTGGGTTTCATTCTAGTGAATGTTAGAAAAGAAGGACAAACTGAGTATCATAACGTCAGGAAAATTTATTTCAATTCCCAAGAATTGCTTTCTGCAGTTCCCCATCATACGTATTTTCTTTTCTCACCAGAACCCTGTGTCTGTAACCTGCCTTCACTCCTTATTTGTATTACTTCCAAATTTACGGTTTTCTTTTTTAAGGATGTTTTCTGCAAGTCAGAAAGCTTTATTCCTCTCCTCATTGTGCAAGTGTGTTTTTAAAATAATTATCTCATATGTGATATGAATAAAATATGTCAAGAAATAGTATTTCTGTGAGCAATATGATAGAAAACAAAAAAAAACTTTTACAGAATTAAAGACAGGGAAAGGAAAATAGAAATTAAAGAGCCAGGTACCTTGAATGCGGATATAAAAAAAAACCATAGGATATTGTAAAGTTGTTAAAAAGCAAACTTCTAATTATGTTCTTGAGCCAAAAGAAGAGAAACAAGTTTGGCATGAAATTTTTATATGGATCAAATGAAATAATTGGTCAATGAGCTCAAGTCCTCTCTCCTTAGGCTAGAAGTAAAATTTTCCCTGAGTTTTTAATTCACGAGTTATAGAAGGATTAGACAAAATAACAAACTGAAACGATAAAAATAATTTTGCAGAGTTTTAAGACATTTAAGTTTAAGAAGATGGTGTTGATCTGCATAAAATTTGAATTCTAGAGGGATATATAAATTCTTTTAAAAATACTGATTTTCTTCACTAGGCTAATGACAAATGTAGTTATAAATAAATTGAGACTATATTCTGGATAGAACTCTGGAGTTCACATAGCCTTTGTTGCTTAATAGGAAAATATTTGCATGCATTAGCAATAAATGCACCATTGGTGTGATGTGTTTGGGAAAATGGAAGTCTTATTAAAATGCTTATTAAATAAATGTTATTTCCTCTGAGTAACCTCTTGTCTTTATTTTTTAAAAAATGTGTGCTAAAATAGTGTCTAGAGGTGCTGTAGGCTTCTCTTTATGTAACGGTTCTAGGTCTTTTATTTATTTGATGTCAGTTCTGGAGCTTGAACTCAGGGCCTGGGTGCTGTCCTTGAGCTTTTTTTGCTCAAGGCTAGTACTTTACCACTTGTGCCTCAGCTCGACTTCTGCCTGTTTTTGGTGGTCTACCTTTCTTTGGAACTCAATTGGAGATAAGAGTTTTGTGGACTTTCCTGCCTGGGCTGGCGTTGACCCATGATCTTCAAATCTTAGCCTCTTGCATAGTTAGGATTACAGACACAAGCTACAGGTACTTTTAACAGATGAAAAATTGAATGGTCAATTCTTCAGATTCACAAAGATATTCAACACTTTTGAACTGTTTACCCTCTATATTTAAATTCTGGCATAAAGTAAATATTGAAGTATTGCTGTTTCTTTTCATCCCTCTTCTCTCCTTCCTTTCTCTCTCTAGTAAACTATACTATCATGGTCTTGAGGTTTTCTTCAGTTCTCCTTCACTTTGTTTTTTACTAAACTCTCACAGAAGCAAGAAAACATATTTGTCTTTGTGACACTAGCTAATTTCACTTGTGACAATCTCCAATCCCAATGAGTTTTTCAAATGAGTGGTTCAAGAACAGTGCACTGATTTCACACCTTGAGCTCTGAAGAAAGAATGTCCAGTGACTGTTTAACATTTACACCCATACTTCCGATGAGAGTTTCAGTTAGATTTTCTTTGGGAGGTCTTAATGATTTCCCCCAAACTTGCATTGATATAGATGGTTGTGACATAGCAATGACTATACATTTAATGATACAGTAGGAGAAGGCCAATTTCATTTCCTGTTAAGTGGACTTCTGATTTTTTTTCCTGGAGTTTAAAGTATTTTGTTGTTAGAAAAAAGAATCAGAAATGTGTGGATCTTTCTTATGTATTGCTCTCATTTTAAACAAATTACCTATGTAGGTACCTAGATCAGAAAATAAAGTGCTGATTTCATAAGAGCTCTGCAAGTACCAGTACCCTGTGTGGTGTTTGGAGGTAACAGATTTTTTTTTGCAAAGAGTATCATATGAGTTAAAATTTAGAGTTTAGAAAGCTGAGTTATTTGTGGAAATGGAGAAATAAAGCAAGACAGAAACACAAAGAATATACAAGTGGTTTGGGGCTTCCTTTTCCATCTATCTTCTTAGGAATAGAAAGAAAAGGAGAGTATGACCACTTTAGTCTAAAAGCCAATTATCCTGTGGCAATAGAAACAGAAATTGTAAGAAAAGTTACTTTCTCTCTTAAAGGGTCCCTGACCTAGATTATGACACCACCTACTTATTACTATTTATGGGCTATCAATAGTTCAACTATGAACCCTTGAGATTACTTTATCCTCCTTTAGTAGAGCAAAGTGGAGGGTAAGTTTCCATCAAGAAAGAGACTCATTTTTCAGATACAGAAAGAAAGGCAAAATCATCCCTCTATTACCATCTCATGGGAATTTTGTGCTTCTGTTTTTGATGGTTTGCCTCAAATTACAAACAATATTTCTGAGGATAAAATAGGGGCCAAGGCATGATAACCTGGTGAGCTGAATCCAACAGATGGCTACAATTTCATTGATCCACTATAACAACCCTGATCTAAAAAGAAAAGAGAATCTAATACCTTCCTAAGCAAGTCTGAAGCTTTAATCAATAACTGGAATGTTAAATTTTTTGGCAGTAGATAAGGTGTTAGATTTTAAAAGCTGAGTATATGACCCCAATAAAAAAGAATCAATTTTTATTAGGAATGGAACCTGTCAGTTTTGTACAACTCATCCTGAATTTCCTTGACAAAGTTTGAGTAATGGATTAGCTCTGGTGGAAATTAGTTAATTTTATTTTGTGACTTTATCATTGATGCACATGAAGCTTCAATCAATAATATTTGCATTACAGAACACTTTTGAAGTAGGCAAGCAGTATGTATAATACAGTGTTGTATGTATATAATTATCACAGCAACCCAAAGGGTGAGAGGCAGTCTTCAAGTGGTACAGAATTAATAACCATTCATTTCATTGTTCAACCTTCCTTTCTAATGTTATAGTGGTTTGTTTCTGCTTTCCTCTCTTGCCTGAGAGGTTTTCCTAAGAGCTGAAGCTAGCATTTCTCAGTACATTTTACTTTCATCAACTATGAGCTGAAATGCTGTTGAAAGCCAAATATTTTACTTGTTAGTGTCTGAGAAGGTGATGGCAAGTTAAAAATCTAAGAGAAATCAGCTTGCATCTACAGGCTCGTGATTCCAGTCTGTACAGACTCTTATAAACTAAGTTCTGGGACTCTATATGTGTGTATGTGTGTATACATATGTAGCACACATATATGTATACACATGTAAACATGAATATACATGCATATATGCATACATATATACATATACACACACTTATATATACACACATACATGTATGTATAAAGCAAAAACAAAACTGTTCTGTTTGGATGAGAAGAAATTAGCTATTGCTAATCTTATTGAATTAATAGGATGTCTGGTGTTTTAGAGTAGTGTTTGCTCCCTGTGAGAAGAATATACAGCTTGTACTCAGAGGTTATATTTTAACCTTTTGGTTGTTTCTCTATGAAGAGAAAACCAGCCTTGTACTGAAGAAGTAACATAAGGACACTATCTCCTGAAAAGCTCGAGTGTGGTGGGGTTATTGTCAGGTTGTGTAACAATCATGTAAAAAGCGCTATTGTGTGCATTAAATCTTCCATTACTAGGGTGTGAGTGACAGTTATTTATTGAGCTACATAAGACATGTAGCAAGATGAGAAAATACCCACTAGAAGCCTCTAGTGACTTAAAAAAACACTTACAAATATATATAGAAATAGTTTAAAACTACACTTAGTAATTGGGGATCTAACAACATTTCTAACCTCCTAACCCGGATAAATTGCACAAAACCCATCAGATTTCTTTTTCTTGAGAAAAGCACAGCTATCTTGTATTTCACAAGAGGTAGTGTGCCAGAGCCC
This sequence comes from Dipodomys ordii, assembly GCF_000151885.1. Lineage (NCBI taxonomy): Eukaryota > Metazoa > Chordata > Mammalia > Rodentia > Heteromyidae > Dipodomys > Dipodomys ordii. Next base: position 8,971,673 of record NW_012267306.1, read on the forward strand.
CAAAGGTTTCCTTTGTGAGAGTATTTTCTGTCCCACTAGCTCACAGAAACACAATGGCATGCTGTCTCATCCCACTGACAGGCAGCCGGTTGTGTTTTTAGTCATTAAGTTTCCTCCTGGAGCCTGGGGAGCCTCAGGCCATCACCAGTAACTGATTTGCACCCCAGAGACCTGGCAGACACGCTGTTTAGGACTGTAGGCAATTAAGAGAGTCTACAGTGTAATAAATAACATTGGGAGGGCAGTGAGTGTGTTTTCTAAGCACTGTGCTAAATACTGCATTGGCTCTGCCCACCCAAAATATGTGTCTTTGTGGACAAGAAAATTAACAGGGAAAGCTCCTAAACACTATAATGATAACTTTTTTTTTTAAGGGAGACATAACAGAACTGTAAGAAATGTTGAAAGCAACATCTGTTTTGGCGGTCCAGTTCATGGTGTAGACAATGTTGTTTTTTGCCAGTCCTGGGCTTTAACTCAGAGCCTGGGCACTGTCTCTGAGATTCTTTTGCTCAAAGCTAGCACTCTACCAGTTGAGCCACAGGACCACTTCTGCCGTTTTCTGTTAATGAGGAATCAGACCTAGGGCTTCATGCATGCTAGGCAAGTACTCTACCACTAAGCCACATTCCCAGCTCTAGACAATGTTTTATAAAGACATAAGGAAGGTGGTGAGCTCTAGGGCTGGCCAATTGGCTGGATACATTTTGTATAGGAGGAGAGTGATGCAGGGTCACATCCCACCCCTCCCCTTCTCTTACTCTTGTTTCTGTAATAGCTGAGGATTTTACCTGGGCACTGCACTTCTGGTAGGAGAAATTTTACTGTGTGGCGGGGAAATCTCCACGGTCATGGAAAATGCTGAGGAATGATGTCTGATACCATTATCTCTACAACCTGAAGTGAGGCAGCTACATGCATTCTCCAGTGGTCCTAATTATGGCTTAGTGAGACAGAGTCCTAAAGGGAGGCTTTACTGTACTGTCCTCAGACCCTTGGTTTGTGATGGGGTGGAACAACACTGTTCCAGATGTATGTGTGTGTGTGCTTCTGTGTGTGTGTGTGTGTGTGTGTGTGTGTGTGTGTGTGTGTGTGCTTCTGTGTGTGTGTGTGTTGGGAACATTCAGTTTAAAAATGATTTCTATATATTTTCTACTTCTTGTTTATTCTTGTCTATCTCTGATTCCAGTTAGGATTGCCCACTTTTCATTGTCATTATTCCTAGAAATTTGGATCCAATATAATATTCTTGGTAAGTCTCTGAGGTTCTTTTGTATTATGCCCTTAGCTATTGAGGATTAGAAAGTTGAACTCTTCTAAATCCAGTTACATGCTTAGCAACCTTTTGCAGGAATCTTTCATTTTCTGTCTTGTAAATTACTTTGATGAGACTGGTTGTCAGATGGATAAGCTAAGCACCAGTCAGTCAGTCAATAGATACTATGAGCCTACCAGAAATGGATGTTAATCAAAGGAATAGATTGATATATTATTGCATCTTTCTGGATACTCTGCCTTACAAATGATATGAAGAGAATTAGCTGACACATTGCAAGAGGTCTGAGCTTCCTCTAACCATAGTTGTAGGGTAATTTAATCAACCTTCTACACACAATTACAATAATCAGGACTCACATCCTTTTCATGCAACTAATGTTTTACAAGTGAATTGCCACACATAACGTTTAAATTCTTCAGTATGCTTGTTGTTGTTGCTGTTGTATGTGTGCATGCACATTTTAAACTGTTTTGGTTTTGTTTATTTTGCTTGGTTTTTACAATATATAAACAACTACACCATGAAAAGCATTGCTCTATAGAAAATTTTTATTAGGATGTTGCTAACTCTGCATTCTGCTACCTTTCATTTAGCTTTATTTATTCTTTCATCCAGTTATTTGATCTTCTAGTGCCAGCTGTAACCGCCATAAATTCTCATTTGCACAAATGAGTGTTCTAGTGACAGAAGCTTGAATCAAAGCTCAGGAGTGCCAGGGTTTCTCTGTGGGGTGTGTGCGCACGTGTGAGATGTCTTGATCCATTTGAACATTTCTCCAGGGAATTCTCAGGCAATTAAGTGAACCTATTACAAATAGAGCCCTCTCTGTACTCTCTGATTTGATAGGAGAATGGGTAATTCCTGTTAATGACTAGTACATCTGTTCAATTATATTGTTTTGTATTGATGCTTAATTAGGTGTCAAGTTGGAGGAGGGGAGACCTTGGAAGCATGATTGCCTTTTAAATGTCAGAGACTGTCCCTAAATTACTTGTCTTTTTAACATACATGAAACACTTTGACAGGTGTTATGTTCTTCTGACAGTAAAATATTTACATTGTCTTGTGGAAGAAGTGCTGTGTTTACCGGGATATGGGTTGTATTGGAACTGGTTTGCCTTGAATGTCACTTATGTCCAGTTATGTGTGAAGTGACCCTTGACAGCCTTCAGATGGGAACAGAAGGATGGTGTCCAATGGATAACGTTAAATAGCCTTCTTTTCTTTGGGAAAGTTTTTCTTAGAAAACGTGGTATTTTTCCAAGCAAATGGAACATCAGTTGCTTGCATATATACATGCACACACACACACACACACACACACACACACACACACACACACAAACTGTATAAGCACATTGAACTTATCTGTAGAATGTAAATCATTTGAATACACAGGCCTATTTGTGAATAACAGTGACTATAATTTCACCCTTGGAAACTAGGGAAGACTTGTAATAGACTGGAGATTATCTAAAGAGGGAGATGCTCTTTATGTAGCTATGGAGTTGCCAGTGCCTTAAGTCTAAAAGCCCTTTTAGCCAGGCCAGCTTGGAGGCATAATTTCCATCTTTTATTGATGTCAATGGGTGGGCTAAGGTCAAAGATTATTACATTTTACTCTACAACACATGCTCTGTCACAGAGCACAATAACATGTTTTAATAAAATTATGCATTATGTATGAGACTGTAACAATTAAAAATGGGTATTGATGGCACCGAAAATTAAGTTCATAAATGTGAATCACAATGGTTGAGACTTTCTTAAAAAAAGAAATATTGTACAATCACCTAATCTGAAAAGTACTTGGAATATTGGGTAGATCATGTGATTTTATTAACACAGGAGACTAAGCATATTAATATGATCCTGGAAAACAAAGGAAGTGTTTTTGATTCTAAAAATTTCCAATTGCAAGCCTCTTTCCAATAAGAAAGGAATTGTACCACAATCTAGTAAGATTATGACAATTCTAAAATCTTTTCTAAATTTTATATTGTGCCTTTAATATATTATATTACCCTTGTAAATTATAAGAAAATTGAAGTTAGTAGCCATTTCCTGGCATTTATTTTGTTGAACTTTGATTTAGCCTTCCTACAGAATTGTGTTGAGTTTATACAGATGACATTTTTGCCTCACTGAATTTATTTCTATCTTCTTTATGCTTTACATACAGTGATGAATCTCACACTACTTTTCAGAAGATTGCCCAGATTTTTGGAGGAATAATTATACTTGTACTACCCAGTAATTTAGGAAATGCCATAGTGAAGTCCATTTATCTTAGAGTTCACAGTTTTGATTTGTATGAATATTTACTTGCTGTACTTTTATTCTTGAGAATATCATCTTGGGACAGCAGTTATATATAGGTTAATTATTGGTATTCTTGGTTGTATATTTTGTATTATATAAAATAAATATTCGATATAATATCTACTTTTATCAATTTTATGAATTTGTTCACTAGATGCACTTGAAGATCACTTGACTTTTTTCTAATAATGCAATTGGTTATAAACAAGGAAAAATACTAAGAGAAATTTTAATAGAAGTATCAAAAAGAGAAACAATTGCACAATATCCTGGAGTGTAGTATTGTAATAAAATTTCCCCCCAAATATGTCATAGGAATTCATTAAAGTTATTTTTTAAACTTATATAGAACAATAATTTTTCATGGCATTCCGTATCAAGGGTAAGGGCATTCTAATGGATTAATTGTTCTTTGTTTTAAGAAGGAACATATGAAGGTTACAGACTTTAGTACTGTATTTGATTTATGTGATTTCACAGAACAATGGAGATTTATTCTATGTCAGATATTGTTGTAAGTACTATATCTGTGAGACCTATTGGTGTTATACAAGACATCTATTAGTTATAAGCTACTACTTGACATTTTTAAATGACAAAGTCATTATATCATATCATACACAGCCAAACCCGAATGATATTCTGAATTTTTATGGCCCAGGGCATAAGAAGGTAACCAGTAATTTTACAATGCTACTAACAAGAAGGGAAATATACAAAATCCATGTCGGTAGACTATTTCTTTCTAAGAACAGATATCTATTAGTCTTCCAAATGTCTGTTTCCTCCTGCTTTATAAGGCAATGTGTTGTACAATATTCGAGCATATTTTATGGAAAATAAACTAAAGAAGACACATTGTACAACTCATGAGACACTTCCTTTATCACTTCCTGGACTTACTTTGGCATTAAATATGTGTGTTTTTCATTAGTGGTCATGGTCTGTAACTCCTTGTGTGAATGTACGTAGAACCAAATAGTTAATTTTTACATATACACATGGAGAAGTTCATCCTCTGTGTATCATTATGACAACATAATATCTTTCCATTCATTAGTTTTTCCACTCATTTGTTCTCCATTCCATCTTTTCATTTCTGCATTATTTGTGGAATTGATATATTACAAATTAGAGGTCTTCTTAGACAAATATTTACATTATTTCCCTTTATTTGTTTTTAATATAAGTCCCTCAGAACTTTCTTAAATGAGCTATTTTGTGAATAGAGATAGGCTCTAGTGATTATGATGACAAGATTCTTCAGGCTTTATGCATGTATTATTTTCTCCAATAATAGTAAGAATGCCAAGCCCTTACCAACTACCTATAATCAGACCAAGCCTAGGTTAAAAGATCTGCAAAACTATGCAAAAAAAAACCCCCAAACCCCCCCAAAAAGTGCTACATGTTCCATGGAAGTAACAGTTTAAGAATGTGAAGTAAAATAAACTGGCATATTGATTGACTTGAAGCTTAAGAATGCAGGCAATTTTTTTCCACTTTAATTTCAAATTTTGTTATGACTTTGAATGAGAAATCTGCTGTGGTCTCATTAATTCCCTGCTTCAGAGAATTTAATGAGCTTTCAAAAGTAATTTTAGCAATTGGCAACGATACACAATGTTAAATAGCACTCTGTATTTCCACACAATTTGTTTGGCTGATATTCTCTCAAGAATCTAAACATTTGCCTGACTTTGCCAATACTTCCCTTTTATGGTGAAATACACCTATAAGCTTTGAGTTCAAGTTTCTGCAATCGATAGGACCATTTGCAGCACCAAAGTGCATGTTGGCATTTAGAACCATAGGAAGCTGAGCAGATTGGTAGTGCTGCCCAGCAAGCCCCATAAGTAAAAGTTCAGTCATAGCTCATGCAGGTGGCGAGAGGTGGGGTGGGGGGTGGTGTCATGTAGATACTGTAATTCTCTGATTACACTGAAGTTGCTTATCCAGTGTCTACATCACTGCTGGATTTTATAGTATTACCTCAGGAGATAAAGTAATCCTCCTCCTTCTCTCTTCCTCCCCCTCCCCCTCCCCCTCCTCCTCCTCCTCCTCCTCCTCCTTCTCCTCCTCCTTCTCCTCCTACTCCTCCTCCTCCCTCCTCCTCCTCCTTTTTCTCTAGAAAGTCCTGAAATAATTTTGCCAATATTATCTTGTTTAACTTTATCTGATCTGGGGAAGGGAAGGGGAACCACAAAAATGGTGGGACAAAGGGTGAACTAATGCAACAGTAGTACTCACTAGACTCTATGGTGGAAATGAACTTTATTAGTTGGGGGAGAGGGAAGTTGGGGGGAGAAGGAGAGCTGGAGAAAAAAAGGAGGGGGTAAGACTGTTTGACAAGAAATGTACTTATTAAGTGGTGCTGTGGCTCAAGCGGTCAAGCGCTTACCTTGAGCTGAAGAGCTGAGGGACAGTGCTCAGGCCCAGAGTTCAAGCTTCATGACTTACAAACAAAAAAGAAAAGAAAAGAGAAGAAAAAGAAATGTACTTATTACCTTATTTATGTAACTGTAACCCTCCATATATCACCGTCACAGTAAAATAAAATTTAAAAACTCAGTTGAAATAGAAATATCCTTTACATGTGATTTTAAGAGATGTTTATGGTCCTTTTGTTGACAGATTATTTTTAATAATTCCACTTTTCAGAGAGAGAGTGGAGGGGAAAGAGAGAGCTACTGGATTTCTTTCCATCTTTAAAAAAAAAGTATCATACAATGCTGATATGCCAGTTTGACTATTCTCTTTGGACAACTATTTTATCCTAATACAATACTACATGCTCTTGATTTCAAATAACATTTTTTTAAATTTAATTTAATTTTGTGAAGATACTGTACAGAGGGGTTACAATTACATGGGCAGGATAATGTGTACATTTCTTACCAAGCATTGCAGCCTCCTCCTTTTGTTTACCCTTCACATCCCTTCCCA
>NW_012267306.1:8979284-9109124 GCF_000151885.1 Dipodomys ordii
TGCAGAAGCTCTGCAACTTTATGCAGTCCCATTTGTCCAACCTTTCTTTGATTTGTTGTTTCCAGGTCTCTATTCAAATAACATTTTCTTTGGGACTGTTTACATTCTGGAGGAAAGAGACTGAAAGGTAAATAAGCAAATAAAATTCAATACTTTCAAGGTTGTGAGTGTTTTGAAGAAATGAGTGTAGCCTGAAACTGATGACAGAAAGTGGGACAGAGTTAAAAGTTTGGCAAGCCTGGTCATGAATGCCTCTGTGAGATTGTAGCAGGTAACCAAAGGCTAGAGGAAGGAGGAGATGTGAAGCTCACGAATGCCTCTGTGAGATTGTAGCAGGTAACCGAAGGCTAGAGGAAGGGAGGAGATGTGAAGTTCTCAAGGGAAGCATCATAGGCAGAGGAAACATCTACCTTGGATGGCAAGTTAAAAAGCTGAATCTCCTTCTTTCCTCCAAATGATAATTCATGTACTTGAGCCTCTCTTCTGTTGTAGCAATGGTAGTCTAAGAAGAGGATTAGCTCAGGAGTTGTTTCCTATTCAGACCATTTTTCCTTTATGAGAATCTAAAGGCTAAGTTAGCTAATTCACTAGCTAAGATAGTAATAATAGTTAAAAGTCCCCAATCCCCACCCCCAATCCACTGTATTAAAGACAATAGAACTGATGTGATTATGCAATCCCTGCAAGAGGGAAACTAATCCTTTTTTTGTGCTACCCTTATTGCTCACCTAGAACTCTTCTGTAGAATGTGAGCAATGACTGACCATGAGTGGTAGGGTGTGCCTGCAGGGTTTGTATGTGCACACCAATTAAACAATAAAATTACATTCATACAAATGTTCAAATGTGAATGTATTGGAAATGTAGCGCTGTACAAATATGAAGTCCATTGATCTGTAGGGAGTCAACCTAAGGCCTGCCAAAAACAAATTACCATTTGCTTATTGATCTGTCATTGATGAGCACAACGTAATTCAAATTCGAGGTTGTTTTAATCCTTTGTCCATATCATATTTGCGTGAGTGTGTGTGTGTGTGTGTGTGTGTGTGTGTGTGTGTGTTTGTGTGTGTGGGTGCCTGGGCATTGTCCTGTAGTTCTTTTGACTCAAGACTGGTGCTCTACCACTTGAGTCACAGTTCCCCTTCCAGCTTTCTGGTGATTAATTGGAAATAGGAGTCATGAACTGTCTTTTCCAGACTGACTTTGAACCATAATCCTCAGGTCTCAGTCTCCTGAGAAGTTACGATTATAGGTCTGGCTAAGGATGTAATATTGAGTGATAAAGATTAATAGACATTAATTTTACTAACATTAAATTGAATAGAAACAATGATGGTTTTAAAATAATAAATACAAAATTATTTTAGAGAATTGTGGTATAATTTCATGTAAAATAAACCCAAATAATGTTGGTAGTATGGCTCATTGGTAGAACAGTTGCCTGGCATGATGGAGACCCTGATTTCTTGCCAGTGTACAACAACAACAACAACAACAAACCTACAAGCTAACAAGTAAAACTCTAAAGTATGTGTCATCATATTTAGGACTATAACTTGAATCCAATAGAAGTTCTAAATAGTGGTTCATTAAATTGTGTATTAGTTGCAGTTTTGGGTGAAAAAAAGCTCATTTCTTTAAAATGTTCAAATGTAAGACTTCAAGTGCCCCACCCCCACCTTTTTTTTTTTTTTTTGGGTCTGGTCGTGGGGCCTGAACTCTGGGCCTGGGCGCTGTCCCTCAGCTCTTCAGCTCAAGGCTAGCACTCTACCACTTGAGCCACTGTGCCACTCCAGGCTTTTTTCTTTTTGTTTATTTGGTGCTGAGGAATTGAACCCAGGGCTTCATGCATGCAAGGTAAGGGCTCTACCACTGAGCCACTTTCCCAGCCCACCCCCACCTTTTTGAGACAAAGTATTTTTACATAGCCAAAGCTTGTTTTGAGCTAGGATTACAGGAGTGTGCTAACACACCAGGCCGGTTTTTTTTTTTTTTACCTTGTATAGCAAACTCTACATTTTTCTGGTTTTAGTTTCCTTTTGCTTCTCCCAATTTTTTCTGTCCCTTTTCCTCACGTATTCTCTTGATTTCATTTCCTTTGGGTTCTCTGAATCTGTTTCAGTTATTTCAATTTTATTTTCTTTCTTTTAGTCAAATTTATTAGCAGGTGGCTGTGTTACAAGTTCAGGGAGAGCTGGTTAATCAGGAACATGTTATTTCCCCTGGGCTTCCCAGCTCCATGTGGTCCCAAGATGTCTTCAATGAACAGGACAGATATTGTGATGGACCCAGGCTTGATTGGACCCCAGTTCTCAGATCTCAGTCTATTGAGTAGCTGGAATTACAGGTGTGAATCACCAGCACCTAGCTTCATTTTAAAAGAAAATAACATAAATTTTTTTTAAAGAAGGAGTTTCACTGTGACATATTCATGCAGGCATACAGTATATTTGCCTCAAATCTATCCTCTCTGTTATTATTTTTCTCCCCTTCCCTTCCCCCATTTTAGGTAGTTTTCATGTGTTTCACTATGCTGTGTTTGAGCATAATTCCTGTGAACAGCATTTCTGGTTCCTGGCTTTCACATTTTGTGCATATGGCCTCTTGTTCCTTTTTAGAGCCATAGTCTCAACAACTAGGCTGGAGGAGCCATACCTATTCCACCTCCAAAGTCCAATCCTAACCCCTATAATTTACCAGGTGTGTCATGCTACTTGACCATCATTTGATTAGAGAATATTTCTCTGGAACATTCAGGTGATGTTTATTAATCATTACTAAGAATTTTCCCGTTGCTGATGTTGTTTTCCTTTTACTGGCAGGATAAAGTTTTCTCTTGACACGTGAATGTTTTTATTGTTACATCTAAGGATAAGACAATAAATAAAAATACAATACTCACATGAATACATTATAACATATATATTTTATGTGAGATTTTAGTTGCCATTAGGATTTGGGTGTGCAAAGGCATTTTAGTTTTCTTCTGAGGTTTTTATAACTTTACATGGGAATTCCAGGTGTTAATAACCACTATAAAAATCAGGAAAAAAGAACAGTTTGTTAAAAAAATATTTACTTTTTGTTGTGTAATAATACATAAAATAAATATGCCAAAATTTTTGTTGTGTCTGGCAGAGTTTTTGTACAACTTTGTTCCCAAAGAAAAGGCTATTTGTGTTTACATGAATGCCTATCACAAGGAGTACTCTAGAAGAAAAGTGGACATGATAATTTTCATAAACACTGTAAAGAATGCTTTCTTTAATACAAATTGTATTAGAACATAAAGATAAGATACTTTCTTGTGTAATTTCTAGGTCTGAAGATAATGTTTATTACTGGCATTATTTGGAAAAAGTTAGAGTATTCAATCTTCAAATGATCTAGGGTCATGTAAATGCTTATGAGTTTACCATGTCCCCGACAATTCTGCAGGTAGCAAAGCAAGAAAGTGATAGTTGATGGGTCTTTATCTCTTATTACTACATATGCTCAAGTCCATTTGCATCCTGCAGCTACTGATAAGCAGTCCATTGAGCCTCTATTCTACAGCAGAAGCATTCTGAAAGAGAAGAGAAGGCTTGTCAGGCTTGTGGGAGGCTGCTGAGTCATATGTGACTCACAGATCTAGCTTCAGAAATCTGGAGACTTTAATATTACAATACAGGGTGATCCATTTTAAAATTGCTTGTTGAAATCCACATTGCAATGTGCTCTAACTGAAACCTTACAAACTGTGATAGACTGACTAATCACACATACACACAGACACAGACACACACACACACAATTAGAAGACTGTGACAATTCAGTCGGCATGTTGATGTTTAATTCATGGCTGCTTCATGATTCATATTTCATAAAGATGAATTTCATGAGTGTGCCATCTTATAGCAGGGACCTGTCTGAACCAAGGCCTGTTAAATGATTTCAACCTGTTTCTGTGATGATTCAGTGCTACCCTGTTTCTAGGTCTTTGTTCTTAATCACTGAATAATTATTCAATGCTGCCACATAAATGAGAGCTTTGAGAAGCCAAGTGACTAAATTTTAAATGGCTCATTTTATATTTTTGATTAAAATTTAGTTTTTATGTTCTCATTTACTTCTAATTAAGGGAACTATACATCATATCAATTTCTTCTATATAATTTTTTGCTGTAATAGTGAATTATCAGATGATACTTGAGGTCTAACTTGAAAAACAACATTTTAGCTTAGATGTGCTAAGACCTTAGTAACTTTACATACATGTTATGCCTTATAACATATTTATAATATAGAAAATAATGGAGAAGCTTTATTTGGATTTAGCTATATAAAATGCTTTATCATATGTATATGAAAAGCATATTTATAATATATATATATTTATTACCTGTTTTAACCTTTTCAACATATAATGCATAAAAGTTTATAGTAACATGTCATTTAAACATTAGCAAATATTTTATAATTTGCAAATTAAACACTGTCAACAAAGAAATTGTGACCAAGACATTGCAAATTATTTTTCTTATTTGGCATATATATGTATGTATACATATATAATCTATCACCAATGATTTATACTTTTTGAAAGAGATTATTTAATAGTGCTAAGGTAAAGTTTTTCTGCCACTTGATCAATTTGAAAGTGAATATTATTACATATATATATGGAGCTTAATTATAATATAATAAGGTATGTGTAAGTATAGATATAGTACAATGAATACTGCATCAAAGCAGATTTATATCTATGATTGCACATTGTTACTGATTTGGTTGTGACAAGAGCAGCTGAAATCTACTTATTTAACAAAATTTCTAGTGAAATATAATGTTCTTCTTAACTTTAGTCCTCAAATTTAGATCTCTAAACTTGTTCATCTTAAACATCTGTCATTTTGAAGCCTTTGACCTCTATCTTCACATTTCCTCCTCCCCACCATGTAATAGATGTTCTGTTGTTTCTGTGTTTAATCTTTTTTAAAAAAATTGATTTTAAAACACACAACTGTTGTTTTTCATTTTGTTGTGTTAGTTGGGAAACATGATGGAAAAATATAGTTAGGTTGTGTTTATACTGAGGAGGCGAGGAATGGAACCTGGTTCTATTTCTTCTATCCAAGAGACTACTTAGAACGTTCACCAAGTGCAGACTACCAGAGGGAACTCAGTAGCAGGGGGTGTATACAGTCCAGGTAAAAGGGTCAAAGACAACCATGTTCTCAGGGGGCAAAAGGTTGAAAGCAATTATATTGCAATATATTTTCTGAACTGGAAAGATATTTATCATCTCATGTTTGAAATACTCTTCATGTAGTCTACAGCCATACCACCCTGAATGCGCCCGATCTCGTCTGAAATACCCTTCATGTTTATTTCTGAAGAACCCTGTATTTAATGAAAAATAAAATAAGATTAAAATATTGAAGGGAAGCTAACCTGGCACATTTTCTTTTTGATGGTCTTCAGAGGGACGGTTATTGTCTTTCAGATTTGCAAGTTAATATGTTTGGTTTGACAGCTTTTGATTGTTAAGTAAAGTCTGTCTTGGAACAGCTGGTAGACAAATTACAAAATGGGCTGTATTTAAAAGAAGAGCTCAAGTGTCAATCTGGATCCTGATTTTTTTTTATACTCATACATTTGTTTGTATATTTGAACCTGAATCATGAAAACAGTGAAGTCCGGCAGAAGTAGTCATGCATGCTTCATGTTGAAGCACTTAATGCTCTTCTTAGAATCTGACTCTACATTTAACCTGCTATTTCCTGTCAAATCTGTGGGCATGCTGGGAATAATATGGGAGTCATTAGCTATCTGCAAAATGTCACATTACGTTGATGAAAGCATTACATTTTCTGCTTGTAAATAAGTAGTGCTTGCTTTATTTGGTAGCCCTGAGGAAATCTTGAATTTTACTCTGACGAAAAGTTGTCACATTTATAGAACCTTGTTCCAAGCTCCACAGAGACAGATTCTTTAAATACCTGGTTTTTCTCAATATTGAAATTTTTGTTTTCTAACTACTATAGACTTTTCTCTTGCCATGAAAATATAAGACTTCCGTACATGCCATTTTTTGTCTCTTTACATCTAGGAAACAGGCTCTGAGCCCAGGGCTATCAAGTTGAATAAAGTAGAAAACAGGAATTGTTTCAAAGTTATGAGAAGTGTGTGGAATGTTAATTATACTGCACTATTTAATATTCATTAAGGAGTTATATTTTATTTTATTTTTTATATTTTTATATTTTAGTTTTATTTATATTTATTCAAGTCAAAACTGCTTTTTATCTAGTGTGATTTTAAGCATTTAAGTTATGCCTCAGTTTCCTCATATGTAAAGTAGCCTTATAATAGAACCTCTCTATATATTTTCTCAAGAATTAAGGGGTTTTTATGTGGAACTTGTTCAGAACAGCTTTTGGCATACATATGGTCAAAAGTTATTATCTGTTGTTTTTTAAGCCTCTTTTGTATATTTAAAATATGCAAGTGCTGCCAACACAAAATCCTTAATTGTGGTTCATCTATTTAACAAATTGAATGCTGTTGGGAAAATGACACTAACATAAGACATTATATCAATATGTTACACTTTGTAGGACAGGCGATACATATCTTAGAAAATTAGATAAAAGAAAGATTAATGAGATTTTGCCCACTTTACTGAACAGAAGGACCTGATGTTTTAACTTGAAGGGTGATTTTGGGAAGTTAAAGAGGCTTAAGACATATGACTTAAAGCTATCAGAGAAAACTGACATGTCTGGGAAATGTCTACCCTAGCTTGACTGGAGATATTAATCCATGTAGGGTACTGGATTGGCCTTTATTAGATCAGAATCCCAGTGTAGTCATCATTGGAGGATATTGTAGTTTGGGAACTATTATGTTTGCTCACATAATTGAGAAAAAAAGAACTGAAGATTAAAAAAAATCATGACATTACTTAAATAATTAGGCTAAAATAAAATTTATGAATAATCTGCAAGAGTGGGGGGGGGAAGCACAGATGAACAATGGAAGGGAAGGTTTTCAGTAAGATGAATGGAGATTTTGTAATGAGTAATTAGAAATTCAGCTCATTTAGTTCATAGAAACACCAGCAGCAGATTGTGTGGCCATGTGGGACACCCCAGTTGGCACGGAGCTGCACAGGGACCGTGCTGGAGGTTGTAACTAACAGTGATGTGAAAGGATAAAAGCAAAGGTCTTGAGGCCTAGGGGAACAAATAGCACGTATGAGACACCCCACCCCCCCCAGCCAATCTGTGAAGCCACTTTAATATCAGCCCTAAACTCTGCTTCTTATCTGTTTGGAAGCTGGAAGCAAAATGCTGCAGCTGAGGCAGAAAATATAGCCAAGCAGAAAATATTAACAAAGCATTTAACAAAAAGTGGGAGGTTAAATAAAACAAGAATCACTTCAAAATGGTGGGAAAAAGAATATCATATGAAGATTCTTGGCCTTTCTTTTGAGAACTGTGAATAATTATGAATATTGTTATTGGTATATTGGGTTAGGAGCGCAACACACACACACACACACACACACACACACACACACACACAGAGGCCAGCAGAAAATGAAAGCAGAGAAACATGAGCTGAGTAACAGTTTTTAATGTTTCAACATTTTCTTTTTGCTCTCAAATTCTTTACCTTTCCAAATTGATTAGCCTGATTCCATCTCCTTCTGCATTTCCCCACATTACTCTAGACCAAAATAAGAAGAATGCAAAAGCCCTTCACATGTTGAAATAGTTTTCTAAATACAGAACAGTGGTGTTCTTGAAAACGGTCTAAACTGAGAATGAGTTTAGGAGCTAAGACTCCTAGTACAACATTCAGGTCCCAAATAATCATCGGATTTAATGCAGACATCAGGCAACTGCTTTACCTGAAACAGTATTGCAATACATATTTATCCATATTATAAGAAAAACACAAACATATATATTATATATAATATATATAGATATATATACAGCTTATAAAAGTGTGTGTGTGTGTGTGTGTGTGTGTGTGTGTGTGTGTGTATCCTGGGGCTTGAACTCAGAGCCTGGATACTGTCCCTGAGGGCTTTTGCCCAAGACTAGTGCTCTAACACCCTAGCCATAGCTTCACTTCCAGCCTTTTGTTTTTGGTGCTTAATTGGAGCCAGCTTTGGCTGATTTCAAACTGTGATCCTGAGATCTCAACCTCCTGAGTAACTTGGATTACAGGCTTGAGCCACTGGTGCTTGGCTATGAAATGAATATTTAACAAATTTACATGTTCATGTTATCTAAATCTCTGGCTTACTTATGTTATTTTTACTCAACCACGGGGACACTGTGGGTGGTTTATTATATAACAAAACTAGAAGCAGTTTCACATTGGTAGGATATTTATAGCAAATGGAACACTTGACTGTTGAAATGTATGATCTTATGCCTTCAAGTTTATGAATAAGCTATTTATATAATAGCACAATTGCAAGGGTCAGTTTTCTAGATCTTTTGATATTTAAATTTTCCCCCCTGGCTCTACCAGGCTCCTTGAGTTAAAAATACAATTACTGGCTAAAAATAGTGACAGAGGCAGAGAACTGCTTTAGCACAGGCCCCAAGTGTTACAGATTTCTCATTTTCAGTAACTTCCTGTAATCCCTTACTGTAAGAATCCTCCTCTTTCCTTTTCTCCATAGTGAATTTCCCATTCTTCGGTGTCCCTATGATAATT
Source organism: Dipodomys ordii (assembly GCF_000151885.1). NCBI lineage: Eukaryota > Metazoa > Chordata > Mammalia > Rodentia > Heteromyidae > Dipodomys > Dipodomys ordii. The sequence goes on from NW_012267306.1 coordinate 8,988,006, forward strand.
TCTAGTGGGGTATGGATGGGTAGAAAGATGTCTGTTTTAGTGTTCCTTCCTTATGGATAGCACTAGTTGTACACACATTAACCTCCCTCTTCCCCTCCCCCCAGGATTTAGCCCACATCGAGTATAGGAAAGGTCACCTTAGTCTTAGGTAGGAACAAGTATGATAATGCTTACCTATCACTCTTTTTTCTTTTTTGGTCGGTCATGGGGCTTGAACTCTGGGCCTGGTTGCTGTCCCTAGCTCTTCAGCTCAAAGCAAGTGATCTACCACTTGAGCCACAGCACTATTTCTGGTTTTCTGGTGGTTTATTGGAGAGTTTCATGGACTTTTCCTGCTTGGGCTGGCTTTGAACTACAATCCACAGATTTCAGCCTCCTGACTAGCTAGGATTACAGGTATGAGCCATCCATGTCTGGCTATCTCTCTTTTCCCATTGTCCCAAGCTTAAGAGGCTGAGATCCAAAGATTTCAGTTCAAAGCTAGCATGGGCAGGAACGGCCATGAGACTCTTATCTCCAGTTAATTGGAAAATCGGAAATGGCACTGTGGCATAAGTGATAGATAGAGCACTAGCCTTGAGCAGAAGAGCTGAGGGTCAGCACTCAGGCCCAGAGTTAAAGACCATGACTGGCAAAAAACAAACAAAACAAGCAAAAAAAAAACCAAACCAAAACAAAAAACAATTAAATGGTAACTGCAAAGATTTGACACTTTATACTCAACAGTTACACATTAGAATAGATTAAGTAAGCAGGGCATAATTTGTGCTTTGTAGAATTTCATGTTCCTCAACTGCATACAAAATGAAATGGATTACTGTTTTCCTTTTTTTAAAAAAAGAGTTGTCTGATCTGTGCATTAACTCTTTAGAAAACCACATTACAGACAAATCCAGCTTTAAAGGGAACAATGCTAATTGAATGACAAGTAGTTTTTTCTTTTTAAACTTCATGAAAATGTGAACATTTTTATGTTTGCATTTAGAATCTTCACTGTATCCATGCACTAAAGTGAAATTTAGAGCATACAAGATTATTTCAATTATTCAATAACATTTGGCTCTTTTATTCTAGGTAGTTTAGTGAATGCTTCAGATTACAAAGAATTTATGCACACATCAAGTAGTTGTAAACATACTAGTTGAATCTGTAATGAGTTATCACATAGACTTGGGGAGTAATAGAGCTTAAATTATTTTCTATATCATACAATGTAACACTTAAATGATTTGGGTTTTTAAAGCATGTTCTCAGAGATTTAAGTGCATAAAAAACATACCTTGCTGTATTGTAGGGGAGAAAAGAATTTCTTTGCTCACATATTCATGGCTGAGACTCCTGTTGAAATGTATAGATTAGCAGAAGAAGAGCATATACACTTATTGACCATATTAAATTTATAAGGAAAGGAGAGCTCCATGACTTTGGTGGAGCAACTAGATTTCAGGCAGTATGTTTGCGGGACAGTCTTATATGCCCTAATGGTAACAACCTAGGGACCCTAGCAGGGCTGTTTGTTCATATTCCTCCTGGTGTTTCTTTGTGACATTTCTAACCTATGGAAATGATGGGATAGCTGTCATATGAGAATCCTTGGAGAAGAGAGGGAAAAGGTCATTTTTCTGCCTGCTGTTTTATGAAATGATGAAGTACCATATTTTGAAGCAACGTTTTCTACTCCCGAGCCCTATCAATAAATTATATATTCTCTCTTGAATTTGATTTTCTTTTTTAAATTTGTTTCGAGATAAAATCTCACTATGTAGTCCAGGTTGGCCTGGAATTCCTGAAACTTCTGCCTTTGGCTTCTGATTGCTATAATTATAGGTATGTGCCACCATACTCAGCCCTTCTTGCATCTTTGATAACTACTTCCCTACTTGTTTTTCTCCTTTTTGCATTGAAATGTTACCCTATCTATCATATTAAAAAATAAAATGTCTACACACTGGTAGCTAATACTGATAATCATAGCGACTCAGGAGGGGGAGATGTGAGGATCACAGTTCAAAGTCACCTCCTGCAGTAAAGTCCATGAGACTTATTTTCAATAAATCACTACCAAAAAGCTGGGAGCAGAGCTGTGGCTCAGGGAGTAAACACTAGTCTGGAGCTGATAAAGTTCCGGGACAGTGCCCAGGCTCCGAGTTCAACCTCAGGATGGGCAAATAAATAAATAAATACAGAGCCTCAACTTCTCCATTATCTATTTTCTGTTGCCTCTCTGTCTTTCGCCTCACAGTTCAAGTGGACTTATATTTCTGATGGCCTTAGCTCCACTATGAGAATGATCCCCTCCTATGGCTTCTGCCTAACCACAGTACTTAGATTCCCTTCTCTTTCTACTGTTCTGATTCTAACATTATTTAAATATTATTTTCTAGAGCCCAAAATGCTGGTTCCCCCGCTCCCCCTCTCATCTTCCTTCTATGAACTGTCATTTGGAGACGTACATTGATTTGTTTCTGCCTTTGCTATGCACTTTGGCAACCAGTCTTTGAATGTTATGCAGTCCTTGCTTGTGATGGCTATGTACATGTGTCAGTTTGATTGTCTATTGTATTCCTATACTTGAATCTCTCAAAATGTTTCTAATTGAATCAATTTAAAAAATTGATTTGGGTTGGGCTGCTGTTGGGTGGTCATGCTCTTGTCCATCATGTGTGAGGCCCTGGTTTTAACCTCTAGCTAGGAATCAAAAATAAAAGCTAAACTGAAACCACAAGTCATCAATGTCTCTCTATCCTGTTCTTCCATTGCCTTTCTATATATCCTGTCTTCTAGTCTTGCCAAACTGAGAACCTCTCAGACTCACCTGTCAAGTCTCTCTGCCATTCAGTTGCTATTCCCATGGGTATGTGAAATCATGTCCACATGAGGATTTCTGTTGAGCTGGTTGCTTCGCCTTCCTTCCTTCCCCTTTCCTTTTTAACTACTGCTGAGAGTTCTTGAGATGGCCTCCTTTCTCACTTCCCTGCTACCTCTATTTTCTCACTTTTGTTTCTCTCTTCCAACCACAACCTGCATGATGCTAGGGAAATTTATTTCATCGCACTCATAGCCACTTACCTCATCTTATAATTCTTTGTCCTCTCATTGTCAAAGATCTCTTCATTATTTGGAAAACACACACTATATGCTTCAGAATAATAGTATTTTTGTTCTGACTAAAAATTTTTACCAACATTCTTGTCATAGTGTTTACTGAACCAAACTTGGACTCTAGCCATACAGACGGCTTGAAATTGCAAAATCTACCGTGGTTTTTATTCCCTTGAGGTACTGGAACTACAGACAGGGCAATGTGTCCTGCATTTTCATATATGCAACAATCTGTGCAGATTCTTCTGGAAGGGAGTCTTTTAGATACCAAAACCAAGAATAAAGCCTTAGTGTACCAGAAATAAGCAATTGGGCTGCAATGAAGCTGAATACATTCTTAAGTAACCCTAATCTTCCATGAGTTTTTACTCTATATGTCTCTTGATAATACTCCTAAAAGTTACTACCCACGTCAAGATACTCATTTGTCTTAGCCCTTCACACCGTAACTGTGTTTTGTCTGAAAAATATATAAACACCATTCTTTGCTCAGTTCTTTGGATTTCACTTTCTTGTCAATATTTCCAGGTACCTGTAACATTAATTATTAATAATATTCTGTTATTAATGAGTTCTCATATTAATTGGAGGAGATCACTATTGAATTATTTCACCCTTTGTCCTACCACTTCTGTGATTCCCCTTCCCCTCCTGAAAATAGACCAACATATATACAAGTCTTTGGGTACAAAACTAAAATAAAAAAAGAGAAATTACTGCCATTCAGTAATGATACTCTAATATTATATATTACGTTGGAAATGAACTTTACAAACTTGGGGGAAGGGAGGTCAGGAGGGGAAAAAGTGGGAGAAAATGAAGGAGAGAGTAACACTGTTCAAAAAGAAATGTACTAATTACCCAACCTATGTAACTGAACCTCTCTGTACATCACCTTTACAAAATGGTTGGGAGATAGTATCTCTTGCCCTCTTCTATCAGTCTTCCCACTTAATAGGCTAAGTTCCTGAAACATATCTCACCATATTCTTGGTGTTTTTTTGTTAACCCCAACTTGCTTTTCCATCTTTCAATGCCTTCCCTTCCCTGGCAGATTCTAGTACTTGCTGAATGGGTTAACAAAGAGCAAGTAACACACTGGTCCTAGGAGACTGCTTTGTTGCTTTTGTACTACATGAAAATCCTGTACCCTTCATAATTTCCCCCCAATTTTATAATACCTCTGGATACATATAACAAAATACTGATTAGTGATTTGATATGCGTGTTGATGGTTTACTAAGAGAGAATGATAAAGATTTGCATGTGTATTTAAACATCATTTTTCACTTTTGTGACCTTTATTTCCTAGCCACTGCAGCCATTCAATTTTAAAAGGCATAATGCTTATTGACTATTTTAGGAAAATCATGTAACATACCATATATATATATATATATATATATATATATATATATGAAAAGAAGAATAATCCTTGCTCTTATACAGGGTACCTGACAGCTTGTCAGAGGAGCTGATAAGACTGGACAGATCTTGGATTACTTTTTAGCCCCCCAGTGGCTCACTTCAGAGAACATTAATAGTGACAGTACATGAAGGTGTCAAGGAGGATGGATGTTTGGGATAAGCTTAGCATAAATCAGAATTCAGGCATGAACTAAGTTCCTTTCTTTCCATGTCTATGTATGGTGAATGCATATGTCCATTCTCAGTTGAAGGGTTGTATAACTTACCTTACTACTTGATGGTATTAGGTTCTTAACAGGAGTCTATTTTCTTTTCTTCTTTTAAAAATGAGCCATGATGGTATCTAAGAGCAATGCTAAGAATACTGATTAGTACTTATATATTTTTTCAGGGCTATGTAATTGCATATAAGTAGTACAAACTGTAATATTATTGTAACACATGCACCACTCATTTTTATGGTTCTATAATTTTATCTATTTTATTTTATTTATTTATTTTTATTTATTTATTTTTTTATCGGTCGTAGGGCTTGAACTCTGTGCTTGGGCACTGTCCCTGCACTCTTCAGCTCAAGGCAAGTGCTCTACCACTTGAGCCACAGCACCACTTCCGGTTTTCTGGTGGTTTATTGGAGATATGAGTTTCACGGACTTTCCTGCCCGGGCTGGCTTTGAACCGCGATCCTCAGATCTCAGCCTCCTGAGTAAGCTAGGATTACAGGCGTGAGCCACCGGTGCCCGGCTTATCTATTTTATTTTTGATATTCATTTACCCTTTTCTGTCTATTCACATAGCATGTCTAAGTAAACATTCTGTTTTTATTTCTGCTAAAGTTTTAATACATTTTGTTTACTGTTTGTGTCACATTTAAGTCATACCTCTGTGATTTTCGCTAAGGTAATACATCTTCTTTTTTAATGACTCAGTTTTCCTTCTTTCTCTTTAGTTTGTCAGCTCATTGCTTTTTTTTGCTTGTTTTCTTAAGCTTCATTCAAATCCCCTTCAATGTAAGCTTTTACTCCACATGAATTTCTTTATTCCATTACCTTTCAATTTATCTAAAAAAAATCTTTTTTTTTAAATTGTGAAATACCATACAGAGGAGTTACAATAACATGGGCAAGGTAATGAGTACATCTCTTTTCAAGCATTGTTGCCTCCTCCTTTGTTTCACCTTCCCATCTCTTCCCATCCTCCGCCCCCAACCCCCGCCCCGTACAGTTCATTTTTAGACATAACGTCGTGTACATCTCATTGTTGCAGTGGGTCCACCTGTATCCCTATTTAAATAATTTGTTTTTCCCCTTCCCCTCCACAAATTATACCAACATCAAATACAGTGAAAGCATGGGTTATACCATGGGGGAGGGACATACAAAGCAACAAACAAATCATCTTATAAATATGTTAAAAGAATCCCAAGAAAAAAATTTGGTTCCTCATCTTGGGGTTCATTTCCCTAACATCAACTTATCTGACCTTTTCTGCTTGTTTCAGACATATACTAGTAATTGCAAATAAGGGAAACCATGGGACCTGTGTTTCTTTGGGCCTGGCTTACTTCACTTACTATAATTTTTTCCAAGTCTTTCCATTTCCTAACAAATGGGCCAATGTCATTCTTTCTGATGGAAGCATAGAATTCCACTGTGTATATATACCACATTTTCTTTTTTTTCTTTTTTTAAACTTTTTTTATTGTGAAAATACTGTACAGAGGGGTTACAATTACCTGGGCAAGATAATGAGTACATTTCTTATCAAGCATTGTTGCCTCCTCCTTTGTGTTTCCCTTTCCCATCCCTTCCCATCTCCCCCATCCTTCCAGCCCCCCCCAAGTTGTAAAGTTAGTTTTCGACATAACGACTTGTACTTCTCATTGTTGCAATGAGTTTACCTGTATCCCTATTTAAACGACCTGTTTTTCCCCTTCCCCTCCACAAATTATACCAACATCAAATACAGTGAAAGCAGGGGTTATACTGTAGGAGAGGGACATAAAAAGCAACAAAGAAATAAACTCATAAATGTGTTAGAAACAATTGCTTGAAAGAAAAAAAACATTTGAATACATATCTTAGGGTTCATTTTCCTAACATCACCTTATCTGACCTTTTCTGCTTGACTCAGACATATACTAGTAAGGGAAACCATGGGACCTATGTTTCTTTGGGCCTGGCTTACTTCACTTAATATAATTTTTTCCAAATCTTTCCTTTTCCTAACAAATGGGCCAATGTCATTCTTTTTGATGGAGGCATAGAATTCCATTGTGTATATATGCCACATTTTCTTGATCCATTCATCTACTGAGGGGCATCTGGGTTGGCTCCATATCTCAGCTATGGTAAATAATGCTGCAATAAATATAGTTGTGCTGGTAGTTTTAGTATGGTCTTGTTTGTGATCATTTGTGTAAATGCCCAAAAGTGGGATTGCTGGGTCATAGCATAACTCTATGTGGAATCCTATCTAAAAAATCTTTAGTGACTGATAAACTATAAATTTTCCTCTAAGGAACAGAAGACACAGTTAGGTTTCCACTATTTAAATAATAGATATGGAGAAGAGTTCAAATTCAGATACAAACTCTAATTCTTCTTGGTTTATTAATGTTTTCATATATTTTAGAGAAATCGAAAAAATGATGTGCAAGAAAAGAATGAATAAATAAAATATATGAAGGAATTGAAAATTCAGTTAAATAGTTTTGAATGGATGATATTTGGCAATTTTCCTAATGCTAAGACAAAATGAAGATAGTATATGGGTTTGAGATTTTTGTAAAAATGTCCTGATATCTACAGAATGTAATTTTAAGTGTGCATGCACTGTTCTAAAGATTATACCTGAAAAGGTAAAATTTTAATAATCAATTATGCAAACAAATGTTAGCTTTAAAATTAAAGCTTTGATCCATTAATTCCAAATCTAAGAATTCAAGTGGTGAAACAAGTGGTGCTTTTAAAGCTGATGTCCTGAGATATTTGGACATAATGTTTTATTTACTTATGTATTATATTTGCTGCAATGTAATGTTTGTTGGGTAAAGCTGATGAGATTCTGTCAAGAAAAATAAGAACCACCAAGTATATTATAGAATCTAGAACTAAGGGAATATTAAGTGGCCATAAAAAGGAAATATTTCAAAGCATTTGTAATGACATGTGAAAGTATCATGGCATAAGAAAATAAGTTGTTTTTAGTAGATAAATGATGGTTTCAACTGCATGAAACATTTTTACAACACGATTATGGAACATATTATTAAATTGAGAGAGGTTACCTCAGAATAGTGTGATTGTTGGGTTTTCAAATAGTCTGAAGTTATTTTCAGTTGGCATATGTATAAGCAAAAATATACAGTTTGTCGTTCTGTTTAGTAACTATTTTATGGAATTATGTTTTAAAAAGCAAAATTTATCTTCCCATTTTCTAAGACACTCATGGAACTTTCCTTTCTTTGCTTTGGGAGTATTTTGGCATCTTAAGAGGTTCTGCATGAAGGTTTGGTGCCTTTCTATTTGAAGGTGCAATGAGAAGGTGCACACCCTGAGAACCAGCAAGAAGAAGGAATATGCAAAGGCAATTTAAGGAGTTATGGGAAGCATGGATGCACATGCCAGGATCTGAATGTGTTTGGCAGCCTCTGAGAGAGCATTTTTCTGTCTGATCTCTGCAGGATCAAGTCATGGGTGGACAAGATGCAGGAGGACCTTGTAACACTGGCAAAGACAGCAAGCGGAGTCAATCAGCTTGTTGATGTGAGTAAGACCCCTCACAGACTCCTCTTAATCTAGTGCCTATTACAGTGAAGTCCTATCTGCCAGGAAACTGTGTCTCTATTGCAAGTGGGGACAGACTTCCCAGGTTGGAGCTGGCAGTGAAGTACTGAAAGAGGGCCTGGGTACCCCTGGTTACTATGAGCAAGAATGTCACTGGTCCCGAGTCCTCAATGACACCTGCCCTCACACCTAATGGCTTCCACATAGCTCTCTCCTTTAGATGTGTGTGTCCCTATCCTATCCAAATTTAGCTGGCATGCACATATTACCACAGCATTTTCATTTTGCAATATATACTTGAGAATTTGTTTTGTGGTGCTGTTTTCAAGTCCAGTGATGATTTTTCTGAGCATCTTCGTGGGAACACATCTTTATTTTTATTATTGTACCAGTCCTGGGTATTGAACTCAAGGCCTGGGCACTGTCCTTGAGTTTTGTTTGTGTACGGTTAGCTCTCTACCACTTAGGACATAGTTCTACTTCTGGATAAAGAAGATTTTATTTGTAAAAATAAGTTGTGAGGTGTTAATATACACCCAGAGATGAAGCTTTTGATATAAGAAATGTAGACACTAGGAAAGCTGTTTTTTTTTTTATGATTTCTAAACTGACTGTCACAGTCACTCCAATAATTTTTGAAAGTGACAGGGATCAACTAATATATCTTGTTGTGGCATCTTAAACTGATTAGATTCCTTTTGTAAGAACATTTCTGTATCTACTTTATTAGAATTGCTAAAAATTAAATTTCATTTGTTTAGGCCTCCTTAGTTTTGTAACAGTGCAAATAATGCAACAATTAGAAAGTACTCTCATTCTGTATTGTAATTACGCAATGAGGTCTACTATATAAAAAATACTGTGGCTTTATTCAGTGAGATAGTGTAAAAGGAGTTGCAGTTATGAGCTATGAATAATCACTTTAGATAAGAAGTACTTTGGATTTTTGCTGTTTTTGAATTTGGAATATTTGTATGTGCATAAAAAATTAGAATGGGGACTGAAATCTAAATCCAGATTTTATTGGTATTTTATATATACCTTATATACCAAACTTGCACAAAACTTTAGACAATATGAGAAACATTTGTGTTTTAACCTTGACCCATCATTTGAAGTTTGGAATTTTCTACTTGTAACTATCACGTTGGGTGCTCAAAAATGTTTCAGATTTTGAAGGATTTTGGATTTCACATTATAGATGGTCAACTTCCATATGAATATTTCTCTCTGGGGAAACCTGGAATACATAGTTAATTTATATATTAATACAAATTTGTAAAAATCATGTTAATCAAATACTTAAAAGTTAATGTGAGTTGGGCGCTGGTTACTTGTGCCTGTAATTCTAGCTGTTCAGGAGGCTGACATCAAAGGATTTAAGTTTGAAGCTAGCCTGAATGGAGCCTCATCTCCAATTAACCAGCAAAAAGCCAGAAATAGAGCTGTGGCTCAAGTGGTAGAACACCAGCATTGAACAACAACAACAACAAAAACCAAGCAGGAGCACAGGGCCCCTGGATTCAAGTCACAGTGCTTGCACACACACATACGCACATGCTTTCTGAATTTTTTTAGAAGGCAATTATAGTTATTAAGCTAAGGGTGACCCTTACCAAATTTTAATTTAGCTTAGCAATATATTTTTCTGAAAATCCTAAATTATCTAAAATGCTTAGTAGTTCAGAATTTTTTTTTTTTTTTGGGTCCAGTCGGGGGCCTGAACTCAGGGCCTGGGCGCTGTCCCTCAGCTCTTCAGCTCAAGGCTAGCGCTCTACCACTTGAGCCACAGTGCCACTTCCGGCTTTTTTTCTGCTTATGTGGTGCTGAGGAATCGAACACAGGGCCTCATGCACGCAAGGCAAGCACTCTACCACTGAGCCACCTTCCCAGCTCAAGTTCAGAATTTTTTTAGTGATGATCTGATGCCTTAAGTCTGATGGGTTTCAATCCAAAGTGGTGTTAGGAGTTACCTTCTGATGATGTCCATAGGTGTATAAGACATAAAAAGGCATTTCGTATTTAGACTTAGTGTTCCTCCTCAACATATCTCATTATTTCTATGCAAATCTATCAACATCTCAAGACACCTGACCTGTGAAGCACTTTCATTCCCAAGGTGGTTAGAGAATGGATACTCAACCAGTATCTGCAAAGCAAGGCACATGAAAGGCATTTCTTGTGAATACCAATGGTCTGATTTAATTCTGGTCAGCATTTACAAAGGACATAATGTATCCCAGGCACTTTGTAGTCTATCAAGGGTAGACAAAGTGACACAGCTGCTCTCCTCACACAACTGACACTGGACTAATAAAAAATCTCCATCGATCAAACTCCTTGTACAAATTAAGAGGCACCATTGGGGGTTGGGTACCCATGTGAAGGGGGAGGGTGTGCAGGAGGGTGAACAATATCAGAATACTTTATGCGTATCATGAAAAGAGAAGAATGTAGCTTGTTGAAATTGTTTTATGATAGGAGAACGAGATGAAGGAGAAATTTATGCAGGTGACCCTGGATGCATGTGTAGAAACACCACAATTAACCCCCATCCCATGTGCAATCAATCTATGCTAACTGAAAAAGGAAAACAAAAACAAAACCCTCCATTGCCAGGGTAGAAATGTCTAAGCCCTAACCCCTAAGGTGATACTTCAGATCTGCATTGACTTTCTTAGGAAAGTTTGTGGAATCTGCAAGTCTGTTGGGCAGTCAGGGAGCCTCTGTAAAAAGTGATGGAATTTGTGGAGATGTCAGTAAAATTTATTTGTTAATTCTTATTTCTATAGTATTTACCATGACTGAGGGTGAACCACAATGAGAAAACAGTGACAGCTGACAGATTCTGGTTTTAAATTATATGGCTCTTTTTATTGACAGATTGAGATTACAACTAGTAGCTTAGGAAAGCCTTTTATTTCATTTTATTTTCCAACTCCTTCAAAGATTCTCTAGCTTTGAAAACTACTTACTTGGCTGATCTCCTTGTTTTTGGTGTGAAAATGGAAAATTTTGCTTGTTAGATTTGCTTTTTGCAATAAATTAAACAAAAAAAAGAAAATCTCACCTAGTTTCCATTCTGCTTTGTGAAGTATAGATTACTGCTGTAAATATTGGTGAACAAATTACCATCTGAATTAGGATAACAAAATAGAATGAAAAAGAAAATGTACTTCACTAAAGGTATACTAATTTTTTGTTTATGGGCTACATACCTCAACTCCATGACGGAAAAATTATAAGAATTATTTGTCATGTAATTTCTGTGTGTGTGTGTGTGTGTGTGTGTGTGTGTGTATGCGTGCGCATGCACATGCACATGTGTGTATTTGTAGAGATAGTGCAGAATTCAATATTGGGAATAATTCATGTTGGACAGTATCTTTGTATAAGATAAATACCTTTGTATGCCTATTTCTTTCCTACAGAGAAGGTCCACGATGTGACCATGTTACTTAAGCTAACATTGGCTGTAGGATATCAGAGTTGAGAGTTAAATTTTAGCTAGGATTGGAGCGTTGCTGTGGAGGTATTTTTTGTTTGTTTATTGTTGGATTTTGTGCAGTGCTGTGGCTCCAACTCAGGGCCTCATGTAGGCTACTCGCTACCACTGAGCCATATAGATTGGTATACTGAATTATAGTGTGGACCAGAAGTTGAAAACAAAATGGAGTGGTGTGTTTTCCTACATTGAAAGTCAACATTGTAGAAATGATAATTCTTCTCAGACTATTTTTACTAGTTCAAAAATACATCTACCTTAACAAGGCCCCCAAAAACTAAATAAAACAGCCATATTACTAAGCTAATTTAACTTGGCAATTTTATGAAGATTTCTTTAAGGGACCATTAAACGTCATCTTGGGACAGTTGATAAATTCACGTCTTTACAGATGAGCCATTTGGTCCAGGTTACTTGCCAATCTTTTGTTAAAGATCAAGAGTGGAAGAGCTCAGGTATACTATCATTGTCCTTGAATTATTCCAGTACTTAATCACTTACAGGTACATAAATCCATATGTGCACACACCACACAAAGCATATCAAATAATTCAAAGAAATAAAAATATAGGAAATAAATTGTACTTTTAATTTTCCACAGCGAACTTTTAATCCATTAGAACCTTTTAATATTCAATGGAAAGGGTTTTTCTCCACATGGATGTAGGGTCTCTCCTAACCACCCTAAGTGAGTACATTACTTCGTTGCACCTCAGGTCAACATTGTCCAGTGAACACTATGCATGAAGAAATTGTTTCTGAGGTTAAAATTTTGTTCAATACCGTGTAGCTATTAAGTTGGATACAACTTTGAAGTGAAAAAGAATTCTATGTGTTTTAATGTAGTTGTTAATATTTTACAGTTTAATATTTCCTATGTTTCCAGCACATTCCCAATTGGGCACAAGGTTAGCATATCTGAATATACTATAGCTCTTTAAAAAAAAGATATAATAAGAAGCCAAAGCTATACCACCACCAATTACCTACTTAAGAGTATTTCTTCTTGAAATAATTTGAAAAGAATCCCAAGATTATGAAAAGCATAGATTTGGAACAATATGAATTACAGAATTTTTTAGTATATGTTATCAGTTCTGCACGCACACACACACACACACACACACACACACACACACATCTTTCCATGCACAATGATGATCTGATATCATATTCATAAACAGAATTTAAAAAATTGATGTATATGGAATATTATTGAAAACATGTTTTTTTGTTATTGTTTATTTCTGTATCACTGTTTGAACTCAAGGCCTCAAGCTCAACTTTCTGCTGACGCTTTTGAGTCATGCCTCCAGCCCAGCTTTCAGGTGAATATTTGGAAATGGAGTCTCATAGACTTTTTCTACTTAAGTTGGCTTTGAACCACAACCCTCTGGGTCTCAGCTTTCTGCATAACTAGGAAAATGTTTTTAAGTTCAATAACCATGCTTTAAATTTATGTCAAAAAACAAACTTTACAACTTTACAACTTTCAATTTGGTTAAAGATTATAGCCATTCGGGTGAGGTGGTATCTCAATGTTGTTTTGATTTGCATTTCTTTTATGGCTAGAGAGGTTGAGCATTTCTTCATGTGTCTGTTGGCCATCCTTCTTTCCTCTTCAGAGAAGTTTCTCTTTAAGTCTTTAGCCCACTTATTTATTGGGCAGTTGTTTCTTTGAAGATTTGTTGTTGGGGGATTTAATTTTTTGAGTTCCACGTATATTTTAGATACGAGACCCTTGTCTGTTGTATGGCTAGTGAAGATTTTCTCCCAATCCATGGGCTTTCTGTCATCTTGGTAGCTATGTCCTTTGCCGTGCAGAAACTCTGCAATTTCATGTAATCCCATTTGTCCAACCTTTCTTTGATTTGTTGTGTTTCCGGGTCTCTATTAAGAAAATTTCGGCCTGTGCCAAGGAGACCTATGGTTTCTCCTATTCCATCCTGTAATGTTTTCACAGTGTCTGCTTTGACTCCAAGGTCTTTGATCCATTTGGAGTCAATTCTGGTGCAGGGTGATATATAAGGATCTACCTTTAGTTTTCTACAAGTAGTTAATCAATTTTGCCAGCTCCATTTACTGAAGAGGCTCAATAATAACAGATGCTTGAGGGGATGTGGACAGAAGGGAACCTTACTACATTGTTGGTGGGAGTGTAAACTTGTTCAACCACTTTGAAAAACAGTATGGAGGTTCCTCAAAAGACTCCACGTAGAGCTTCCCTATGATCCAGCAATCCCACTTTTGGGCATTTACCCAAATGATCACAAACAAGACCACACTAAAGCTACCAGCACAACTATATTTATTGCAGCATTATTTACCATAGCTAAGATATGGAACCAACCCAGATGCCCCTCAGTAGATGAATGGATCAAGAAAATGCGGCATATATATACAATGGAATTCTATGCCTCCATCAGAAAGAATGACATTGGTCCATTTGTTAGGAAATAGAAACACTTGGAAAAAATTATAAGTGTAGTAAGCCAGTCCCAAATAAACATAGGTCTCATGGTTTCCCTTATTTGCAATAACCAGTGTATGTCTGAGTCAAGCAGAAAAGGTCAGATAAGTTGATGTTAGGGAAATGAACCCCAAGATAAGAATTCAAATGTTTGTTTTTCTTTCATGCAATTGTTTCTAACATATTTATAAGGTGATTTCTTTGTTGCTTTGTATGTCCCTCCCCACGGTATAACCCCTGCTTTCACTGTATTTGATGTTGGTATAATTTGTGGAGGGGAAGGGAAAAAACAAATCATTAAAATAGGGATACAGGTGGACCCATTGCAACAATGAGATGTACAAGTCGTTATGTCGAAAACGAACTTTACAACTTTGGTGGGGGAGGGGGAGGATCCGGTGGTGGGGTAATGAGAAGGGATGGGAAGGGGAAACAAAGGAGGAGGCAACAATGCTTGATAGGAAATGTACTGATTATCTTGCCTATGTAATTGTAACCCCTCTGTATAGTATTTTCACAATAAATAAAATGGAAAAAAATTAGGTCGAAGAACGGGTGGGATCAGGCTTTTTGCATATTCGAAGGGATTGTGTGCCTGTTGCACCTGCCTTGCTCATCATGGCCCTAGCTCTGGGGTCTAGACAGTGTAGGCAACCCTGTATGCTCCATTGCAGGAAGGCAGGAGGCATGAAGATTTGCAATTATCCTCTTCACACCAATCCCAGACCTCTACATTTTCCTTCTCTGCTGTTTCTATTCATTTTTCAGCTACTCTCCTTTCTTGCTTTTCCTCATGGCTTGTAAAACATCAAGAATATTTACATTGCTATGTCATGCATATTCTTCTATTGTTAATATATTATTTTTCACCTTAATTTATCTCATCTCATCTTATTTTCATTTTTTTAAAGACAGTAAGGCGACTTGATCTCTGGGCCTACGTGCTGTCATTTAGCTTTTTCCACTCACAACTCCACTTCCAGATTTTTTGGTGGTTAATAATAGAAGGTAAAAGTCTCAGGCAGTTTTTTTTTTTTTTTCCTGCCTACGTTAACATGAACTATGGTCCTCAGAACTCTGCCTCTTGAGTTGAGAAGCGAAGGTTCTGGTTTTTTCTGAGTAGTTTATTGGAGATAAGAGACTTTTCTGCCCTGGCTGTCTGTGAACTGTGATCCTCAGGTCTCCGTCTCCTGAGTTGCTAGGATTACAGGTGTGAGTCACTGGTCCTGGATCCTAAAGGCTATTTTTAAAGGTAGAATTATTCTGCAATGGCACTCTACTAGAACTTCTTGCCTTTTAATTTACTGTTATGTTTAATTTACTGATATTTGAAGGTATTAGTATGAGATGTGGCTAAATATTAAACATCAGTATTCTCTAATTATTATTTGTGTAAGTGTTCTGAGTGAATAATTTGTTTTCATTACAAATTCAATGAGGCTTTTTCTTTGACATTGTGGTCATGTCATCTTATGTAAAACAATGTTCATTTTCTGCTTGTAGAGAACTCAGCATATTAATGCGTGAAAAAAATTACTTAAGAGTAGATCATAATTGGTGCTTCTGACCCCAGAATGAGCTCAGGGAACAGGAGGGATTGGGAACTTTCTAGTCCTGTGAGTGCTGCAAAGTGGCTGGTGGTATTAGAATTCTACCTCTGATCAAGTGGGAGTAATAACAATCCCTCCTTCCTCACAGAAAAGGAAGGACTAAAGTTAATACTAAAGGAACTACTTTTTCTTTTTTAAAATATGTTTTTATTGTAAAAATTCTATACATAGGGGTTACAGTTACATTAGCAAGGTAATGAGTGGGTTTCCTATCAAGCATTGTTACCTCTTCCTTTATTTTTCCCCTTTCTTAAAGAAAATTTTATTGTTATTATAAAGGTGGTATACAGCAGGGTTCAGTTATATAACTCAGGTAAACAATACATTACTTTTTGGACAATGTTACCCTTTCTTGTACTCTCTCAATTTCCCCTCCTGTTTTCACCCATAAGTTGTACAGTTCTTTTCAACTAGTGAGTACCACTAATTGAGTACCATTTGTACATCCTTTATCACTTCATATCTGTGTACCCCCCCTTACTCACAAAAAAAGATAAATGAACAAGATGAAAATATAAGAAAACAAAAGTAGTAGCTCCATTTTCTGGAGTTCATTTTGTTAAATATTATTTTATATGATCAGACACACAGACATTGCACCTTTGTGTTCCTCTCCTATAAGTATCCTCCTTATTATAGGTGAATGCCTAGCATCCTGTATAATTTATCATGCTCTGGTATATTTTAGGTCTAGCTTCTGCATATAAGAGAAAATATGTGCTATTTGTGTGTCTGAGCTAAGCTTATCTCCCTAAACATGGTTTGCTCTAGGTCCATCCATTTCCCTGCAAATGGCATAATAGTATTCCTTTTAGTGGCTGCATAAAATTCCATTGTGTATAAAAACCATAGTTTTTGGATTCACTCATCTATTTTAGGATATCTGGGCTGTTTCCATACCCTGGCTATTGTGACTAGTACAGCAAGAAATATGGATGTGTAGGTGTCTTTATGGTATCCTGGTGCAATTTCTACTTTTAATAAATAATTATAGCTGCTTATTATTATTTCATATTTGGGTTTGTTTGTTTACTTTTCTCAACAGTGAAGAGTCACTAGCTTTAATTTGTGGGCAATTTAGGATTATCTAACTCTGAATTTCTGTCTTTGTCTCATTTTCTTTCTCTCTCTCTGTGTCTCTTTGTCTCTATCTCGCTGTAAAATATGTTATTAGTTGAGTATGCAAATTTCCTCCCCTCCTTACTGGTGATTTCAAAAGATTTCTTATTCTTCCCTCTTCCTCTTCTCTTTCTCCTCCTCCTCCTCTTCCTCCTCCTCCTTCTCCTCCTCCTCCTCCTCCTCCTCCTCCTCCTCTGCCTTCTCCACTGTAGTTACAGTGCCACTTTCAGGTTATTTTTTCTTGTTTGTTTGTTTTTGCCAGTTCTGAGGCTTGATCTCAGTCCCTGAACTTCTTTTTCTTTTTTCTCAAAATAAGTGATGTACCACTTGAGTCACAGTGCCACTTCCAGCTTCTGTATTTCTTTGAACCGTGATCCTCAGATCTTCACCTTCTGAATAGCTAGGATTACTGAATGAGCCTTCTGTGCTTAGCCACTTTCGCCTTTTTGGATATGAAGGTCTCATGGACTTAGCTGCCCAGGCTAGCTTCCAAGTCAGATCCTCAGATGTCAGCCCAGATGCTATTTTTTTAACAGTCGTTAATTACTTTATCTGCAAAGACAAACTATATTTTATGAGGATTTATACTTTTAGAGTCACTATTAGAGTGACTCTTACACTTTCATAGTTTGACTCATATTTTTGCCTTTGCCATTCTACCATTCTGTTCTAGCATCAGACACTGAATAACATTTTCTTAAGCTTTGCTGGTAGCTGAGAGCTAAATTATTATTTAGTGTTTTTCCAAATATATACCTGTCCCAGTGGTTCCTGGCCAGGGAGGATTTAGTTCACAGAAGACATCTGGGAAGTTTTTGTGCTGATCCTAATTCCAGTTTGGGGTAGGGGTTGTCACCATTGGCATCCGTGAGGCGTAATTGAATGTCTTACAATATTAAGGACATTTTTGCTGACAACAAAGCATTATCTGGCTAACAAAGGATAGTAGTGCTCAAATTGAAAAATTGTTCTAGGAAGACTGAAGGAAAAGTATGTGAAATTCTTAAAGTTAATGTAAGTTTGTAAAACTGAGTATCCACATGGGTAATTAGCAGATTTTCTTTAGAAAAGTCATAGGTGAATAAGTATAAGTTGAGGGCAAATTAAAAATTAAAATTCTTTCATTGGTAGAGAAATGAATTTAGGTCATTTGAGGTTAGAGACATTAAATGGGCATCTCACTCAGCTTATGGTTAATTATATTTTAATTTAGTTTTAATAGAATCTACTATGATCTCTCCCACTTTGAATTTCATGTGAATTTTGTGGGTAAAATATATACTCATTGCATAACTTGTATGTAGATTCAGATATAGAAAAGGAAAGAAACATTCATCTTCATGTTTTTCTTGTGTTGAACCTGCTTGTTCTTAGAGATGAAGCTAAAATTTACTGTAAATGTGACATGTCTCTATCTTACAAAAATTACTGAAAAATGTTACTGAAACATTGTTGCTATGAATGCATTTTACATTTATCTTAGTCTATTATAGTTTATTTTCTGTATTCTGGGAGCAATCTGCATTTCTGGTTAAATATATTCAAATATAGAGTGTGCAGAAAATTTAAGTCGTGTTAATGATGGTCATTTCTTCATTTCCTTCTGTCTTTAATATGAGGCTCAGCAGTGTTCCCATCACATTCCTATTAATAGGAACTGGGGCAAGTAAGAGTGTGTGCTGCAGGAAGTTCACCAGCACTGACTTCATTCTTCCTAAAAATCTTTTCTGAAGATAATGTCCCATTTGAAATGTAATGGCATAGTCCCAGAAAAGAGGGTTCATCATAACAAACTTGAAAAACAGAATGGCTTTGGAAGTATCAATATGATGTTGCCACCATTCGCAAAGCATGCACTATATACTTGAGGATATAACCAAATTATGTATGTATACTTAGGTATCTGCGTATCTGCATCTGAATAATTTTGTGTTTATTCAGATGGAATTTATAGTAAACAAATTTATATTTTGATTCTTTTCCCCTAGGTACAAATTGCTGTGATAGCAAGTAGAATTCTGAGCTGGATATTATTAATTTAAAGCAGTTTGGAATTAACAAAAGATTTAAACCAGCTTACTAATTTTTATGCCCTTCTACCATTATACTCTAATTTACCCTTCCTTTTGTATTTTCCAATAATTCTAGTACATACATATTTATCACTTGGTGAAGTACTGCATAACTGTGGACCCCTCTTTTTTACTTTAATTTTTATTTTTTCTTTTTTTTAAATTTTATTTTATTTTTTTGTGAACATACTGTACAGAGGGGTTACAATTACATGGGCAGGATAATGCGTACATTTCTTATCAAGCATTGCAGCCTTCTCCTTTGTTTACCCTTCACATCCCTTCCTAGCCCCCCCATCCTCCCCCACCCCCCGCACCAATGTTGCAAAGCTCGTTTTCGATATGACAACTTGTACTTCTCATTGTTGCAACAGGTCCACCTGTATCCTTAAACGGCTTGTTTTTCCCCATCTCCTCCACAAGTTATACTGACATCAAATATAGTGAAAGCAGGGGTTATACTGTGGGGGAGGGACATACCCCTTAGATATGTATTTTAATGTTATTTTCTTTCATGCATTTGTTTCTAACGCATTTTTCTTTAATTTTTGCTTTTCTCTGAATTCTGAGAGTGTACATTTCTATCATTTATTACAACACTAATATTCTTTCTTCTATTTGTCATTACTTTTTTTGTATTTGCTCCATTATTTAAAATTCTTGGATTGATGCATTTTGTTCCCGCATTAACTGCATAGGACCTTATTTAGAATTGTTCTTTTCTAAATTCATTCTCACTTTTAAATAAGGCAAAATCTGGCTTCTTTTGTTACCACAATGATTTCAAGGTTCACCCATGTTGAACGAAGTATAAGTACTCTTTTTCAGGGCTGAATAATCGTCTGTCGTATCTATGGATATGACATTTTGTGTATTCAGTCATATCTGTCAACAGATATTTTAGTTTTTGCCACTTTTGGCTATAGTGAATAATGCGAATGCTGTTGTACAAATAATAAAATAACGCATAGAGAAAAACTAGTCATAAATCATCACTTATAATCCCACCAAAGCCTTACATAGTACCCTTCATCAGAATCCATTCCCTAATTCATGGTCATTGTTTACTGCTCATGCACTTTGCTGGGCACACCATAGTCATCAAAACACAGAATTCTTTTCCCTTCTTGAAACTTACACTCTGGTTAAGGGAAATAAAAATTACTCAATGAAATTGATTCTTACATCATTTTTCTGTGTTTGCATATGTTTATAGGTTGCAACATCATCGATACCCTAACTCACAGAAAATTTCAAGGTAGGCTAGAGATAAAAGGGTTCTAGTATATTTGAAATGAAGATTTAGTGAATGAAATAGGATTCTGGAAATGGCCTCCATACCATGCCAGGTATCTTGTAGACAAGTACATAAAGCTTTGTACCCGTAAACAGACTACACTGGGTTAATATATTCTTCTGGGTGCATTTGTCTTTGTCCTTAACCCAGTGGAGATGAACTCGTGAGGCTATGCTGAAGAATACTACACGGGAAGACTGTCAAACCTGTTGTTTCAGAGGTTGTGTCATTTACTATGTTAATTGAAAGGGAACATGGTTTAAGAGAACTAAGAGTTAGAAAATAGTGCATATTTAAAAAATTCAGCTAATATTCATGGGAGAAAAGCACATTTTAATTTTGTGACTGTGGGTAAAGTATAGTCTAACATCAAATGACATCTGACATCATTATTTTATCCAAGGGAACTTCATCTTTTGCCATGTTGGGTGTCGTAGAAGGTTATGAGACATAGGATAAATGAATAGATTTTTTTTCTACTTGTGGACCATGTTAAAATTTAGACAAGGGAACTTTGATCTTTGAAAATGATCAAGGAAGTGTATTGTGTTATTTTTGTTGTTGTTTTTAATGCACCTCTTTGAAACAAGGTATTGTCCGAGGTTAAGGAGCAATATTCCAAAAAGTCCAATTCTGAAAGACACAAATATGTACAACCGTATCAGAATCCACATACAAAGCATCCTAGGTTATAAAATTCAACTGAAATTAATGAAATTGATTTTGTGGTATCTAGAGGTGTTGAGACAATGAAACTTATTTTTCTACCTGTTGGTATTGCTGATTTCTGTATTTACCACTGCTAGCTAGCAAACACACTGAAGGAAGAATGACGGCGGGAGAGATCAAAACATTTTCTCTCAATTCCATCCTCATTTTTATACGCTGGGACCATAGTTTATCTAATTCACCTGTGCTTTCAATGCATGTATGTCCATTTGGATGTTTTTAGCTTTTCCATCTATATATTTCTTTCTTCTTTTTCTTTTTTTCTTAGAAATTCACACAATAGTGAAGATAATAAATAGTGTCCTTGAGCTAGTTTCATTACTGCCTGTAAGCTACTGGAAAATGGACTTTTCTCACAGGAAAGTTCAACTTTTCATCTTCATCAGATCCTAGTAAGGAAAGACTTGAATGTGCAGTTATAATTAAGAATATTATAATCACAAACATGGAGCTTTTCTTAGAATTTAGGAAAGCGAATTGTTAAGGAAGTTTATAGTAGGACTACTTCAACAAAAGGTAACAAATTTAAGGGAGTTCTGAGGAGCTGATTTAAGCGTTATGGCACTTAGAAGATAGATGGCTAATGGAAGCATGATCCGGAGTCCCAGAGACTGGGGTTATTACGGTTGATTCTCAGCAAAGAGCTCAGAACAACTACTACCTCATTAAAAAAATTATGACAACTATAATTATCATCAGTTTATTGGCTTAAAACAATGCAGCCATAATATTATAGTTCTTTAGCTCAGATATATTTTCCTTGGTTCATTTCTTCTTCCTCTATCTTCAAGGCCAGCAAGGTATATCTGATTTCCTCTCATGCTGCCCTTTCTGATTTTCTCTTACGTAGTTACATCTTGTTATTCTACTTTTAAGGATCTAGGTGTGCCCTTCCTATGTAAGAACAGACTGTAGGTTCTGGAGATTAGGATGTGATAATGATGATGATGATGATGATGGTGTGTGTGTGTGTGTGTGTGTGTGTGCGTGTCTGGATTAGATCCTACTATGCTAGGCAAGTGCTCTACCACTTAGGCACCAGGATGCCTGGTAGTGTCCCCTGCCCAGGCTGTGGTTATCTTTGGGAAGCTGTTACTCTGCCTATCACAATCATCCTTTTTAGCCATTAACACTGTTTTCCTCCAAATAGCCTTTTCCCTGGCTTATATCCTTGGGCCACACACACTATATATAGCTGTCAGCCTTCAGAAAAATGATCTGATTGACTCAGTGCTGTGTCAATGTTCATAGAGATTTTTTTTTGTTTCTACCATGCTATTGACTCAGCAGCCATCTTCTGATACACCTCTTCTCTTCTCTTCTCTTCTCTTCTCTTCTCTTCTCTTCTCTTCTCTTCTCTTCTCTTCTCTTCTCTTCTCTTCCCTTCTCTTTTCTTCCCCTCCCTCCCTCCCTCCCTCTCCTTCCTTTCTTCCTTCCTTCCTTCCTTTTTTCCCCCTTCTGGACCTGGGGCTTGAATTCTGGGCCACGATGCTGCCCTTGAACTTCTTTTTGCTCTTTGCTAACACTCTTCCACTAGAGCTACATCACCACTTCCTGCTTTTTCTGTGATTGATTGCCCAGACTGGCTTTAAACTGTTATCCTCAGATCTCAGCCTCCTGAGTTAGCTAGGATTATAGGAGTGAGCCCCAGCACCCAGTATTCTGCAACAATTTTTAATGTTAGAATACTGCCATGTATTTGTAAAGACACTTACATTTTATGAGAATACTCAAAGGGGAAACTAACCTTAGTAGAAAGTTTGATTGTTTGCCCAAGATAATCACCAAGGGTGGAATGTGAAGGTATCATTATTAGAAGAAAGACTTATTAGTGTTTATATATCTAAAATAACTTTTAAAAGTTTATGAAGTTTAAAAAGAAAGTTGTGTTTCTCATGAACCAACTTAAGTTACTTATTAGCTGTTTGAACACTTCTCTTTAAGGAAGTGAAGGAGTAATTAATATCACTACTTGAACATTTCAGGTTAAAACAATCTACTATGATCAATAAAGCATTTAGTATATCAAAATTCCCTCTTAAACTCATTATTTACTAATATTCTTAAATTTGCTTTTCAGCATATAGTTGTAAGGGATGAGATGTATGGGCATATTTCTCTTTCTTTTGTTGCTTTCATGTAGATATTCTCCATTCTTACTTTTCACCATTGTTGCTGCACTGTCTGTGTCTCAGATGTGATGATCCATAACCCTCAGCTCCATTCTCACTTTCTGGATTCTTCCATGCTGCTGAATCCAAGGCAAAGTCAAGTGCAGAGAGGCTTTGCAGTCTCCATTTCACTAATCAGGTTGCCTTTCATCTACTGAAGCTGTGGATAGTGATTTGCTCTCCTACGATGAAATGGGACTCAATTTCCCTCACTCTGATATTCAAAAACCTCAGCTAACCTAATACATGGTTATAAGTGTAATTTTGAGGTTTCTTACAGTGAATAAACAGTATATGTATATATGTATGTGGTTGTATATATATATATATATATATATATATATATAATGTAAGATATAGGATATATTATATAAGAAAGCTTCCTAAGACCAACTAAAAATAATTTTATGGGCCATCAAATACTTGGAGACATACTTTATATTTCTGTACTTATTGCATTCCATGGAATAATTTCTAGTATAATGTCTAGTATTATAATTACCAAAATATTTCTTTAGGAACTTCTTTAGGAACTTTTAAACAATTAAGTCAATGAGTTGTGCCATTTTACATTTGTGGTGATTTTAAATGTAATACTTTGAAAATTATCTTGGAGCTGTGAACTTGATGTAGTGAGATTTGCGATAAAATTCCAATGAACAAGGCAAGATAACATTCTAATGAATGTTATCACAGTGAGGACTGATCATGGAAGCAGTGAAAAACATTAACAGGAGTTAAGATTCTAAGAAGAATGGATGTGCAGGTGACAAGTACTCTTCTTATTGAGGCTGTGTGATTGGTGGCAGTAGGAAGAGTTGAACTGTGGAGAAGAAAAAGTTTATAGAATTAGTCAGGAGGGGGAACATTCTGTCTTCAACTCTGTCTCTACACTGTATTCTTTCTAGTAGTAAAAAAATGAACCCAATATCACATAGCATGTTGAACATTGACAGGATTTGAATGGAGCTCTATTTGGTGCCAAAAACTTATATATGTATGTATGTGTGTGTGTATATATATATATATATATATATTGAGGTGGGTTTGAGTGTGTTCTTTATTGTCTTTATTGTCATCGGAATCACAGGTTCACTTATAGCTGCTTCCGTCATAAGTTTGTAGATACTGTTTAAAAAAAAAAACTGGGAAATACTTGCATCTTATTTTCCATGTAATGTGTTCAAGAGCCCTGCAACTTATCCCTTTTACTTAGAATGACTGACATCTGCTGAATTTTCCAATCATTTTTTCCATTTTGATAACTATTATTATTATTTTTTATTGTGAAAATACCATACAGATACTCATCTTGCCCATGTAATAGTAACTCCTCTGTGTGGTATTCTCACAATAAAAACTTATATTTTATTTCCACCATGCTGTTATTTCTTTCAGAAAAGGAACTGGATAATGTGACAAATCAGATATTCATTTAAACAAGAAAGAAAATTAAGAAAAAAATACTTTAGACTGTGTTTTATATATTAACACACCAATATATTAAATATTGTGACATAATTTTTTAGTGATAGTAAGAAAAGTGGGTTTAATGTTATAAAGATGTATCATGCAATCTTAAACATATACATGAAACTATACACCCGTATTTGTTTATCAAACATATTAGGAAATATTTGAGAGTTCTAAAATAACTTTCACAGTAACAAAGACTATTGTGTTTTGTAGAACTAGGGGGAAAAAGCTAACTCTTTTGGTAGGCTGGTTATGCAATGTTGACTCCATTTTTTTTTTTTTTTTGGCTGTGGGGCCTGAACTCTGGGCCTGGGCACTGTCCCTCAGCTCTTCAGCTCAAGACTAGTGCTCTACCTCTTGAGCCACAGAGCCACTTCCAGCTTTTTCTGCTTATGTGGTACTGAGGAATCGAACCCAGGGTCTCATGCATGCAAGGCAAGCACTCTACCACTGAGCCACCTTCCCAGACCCTTGACTCCATTTTTATTAATAAAGAATACAGTCTAATTTTTATTTCTATATAAAATAGTATAACTAGATATTTATATTGGGGTCTATACTGGACTTATAGTTCCTTGACTTTATATGTTTCACATTTACTGTGAGTTATCTTATTTGTATCCATAGGATTTATAGTTCTTTTCTGGTGCAATGAAATAGTTGAGATAATTCACATAAATAAAATAAGTTCCTTTGTACTAAAGTTTGGAAGTTCGAGTCCATAATCAATTGGTTCTTAGTTTTGTGTGTGTGGTGAGATACTTCATTATGGCAGGAGTGAATGGAAGAGCAGAACTGCTCTCCTCATGACCAGGAAGCAGAAGGAAGAAAGGAAAGAGATGTCTCTCTCAAAGCACTATCTCTAGTGACATAGTGACTTTGCCTCCCAAAAGTTGCACTACCTCCCTGGGACCAACTTTTTAACACACAAACTTTGGAGACATTCAGCCTCCCAAACCTATTATTTCTTAAGCATTTAAAAGTTATAACAGAATGAAAATATGCGATAATATTTTTCATACATTTGAGAGGGTAGGTACAAACTTAAAAAGTATATTGATTTATAATACATTGGTTCTTTTAACACGGTTTTATGTTTGGGACATGTGGTTGAATAAAATGACATATTCTATGTAGTACACTGTGAAGTACACTTGTACAAGTGAATGAATTGCCATCAACAATGTTCATCTTTTACTTCCTGCACCGTACAAAAGAGGGTTGACTCTTTATTTATTTTATTTTGCCAGTCGTGGGCCCTGAACTCTGAACCTGGGCACTGTCCCTCAGCTCTTCAGCTCAAGGCTAGCGCACTACCACTTGAGCCGCAGAGTCACTTCCAGCTTTTTCTGCTGAGGTGGTGCTGAGGAATTGAACCCAGGGCCTCATACATGAAAGGAAAGCACTCTAATACTGAGCCACCTTCCCAACCCAGAAGGTTGACTCTTAAGACTGCAGAGAAATGCACAGAACAGTAATGGTGCAAAGAACAGCTATGTGTCCCACCAATTAGCTCTATTAGTTTTACTGCAAAGTGCTACATATACTGGATCAATTAATGTGATGTTGAGGTTTATCTATTTGTAACCTAAATCAATTAATCTATTCCAGAACTGATGTTCCAGAATTCCATCCCAGGCTGAAATGAGAGCCCTTAGTATTGATTAGAATTCTTCATAGATAACTTTGTGTTTAAAACCAGACTCCATGATCTGCCCCATGAAAACATTAGCCATCCAGTGATATATAGAAATGCTGGAGGAAATGATATCTGGGGTTTTTATTTCACTTAATATGACTTGGTTAGTTGAAATGAAAATAGACCTAGTCACTGTTTAAATAGTTTGAATGGATCAATTTTAAGACTAAAATACTCTTAATGGATGTAAATCCATTAATGTATTACTCTCTTAAAAGCTACAAGTCATTGTAAAATTAAAATACTTTGTGATACGTAAATGTTAACATATGTGTTCTCTAGTAACCAGTGCTTAGCTGGGACCAGGCGGGGAACCTGTTGGTAGTAGAGCAGAGTGCTGGAGTTGTGCCAAAGAAATGCATGGTTTATCAGGTTTCAAATGTGTGCCTGGATTCACTTCTCAAAAGACTATCAGAACCTGCCAGTTACTGGCTTTGAAACATGGTGTAGTCATGCATGTGCACCCCATCTGTTCTGTGCAGAAGGGATTTCCTTTGCAGCTCAATCCTCCAGTCACAAACACTGCCACTGCTCCCTGCCTTCATCCTCACTTTAATTCTCCTGTTCCTGATGGGATTTTACTAACTATGGAAACCAGGTGCATCTGACACCACTAGAGAAGGCATAGTCAGATGCCAATGTGAGTCAGAAATGAAGCTGAATTTAATTTTACCATCTAGTTTAATTTTGATGTGGTATACTTAGTGACTAAATAAGATGTACACATACAGTAACCATGTAAGTTGATAAAAAACCAAAGAAATGCACCATTATACTTTTAACCAAAACTCAATGTAGACGTCAATCACATTCAATAATCTTTAACTCCTCTTTGTGTGAAGTGAGTTGGGAGCTCTCTGGGGTGCCTTGATGAAACTTGCCAGGACTTAAATCTCATATTCATGTTTCTATCATCTTTCTGTTATATTTGTCTCTATCAAATTATCCACCCATCCATCCATCCATCCATCCATCCATCCATCCATCCATCCATCCATCCATCCACCCATCCACCATCCATCCCTCTCTCACAAAGGGAGAACAATGGAAAGGCTCTCTAGAGTAAAACCTTCCCTATCACAAGCTGGGTGCTGGTGGTTCACGTTTATAATACTGGCTACTCAGGAGGCTGGAATCTGAGGATCGTGGTTCAAAGCCAGCCCGGGCAGGAAAGTCCGTGAGACTCTTATCTCCAATAAACCACTAGGCTGTGGGGCCTGAACTCTGGGCGCGGGCACTGTCCCTCAGCTCTTCACCTCATGGCTAGTGATCTACCACTTGAGCCACAACACCACTTGTACTTTTTCTGCTTATGTGCTGCTGAGGAATCGAACCCATGCATGCAAGGCAAGCATTCTACCATTTAGCCATCTTCCCAGCCCCTTTTCCTACTATTTTAGCAAGCTAATAGTATTGCAGCAAATGTATACTAACTTATATTCCCTTAGTGGTATATTCAAATTTGAAAATGTAGAAAGAAAAGGGTGACTCTTTCAAATTTCTTTTTTTTTTTTAATTTAAATTTTATTGTAAAGGTGATGTACTTACTGTAGGGTTATAGATACATCAAATTTCTACATTGTTTTAAATACATCCTAATAGGAATTTATGGCTTAAATAATTATTGTTCTTATTCATTTTCTTCTCCACTTAAACAGATTTATGAAAAATATCAAGATATGTATACTGTGGAACCAAACAATGCACGGCAACTGGTAGAAATTGCAGCTAGAGACATCGAGAAACTTCTCAGCAACAGATCGAAAGCCCTCGTGGTGAGTTTTGTGGGCTTATTTTCCATCATTTGTCTTTGCTTTATTACTTACATTTTAAAATTTGTTTTATTTGAATACTTTGTTTAATGCCTTTTCTTCACCTTGATAACTTTGTTCATAACAGAATCAGATATCATTCTTGAGGTATTGCAAGTAATTAGATAGCTTTTCACAAAATGCTATTTTGCTTTTATATTACTATTACATTTTTGCAATCTATTTAATGGTTATATTTGCAACATAATAGTAATATTTGCAACATAATAGTAAATGAATGTTTAAATCTATTCACATAAAACCCATGAATATTACTAGCACCTTTAAACTGTGTTGCTCATTATTTTTTTCTTTCTTGATAGTATTTGGATTTGAACTTGGGCCCTGTACTTGCTGGATAATCACTCTACCAATTGAGCCACATTTTTTTTGCTTTAGGTTATTGTTCAGATAGAGTCTTACACTTTTTGCTCAAGTGCAGCTACCGACTAGATTCTCCTATCCCATCTTCCTATGCAACTGGGATTACAGATATAAAACATATATAGAGTTTGTCTGTTGAGGTGAAATTTCACTAACATTTGCCTAGATTGGCCTTGATTTTTTGATATCTCTCTCTCCAGTAGCTCCGCAATAGTATTTTCATTTTATCAATCCACCTTTCTACAAGAGGTGGGTACCATGTTAAATTTTTGCTTATATCTAAATAGGTTATTATATAACTGTTTTGCTGAACAAGATACTGTTTATTTTGCCTATTTTTGAGCTTTATTCACATTATGTTTTGTGCATAGTCTTCAGAGACCCCTTTTTTTCTCCAGTACTATGTTTCTATTATTTATATTGCCTTATCCACTGGGGGGGATGTTCCAAAATTGCAGTGGGTGTCTGAAACCGAACAGTACTAGAACCTATATAATGTTTGTTAGTATCAATGGGGGATTGTCTCACTGTAGATTTGGAACCTCCTATGTACAGATGCACAAGCTCCTTGTACTAATTAATGTATTTCTGGATAATACAATACATTCTCTTGTATACTTTAAATCATCTCTATATTACTTGTAATATCTAATACAATAAAAAAGCCATGTAACTATTTTTACTATACAGGTTAAGGAATAATAGAAAAAAATCTATATGGTACATATTCATCATAAAGCAATCTTCCTTTCTTTCTTTTTTTATTAGTTTTGATCAGTGGTTGGTTGCATTGTTCAGTAAAAAACTTAGGGAAAAATAGTTCCAACACTGCTATATTTTCCTATTTTCACATAGCTACAATAAAGCTTAGTTTATAAATTAAAAATATGATGAACAATAATAGCTAATAATAAGACACTGATAACTATCTACTGTAATAGAACTTATAGAGATGTATTCATTCTTTCTCTCCAAATATTTTATTTTACTGTACTGTCTCTTTTTGGAAAGTTGTAAGATGCTGTGCTATGATTGTTACACGACGAATGAAGGGAAGTGAATGTTGTAGGGACTGTGATGTGACATTAGGCTACTTCATACAGATTATGTAAACATAAGCATTGCTGTACTTTGACTGCTGATTTACTAACCAGAATGGCTATCCCACTAAATAACTATCAGGAAGGAGGAAGCATACTGTGTGGATATGGTAGACAAAAAGATGATTCAAATCCTACATAGAAACAAGATTTTACCATGTTATCCAGAGTGCCGTACAAATGATAATTTATAGATTATTATTTTCTGAATTTTCTATTGACATTGATGGTACTAAAAGCAAAGGTAATTAATTGAATTTACACATGCTGTTAGTTTATTTTAGTTTATGTAAATATTCTTTATTTTCTGTTTTGTTGCTTGCCCATCATCTTTATCATGCGTTTTAATAAAGTCTTAATTATATACAGGCAATGTCAGGTTTTCCTTTAATTATTACTCTTTTGGGTGTACTGTTTAGTAAGTCTTTCCCTACCTCAATGTTATGTGCACACATTAAAAAAATTTAAGTACTTACATTTTTCACATTTAAATACTTAATACACTTGAAAGTAATGCTAGTTTTTAATTTTAGGCTACAATTCAAATTAACTTTTTTCTACTGATCAGCCATGACCATCTTCTCCCGAGAGATCACTAGGGAAAAGTAAACTATGTAAAGAACTGATCTTTATCAAGCTGGTTATATAAAAAGCAAAGTGTCACATCATGCTTTTGGTCTGAAGAATCTTGAGTATTCTTGAACCATTAGTTTTTTAGCCAAATTTATAGATTTAATGTGTTTATCTAAGAAAGTCTCCAAAAGGATGAGGATTTACTGACTAAAACTAAATTGGAACAATTAGTAACATGTGTTATTTGTCCTTCTATTTTTTTTTTTTTTTGTTGTTGGTCATGGGGCTTGAACTCTGGGCCTGAACGCTGTCCCTCAGCTCTTCAGCTCAAGGCTAGCATTCTACCACTTGAGCCACTGCGCCACTTCTGGTTTTCTGAGTGGTTTATTGGAGATAAGAGTCTAATGGATTTTCCTGCCTGGGCTGGCTTTGAACCTTGATCCTCAGATCTTAGCCTCCTGAGTAGCTAGGATTATAGGCGTGAGCCACCAGCTCCCGGATTTTTTCCTTCTATTTTTAAACTATATTTTTGCTATTAGAGGCTTCTTTTATTTATTTATTTTTACAAAGATTTTATGGATGTTTCCTTAGAAATAATATAAGAGATTAACTTGAGGTCTTTTCTTTCTATAGATTTCTTTACTGCTAATAGATACTTGTCCCAAGATCGCCCATTATTTTCTGTTTATTCGTTCCTTATGGTTCAGATCTTTAGCTTTATATTACTTTGACCCTCAACATTTTTCATGCTTTCTTAGGCACATGTCAGGCACTTATAACTCATTTTGCCATGATTCTTAAGGTTATAGGATATTGCATATATGACAAGAGTGTCTAGGAAATATTCCATGTGGATAGCAGTTGAAGTATTTAATTTAAACATGTATCAGGTATAGCAGTAATCCATGATAAGATAAAGTGTCAGGAATGAAGAATTCAAGATATTATTATCTTTGATTTTAGGGATTATATGCTGTGAAAGATTTAGTCATATAAATGTTTGCAACAAAAAGTTGCCTAGTAAAACTCAGGTACTTTATCTTTAACTGACTAATATTTGGTGCTAGCTGAAAAATGTTTCTATATATTGTAATTTTTCTTAATTGCTTTTTATTTTTGTAGATATAGTAACAGGTAATCCAACTATCAAAGTGCCATGGCAAAGATGGTAGAAGGAAACTATGTATATTGACTGAATTAAGTTAAAATGGAAGCCTTTTGAAACTCCTATGACTCCTTTATAGTTTCAGATCTGGCACTTGGTATATTATTTGAGTCCTGTGTGTATTGGTGACCATCTAAGTACATGTTCTCAGAATATAGAAGGCATGGGGCTAATTAGTATAGCATTATTTATTTAGATTTTTTTGGGGGGGTCCAGTCGTGGGGCCTGAACTCTGGGCCTGGGCGCTGTCCCTTAGCTCTTCAGCTCAAGGCTAGAACTCCACCACTTGAGCCACAGCGCCACTTCTGGCTTTTTTTTTTCTTTTGCTTATGTGGTGCTGAGGAATCGAACCCAGGGCCTCATGCATGCAAGACAAGCACTCTACCACTGAGCCACCTTCCCAGCCCCATTATTTAGATTTTATATCTACAAGACACACTTATGTTTGTTTTCATACCAAATTCTTTATTGAACTTCTTTGATTCTACAAAAAAATAGAAACTACATTATTTAGTAGAGAAATACGTTTAATTGTAAAACAGGTGCCACATTTTGTTGTAAATGAATGCAAGCAAGATGGTGTTATTAATTCATGTCTATTTTTGCTGTAGGCTTGTATTCAGTAAGGAACCTGGATTAAAGGAGCTTTGATTTATCTGAGTATTGTACCAATGTAACTTTATACAAAATATGGCACAAAAGTCATGAATGGGTAAATCACAGGTAGATGATAGAACTTAATATCAGGTAGACTTTATTGAGTGTTTATTATTATGTAGCATTATTTAGTTGTTCCTTCTAATACTGTGGTTTAGTAAGCATTATTTTTCAATGAGGAAACTGGGTCTTTGAAGGTTCTTGAAATTTGCCAAAAGAAATCTATCTAATATGTATGCTAGTGCTTCTGAGATTTTAACAAGCATATTGATCAGTTGTGGCTCTAGTTAAAATGACTGTTTGTTCAATGGATTGAGCTAAAGAAGGCATCTAGTAAGCTCCAGGCGGTGTTCATACATGTACTTTGTGCAAAAATTAGCAAGAGTGAGCAGCAAGAATGTAAGAGGATTCAAATTCAAAACCTCATTATTAGATACAAATATATCTTTTTATGTGTATAAGGGTATAATCATTACAGAGGAACAATAGCAATGATCACCAGGTATTCTGAAAACAAGTGTTCTTCAAAGTGATTAAGAATTGGACATTTCCTGAAGTTTGTCATATGATGTGAAATCAATTAATTTCAGGACAATGATCACATTTTTTGTCATATGTGCGTATTTAAGCACACAGAGGATCATAAATATGTACAGATGTGCACATAGAGCTGAACCTGTTTGTAGTTGTGAGACTGTTTGGGGGCACTTGGAAAGGAAAGCAAAAGAATGCCAGAATATTAACAATATCTAAATGCGTTTACATCCATGAATGAAAGTGGCAAAATGGAACTCACTAAAAGCTATTGAATAACAGAGGGTAGGGGGAATGGAAAAAGTTAGAGTAATTGAGGGGGTCAATATGATTAATGCACTGTATATATGTGTATCAAATAACATGGTGAAAACCCTTTAAATCATTAGCATACAGAAAAAATGACTGAGAATAAATGATAAAACAGGTCTCATCGTTACTGGGAGAGGAGAAGAGGAAGGAGCATATTTTAGAGACATGTGTCTGAAAAGAACAATTAAGCTTATTTTGAATGGTTTGTGAAAGAGGAGGAAGATAACAGTAATGGAACGGCTGAGTTTGATTAAGGTGCTTTGACTACAGATATATAGATGTATCAGAATGAAACACTCTTTTATCACTATTTAATTTATGCTTATAAAAAACTGTGAAAAAGAAGCTTGCCACCTGGTTCCAAAAAAATAAACAAAGCAAAAAAGAATCTGAGCTTCCAGTTCATAAGATATTCTGAAATGCTATGAATTTTCACTGAATCATATAACGATTAATCATTTCCCGTAAGGTAATTCTGTGACTAAAATATTGAATGCTGAAAGAATTTCCATTTTTGGAGGTTCAAACAATTTGTGGTTTTATTATTGTTCATGCATGCAAATTTTATATTTAAACATTAATTTTAGCTTGTTGATTGAAATCTTACCTATAACACATTGCTTTATACTTTAGCTTGTGAACTTTTGAAATGTTTGACATCAAACTTTTTCCTTTAATATTTTCTTCTCAGATTTTATTTTGGCTTTTTATGCTATTATGGTCTTTTGATCTGCTCTATCAACAAGACCTAGAAAGAGATAAAGGAGAAATAGTTGCAAAATAATTTGTTATTTTTGCCCTGATAGTAAAACAGACTTCTGTGCTTGTTATGTATGGAGTGATGCAAAATATAACATGATATGAAATCATGTTATGTTTTTAAGTCTTTTTATTTTTGCATTTGGTTCTTACAGAAATCCTATCAAGTTGGTATATTTATTTATTCTTGCTTTTTAAGTGATTATGTTCAGAGGACCACACTTTTTGCCCCAAAATATGGTAGCATGGAAGCAGTGGTTTCATCAATTTTAAGACTTTTGCGTACAAATCCAGTTCTCGTCCACCTTCTATAAATCCACACTAGAGTAATGATTTCTGTCTTCTTATATATCTACTAAACAACAATGTTCTCACACTTACTTGCTATATCTATATTTTAGAAACTACTCCGTATGATGATGATCTTGCTAATGTTGTTGGATTATTCATTAAAAAATCTTAATGTATAGAATCAAAAGAAGAAGCAGTTATTTGAAATTGCTATTAGCATTTGCTTTGTCCTGAAGTAGGTTGAACTGTCAGCAAGTGTGACTGAATATTTCACAGAAGAGACCTTTTCAACAAAACAATCCAACCTTCAGGGGTGCCTCTTGAGAAACTGAGTTAAATAAAATCTGTCATCTTATTGTCTACCATCCAGACTCGCCAAGGGATCTCCTCAATCTAGTCATTTTGTTCAGAGAAAAATAGGATCAAAGTTATGATAAACATTTTTTTTCTAGTGACATTTCCCCATTGTAGCATATCCCATCTCCCTCTGGTTGTTCTAGTAACTTTAATTAACAGTGTTCCATTCTATTATGAAGCTTTAAATACTGTAATGTGCCCTAATTCTTAATTTAACTTTGATTCAAGTTATGATTAGATAATAAAAAGAGGAGAATGACAAATGATTTCAAAGGATTGTTAAAGTAGATTTTTTTGTTTTTGAAAGGATTAGATTATTATTATTTAAACACAGAATTCCCTATTTTTTTCAGTTACTTGGCCAGTAGTCTTAAATATTTTGTGACCATAGTGCTATTAGAAGCAACTGAAACTGTGGATTTCTAATCACCCTATGAGGTTTTAATATAGAAATATGAGAACATACTAGAAAAAGTAAGTCTAAAGAAATAGGAAAAGGGGCCAAGGAAGAATGTTTTCCAATCCACTTTAATCCCTTCCTTCACTTTCCCATAGATTAAAACAAATCAGATTGCCTTAAAATATTTGAAAAGAAGGCCTAGTCCAGTACTGTGTCCATCTCTGCAGGCAAAGAGGGACGGGTAGCATTTAGCTGGACCAATACTACTATTTGGTATAAATTCAAAGCACACATTCAAGCAACTTGTGCTTATACGAAGACTTTCCCCATGCTTAACATGAATTATGGGAAGTAGATTCTAAAGAAAACATATTTTTAAGGAAAGAAAAAAAGAAAGCATTGCTCTGTGTGTGTGTGTTCCTAAGTTTTGTTATAATTATGACAAATATTTACCAAGGCTTGGTAAAATTTAACTATGTAGAAAAAAAGACTGTTGAATTCTTCTAGGACTGAAGAGTGGCAGAATATGGGTCGGGGCATTTGGTAGAACTCTAGACAAAGAGGGAAAGCATCAGATACTGGTTTAAGTTCAGGCCCCAGACCTTTAAAAAGAAAAGACTGGGAGAGTAGCTTTTGTAACATGAGGGATACCGAAATTCAGAACCCTGGTAGGGAGGACCTGAGATCAGTCTTGATTGAAGAGCTCAAGAGAGTATATACTTTTTTTTTTTAGGTATGGATAAAGAAGTTTATAGGGAACAGTAAAGAAATAAAAAGTTATGGTAAAGGACATAAATTTGAGACATTAAGTGTTCTGGATAAGACACAGGCATGAGTGAATGAGCTAGTTACTTAAATGGGCAAGACTGGAAGTTTTCTGAGACTAGACAGAGCTCTCAATTATGTTTTTATTCTTTGGTCTGTTTTACATTCAAACTCAGTATTTTAACAATATGTCACATGTGCAAAATCTTTGAATACATTATAAATACAATTATTGTTATGGTTTAAAACTGGAAATGGTTCCCAAAGGCTCATGTCTTAAAACTTGATTGCTAGCTGATAAGCTTTGGAGAGATGATTGGATCCTGAGGGTAACTGAATTAATCTATTGATGAATTTATATCTTAATGGACTATTAGAAGGTGGCGTCTGGTTGAAGCAAATTTTCCCCTAACGTTACTTTTGAAGAATATAACTTGATATTAAAAAATATGAGACCCCCCCCTTCCCCTCACTCTCTCTGCTTGCTACACTCCATAAAGTGGGCAGCTTTGTTCTACCATGTACTCTTAGGCCATCATGCTGGACTTCATCACAGTCTAAAGGCAATGGATTCGATCAGATGTGACAGAAATCTTTTAAGCTATGAGCTCATGGTGCTTTTCTCTAATTTTTAAGGGTATTTTGTCAGAGTGAAGGAAACAATTATTAAGACATCAGAATTAGGAGGCAATACTTTGTAGGCTAGAGATGCACATGTTTTCTACTAGTATTGAAAGGCCAAGCAAGTTCTATAAATACTTGTTTGTAAATAGTCCTATTCATTGTTAGATCAGAATATGATGTCTGTAAGACTTCACACTCTGATACCCGTTTATCAAATTTGTTAGTACATGTTGGCATTGGATAGCTTTGTATTTTACTATTTGGCTTAGAATATAGAGTTAGTTGGGGAGTTGGATTTATTTAAATACTATATACATATATATATTATACTTGTATGCCATATACATATATTCATTTGAAATAATATTCAATGGCTTATTAAAATCCTGCTCAGAACTTTGTCTGAAGTAGATTCTGCACTTAAATAGAACTTGTCTAGATTTCTTGATACTGTTTATTAATGTGTGAAACAGAAAGAAGGTTCCAGACACATCACATTTTCTCTCTTCAGATACACACTTTAGCTGCATCTTTATAGATTTTAAAATCCAAAGTGATTATAATGATGGGAATTTGGGGGCAAACGGAGGAGATGTTGAATCACTTAAGTGCTGTGTTTAGGATCATGAATTACAGTAAAAGCAAACTTGGAACTGGACTTCCCTGGTCTCTGCCACACTCAGCTTTTCAACTTTTACATTTTCTACTGATTAATATATTATTTAAAAGGTAACAGTGAAGTATTTTTAAACAACACTTTCTGTTGTAAATGGCTCGGCGGGAAATACGTTCTCCCTTCTCTTTCCATGAAATAGTGTCAATATTAAAAGGACTTTAAACAAAGGCGTTTTTAAAGAAATGGTGGTTGTAAAACTTACCATCAAGACAGAAATCACAATTAATGGTAAAGTACAAAGTCTTTAATAGAAAGCTCAGAAAATGGAGGGTTTCTGTTAATAGAAATCTCTTTTGGAAATATTCTCACTGTCTTGAGATGGCTTTAGAATAAGAAAATAATATGAAAGCATCAACAAATTGACAGATATAGTATGTATTCTGATGACTACACTTGCAAAAATTAAGGGGAAAAGGAAAAATGAATGTATTGATCACATTGACGAAAAAAAATTAGGTGAAATGGCTTCCAAGACTCTAAGAGGCAGAAATAAAAATGAACTACATAAATTTGTAAGGATTAGTAGAAAATACAAATGTGCTGACATATAATACTAGGTACTTAGTCTGTAATCAGAGGACCATGATTTGAAGCCAGCTCAAATAGAATCTTCCAAAAGACTGCATTTCAAAATAACCAGCAAAAAGCAAGGATGGAGGAATGCTCATGTAGTAGAAAACCAGCCATCAAGAAGCAAGACTAATAAGTAGGCTGACCAAGAGTAAGATGTCTTAAGTACTGATGTATGCACGTGTGTATGCATGTGCACATATACAAATGTAAAGCTGAGGTTTAAGTTAAAATTCATTGTTATTATTTAATTTATGATGATAGCCATGAAAGTTTATATGAAAACTTTAGAGACTTTATAAAAATCTATGAAAATTGAGAGCTAATCCCAAAGTGAAGGAAAATAATCTATGTATCATTCTACTTCCGTTTTCACAAAATTACAAACTGTCTCAAAAAAGTTCTGCTGTGAATATGGTAATCAATAGTATGTTGTGTAAGAATAAATATGTATAAAGGAACAGTGATACTTTAAGGCCACCTTTTCTGGTTCACATAATGGAGTCTGTAAATTGAACTCCATGGCATCCCACGAATGTAGAAATAATCGGATCAAGTGATATTTGCTAACATTAAGCATTATTTGTGCACTTACACAGTTGAACTTAAACTGCTGTTCCACTGCCCAGACGTTGCTCACTTTATTTTCTTATCCAGTGGTATTTACTTTTCTTTTTTTCCCCTTGACCCTTTATTATATTTCCAAAGAATTACATAAGCTAACACCTTTCTCTGTGATTTATTACTGAGTGTTGTGAAGGAGGAAACCCTTTACAAGACGCTAAATATCATCCTGGCCTTCCATGTAGCCACAGGAATTATTTCGTACCTGTACTCTGTCATTTTTTCACAGCTTGTGAAATCAAGAACTGTGTTTGCAAAAATAAGTTTCCTCTGCATACTTGACACTATTTATTATTAGCATGATGGAATGCTCTGTTAATTAAAGTGTGGTGGAATCATAAATCTTCAATGAATTTTGGGATTTCATTTTGTAGCCCTTTCTTTGAGTTTGGAAAATCTGTACATCACCATGGATAAGGAGGGGTCGGCTGCTCATTTCCAAATCCTAAATTAATGATTAAATTTTCACAATTATAAAATCCAGCTACTGTTGCCTAGCATTATTTTTGACTAATTTACACCTATATAATTTATATCTTATGTCAACTTAAATTTTGACATCTTCCTTGATTATGATCTCATTTTGTGTTTGGTTGTGTGTATGATGTGAGTGTGTGTTGAGTAGGGCTAGAGCAATCAACAGTTCATCAGAGCTTAGAGATCTTGGCAAGTAATGATAGTCTAAGCAGCTAAGCAATCATTATTGCCAGACATTTTGTTTTATACACATCATCAGATTTAGACTTTAGCACAACTTTACTGTGTCTGATGATCACCTACACTTGTCTTACAATCTAATCTTCTGTTGCATATCCAAATCGCAAGTGTCAGGCAGTGGAGGTGGACAGTCAGGTATCACCTCTTTCTTTTCATGCTTCTCAACTATGTGCAGTACTTCTATAACCTCATGAACCTTGGTCATTTTGTTATGTTTTCCTATGTAGACCTATTTTGTTTTCATCTTATTTTCTGGAAATTATCCAATATTTATTGTCCATTTTTCTTGTCGAGTAGAGGCCAGGACCAATCATAGTACTTTTTTTATTGTAAAAATATTATACAGAGGGGTTACAGTTACATGAGTAAGGTAATGAGTACATTTCCTATCGAGCATTGTTACCTCCTCCTTTGTTTTTTCCCTACCATTCCTTCCCTCCCCGCCTCCCCACCTTCTCTCTCCACACCTCCCCCCACCAAGTTGTAAAGTTCGTTTTCAACATAGTGTTTTGTACATGTCATTGTTACAATAGATCAACCTGTATCCTTGTTTCAGCATATAACAAAAGAGAAATCATTATACATTTATGAGAAAGTATCACATAGTAAAATATAATTAAAAGTTAGTGTTATTAGTATTATTTCACTTGCATGTGATCTAGTGATAGCAAAAGTAATTTATTCTTCTGAGTTGCAAATTAGGTGGCTGTGATGTATTTTATATTTATGTTATAGATATACAAGGATAAAATCATATCTCTATCTATCTATCTATCTAGCCTTTCATCCTTTTTATTGTCCTTTTGCCCTGGGATACTACTACAAGGAATACAACATTGTTTACACCAAGAACTCTCTTCTTTCTTTTGATTCAGTACATTCAATTTGTTCAGATAAATACTTTGCGATAATCTAATTTAGCATAATCTTTAACCACTGGGTAGTTGTATTCTCTATGCAGTATGACCTGAATCCATATTTCTCATCAAGATGACATATAAAATAATTTCACCACTCATTGTTCAATAAATGCACATTGCATGCCCACCAGATGCTGCCAGTTTAAGTGATCACATTTAAATCTCTACAATGCTCCTGCTCTGATTCTGTTCACCCGGCTTAAAACTCTCCTACAGGAGAGTTTACATTTTCTAAAATACATGAGAATTCCACATGAAAAAGAATACTAGCTTCCTGTACACCTATATATTTATAACCAAGAATTCAAACAATAAAATGAGCATTCAAGATGTCTCTCAGTGATAGTGTGATTGAATGACATGTGCAAGGCCTCTGGGTTTGATCCTCAGCTTGCGAGCGCACGTGCGTGTGCACACACACACACCACACATACACTCACAGTGTAAGATAAAATAAACACTTTTTGAAAGTGTTTTTTCAGAGAAAAACTGCCTTAAAGTTTATTGACTACCCTTTAGGAACATTGTGTGTGTGTGTGTGTGTGTGTGTGTGAGAGAGAGAGAGAGAGAGGGGGGGGGGAAGGGGAGTGCTCAAAAGAGAGAGAAGGGAAGAGAGATGAAGAATTGTAAAGTGGGGGGGAAGAGATGGGAAGGGATGGGAAGGGGAAACAAAGGAGGAGGCAACAATGCTTGATAAGAAATGTACTCATTATCTTCCCCATGTAATTGTAACCCCTCTGTACGGTATTTTCACAATAAAAAAAAGAAAAGAAAATCTTATTGATTTTGATGAAAAAAAAAGAAATGGAAAGAGGGAGGATAGAAAGAAGGGAGGAGGGAGAAGCGCAGACTTACTGGTATTTCATAGATAATTTTCAGGATTTTTGGTTATTAATTTAAATAATCTTTATCACTTTGTGGTATCCCATTAAATGAGTATGTTGGTTCTTTATATTCTCCTATTAGTAGAAATTTGGTGTGCTTTTATTTTATATTGGTAATACTAGTACTGTTCCCGTATATGTGGGAAACCTTTTGATTGCTTCATTAGACTTTAGCCCATGGAAGTTAAATGATTGAGTCCAAAAACAGATGAGGTATTATTTAATGAAATAGAAATCAGATCATTAATCCTTTCAAAAATTTCTTCTCTCACTTTTCTTTTCTCATTTTGCCATACAAGATTCCTGATAGACTTACTCAAGGGTGATCAATATACGTTAAATACAGTTCTATAAGTAGGGCTTAATATTAAATGCTATATTTTTAAGCATTATAATAATGTCAAAAACTCATACTCTTCTCAGCAGATCAGTGCCTTTGTTGTTGGCAGCATAATCAGTTCAGAATTAACAGCCTGGTTGGGGCAAACATCTGTCTTCCAGATTCATTAAAAAAATAAAATCAGCCACAGACTTGCAGATGCTGATTACAGATAGGAGCACTTACGCCCTTTCTCTCAGGCATTTATCCCAGCCATGGACAGCAGGCCAGCGTGCTGCACCATGCCAGGGTGACCCCATGGTCGGCGCTCCTTATATTCTTGGGGAAATGACACCATCAAGGCCCAGTTGAGAGCAAAAATCAAGTTGTGTCTTGACAGCAGAGGCGTTTAGTTACGAAAGATTCTATACTCCTTCTCAGCTTAATGTATTCATTTAGTCCCAGGACTCATTACTCCCCAATTACTGCTGCTCCTATAAATGTTGGTCTTTTGTGAAACCATCACCCCTGACTGTTGACATTGCCTCTTCTGATAAATTTGAAGTCGGCTTGATGTAAAGGTCCAGTAATAAATAATAATGACTCATTTATACAGGAGAGTTTAGAGAGAATTGATTGTCGTATATATTACTGCCTATGCCATTTTTTTCAGTCACATCGACATAAAGTGGCCTCGCAAACAGGAAAATAATTAAATAAATCATGTACTCTGATATTAGTGTGTGCAGATAATTTCCTTGGAATGTTTAGTTTTTTTTACTTAAAGTTCATCCTAACAGCTGTAACTTTTACAGAAATGTTAATTTTTCCATCAAAGTTCTTAACCTACATTAGCTCTTATGTTCCAAATGGGCATTTTCTTAAAGTTAGGATATCAAAATATGTTAGTACAATGTGTAATTTCTGGGTTTTTTTTAGCACCTATATTCTGTCTCAGTAATCATATCCATTGGAATGAAATGAATCTTCATGGTTTCTTGAAAAATGATGACATTATTAGTTTAAATTTCAAATACTTTAAAATATTAAACATATAAACCTTAAAATAAAAAGATAATTAGAATTATTAAAAGCTTAACTATAGCTGAACACCAGTGGCTTGCGCCTGTAATCCTAGATACTCAGAAGGCTGAGATCTGAAGATCACGGTTCAAAGCCAACCGGGGCAGAAAAGTCTGAGAGACTCTTATCTCCAATGCAAACCACTAGAGAACTGGAAGTGGTGCTGTGGCTCAAGTGGTAGAGCATTCGCCTTGAGCTGAAGAGCATAAGGACAGTGCCCAGGCACAGAGTTCAAGCCCCACAACTGACAAAAAAATAAATAGCTTAATTATATCCTTGACATTGTGTTGGGACTTTATTTGCATTTACTTATTTAATTATTACCACTTAACTACCATTGTCTCTATTTGTAGAAGTATTTAGGCCAATGACTTGTATCCAGATTCATTTATTTCCCAAGGTTTATGATAGCACTTAGCTGTATTCCTTACATTTATTATGTGTCAGGCATTCTGTTGAATGTTGGACCTATTTATGTATTTAACTCTTTATTAATTAGTTTTTCTCATCCCTCTGCTTCTTCCCCTTCCTCTTTCTTATTGTATAACCAAAGATAGTGTGAAATAAGTAGAGAATTAGAAAGTTTTAGGTAGATTAGCCAAGGTCTACGAGGTTCTATGCTGTTATTTTAGTTTCAGACTAAGATCAGAAGACAGTGTGTTTTATATTAGATGTACTACATAAAACAGTAGTAATGATATTTAATTTCAATTTAATTAAAAGCAAGCATATTTGGAAATAATTTACAGAGAAAGGATGGAGAGAACAAAGGAAAGAGGATGTAACCTTTCTGTTCTATAGACTTCCTTAAATGAATTAAGTATTTATATTAATATTCCTGATTGATTTATCTGACCATGGAGACAGATTGCAGAGCCTGCAGATCTGTAGATAATTCTGAGTAGTAACTTTGGTTTATCTGTGGACACTTAACACTTTTATTTAGATATCTACATGCCACACACTGCTGGAGCCCTTATAACCCATTAGTAAGTGGAGCATTTTAGTGTAACTCTGGTAAGATATTACAGTTTATATAATTATTATATAAAAGTAAAAATTAATTAAATGAGACAAGTGCTCATGGCTTACCAAATAGAGATCTGAGGAAGTAGAGATCTGAGGATTGAGGTTCAAATGTGAGACTCGAGATTCTTATCTTCAATTAACCACCAAAAGACCAGAAGCTGAGCTGCACCTCAAGTGGTAGAGTGTTAGCAATGATAAAAATGTTCAGAGACAGTGTGCAGACCCTGAGTTCAAGCCCCAGGACCTGCCATAAACACACACACACACACACACACATTAATGAAATGTTTTTATTCCAAACTTGAGCTTGGATATTGTGTATATATTTACTCTTATTATAAGCAATGAGATGAACAACTTCTTGTATTATGCTTCTTGGTTAGTTGATATTTTAAGAAGTAGATCTTACTATCGTCTAAAGTGTCACTTATAGGGAAAAATGTGAAAATGTAATAAGTAATTTGCAGTCCTAAGCATAAGGTACAATTAACCAACTTTTAAGTATAAATGAGAAAGCAGGGCAAGTAGGTGGTTAAAAGAG
Source organism: Dipodomys ordii (assembly GCF_000151885.1). Taxonomy (NCBI): domain Eukaryota; kingdom Metazoa; phylum Chordata; class Mammalia; order Rodentia; family Heteromyidae; genus Dipodomys; species Dipodomys ordii. Next base: position 9,031,567 of record NW_012267306.1, read on the forward strand.
AAGACCTCTTGTTCCATTAAGGGGTAAAGAGAGAGGCATCATAGGAGTGGGGCAGGACAAACATGAGACTGCTATCTAAGCAGCACCAAGAACCAGGAAGCTTGTTCTAAGATTCCCATAATAGATTTTTAATGTATTCAATGCCATTCTCTTTGCCCCAAATAATTGTTCACTGGAGCTCCATACTTTTACAAATGATGCTTTCTCTTGGCAATTGCTCTTTCTTTAATTCCAGTGATGAATGCCTTCATCTCATCCGGCCAGGAAAATCAGGGCTGCTTAATGTTACTGTGCTTCCAAGATCAAATTTCTCTTCTAACTGGCCATCACAAAGTTCTTAGCTGACATTTCACACCCTTTGCCCTATCACTGTTGGAAGCTAAATCAGCATATTAAGCAGCAAGTGGCATCTAATGCCTGCCCTGAAAAAGTTACTGTGTTTTAGTTACTGCACAGATTCTCAGCTGCTCTCCCTTAAGTATTTTAGACAGGCTCACTGATTTGAAACAACATTTCTCAGCTGCACAGAAGGCACACTGAATAAATACTGGAAGGAGGACAGTTTAAAGACTTAAAAGCAGTTCCTGTCAGGGCAGGCCATACTTTTCTTCTCAGCTACACACATGCAGGGAATTATCCCTAGGATCTGCTTGTGTTTTATTGCCACAGAAGTAGGCGTCCATTACAGAGGAGCTGGCAGTGAACACTTTTGTGTTGTTTGTGTGACAATAGTAATTTTCCACTTCTCTATTTAGCGACAGCCTTTAAAAAGGAAAATAATGTGCACAATTTAAGAAGCACTGAGTCCCCAAAATCTTGTGGGCATTCTTGGTGGTTCATGTAAAAACAGAATTACATATATGGTAGAGTTATTCTTTGAAAATTGGACAATATTCAGTTTGCATTAACCAATAAGATGGCACTGTGCTTCATGACACTGAAATATCCTATTGGTAGTCAATTTGTAGGATTAAGAATTTAAGTATTTCTGGATCTTTTTGCTTGTTGTATTAACAGGTATTGCTGCAGTTCATCTTTTTTGTTACAATAGAATGCATTCCATCGTATTTGGTTCTCCTTATCAGACTGGGAATTCTATCAGCATGTTTTTTTAAAGAAGGATCGTGTGTGTGTGTGTGTGTGTGTGTGTGTGAGAGAGAGAGAGAGAGAGAGAGAGAGAGAGAGAGAGATTAGCAGTGGGTGAGAGGAAGAGAAATTGGAATTGTAACCAGCCATAGTTAAAGTCTTTGATTCCTCTTCCCCTCCCCCCACCCCCATTTTAATCAGAGAAAAGTTGGATTAGTATTTCTGGCAGTAATCAATATTGAACAAGAGTAAATGAGTTAAAATAGCCATATAGCCAAACACTACTAAGTACTTCCCAAAAATAATGCTTAGTGAGAGACACTAGTTAAGGGACAATTCTGCCTTGCAAGTGATTAGAACATTATGTTAAATATTGCTGACAATTATTTCAAGTTTAAATGAAATAATTGTTATTAAATAATTTAATGCCATCATATTTATTGTGTATTTACTTAACAATTCTTAATGCTTTTATTCAAAATGTATATTGTAGTTTTTAAAACAAAGTAAATTCATTGGCAAATGCAATAGTTGACTTTTTTCTTTTTGGCCGGTCCTCGGGCTTGAACTCTGGGTTTGGGCGCTGTCCCTGGGCTCTTCAGCTCAAGGCAAGCACTCTGCCGCTTGAGCCACAGTGCCACTTCCGGTTTTCTGGTGGTTAATTGGAGATGAGTCTCAAGGACTTTACTGCCAGGGCTGGCTTTTAACCATGATCCTCAGATCTCAGCCTCTTGAGTAGCTGGGATTACAGGTGTGAGCCACCGGTGCCTGGCTAATAGTTGACTTTTGTTCAACATTTTGAAACCCGTGTTTCCCATACAACTAAAGCAATATATTCTTAAAACATATGTCTCTCACTTTGTGACATTGACCAGTGAAGTAATTAAAATTTCTACCTGGCATTTGCAAAACACAACTAGTAATTGCAATGTCATGAAAATAACTTTATGTTTTGATTAATTCTAATATTTGTGGAATTAGCATATATATCTTATCTGATTTTTCAGGACTTAATTTTCTAGAATCTTAATTTCCTCTCCTTCATGAGATTTTTTTTATTTTTTATTGTGAAAATACTGTACAGAGAGGTTACAATTACATGGCAAGATAATGAGTACATTTCTTACCAAGCATTTTAGCCTCCCTCCTCCTTTGTTTATGAGATAATATATTATTTTTAATCAAATAGGTGAATTTTAAAAGGGAGACTCTCAGGGATGTGGAGATAACGAAAGGAAAATAGAGGGGTAAGAGGGTGCATATGATCAAAATATAGTAGACACATGTATGGAAATGGCCACAGTGAATCCCTTTACTTTGTTAAATTAATATACATTAAATTTAGAAAGGTAAACTTTATAAAATTATTTTTTAGTGTTGACTTACGTAATTTTTGATGGCATTGTATTAAGATTTGAATTTAAGGTATCAAGTATGCTAGAAGGTACCCTATCACTTGACCACCCTTTTGGGGAATTATGATTGGACCAAACAATAGTTACAGAAGCTATTGCTAACATCTGTTGTCTTTTCTTTGTAGCATCACATTCTCATTGGTACTGTGATGAGTATGGTTGTCTCATTAATTTCTCTGTCACATTAAAATGTTACCTTTGTTGTTAGAGTGATTAGATATTCTTTTTTGAATCAAGAGAGAAGAGCCACTATTTGAAGATCATAAATTAAAATTGCTATTTCTTACCAAGATATAAAAAAATCTTATATGAGTTTCTAATATTCTTTTTATTTAATTCTTATTGTTATTATTTGGAGGAATTACGTTTACATAAGTCAGGTAAAGTGTACATTTCTTTTTGGACAATGTTACTCCTCTCACTGTCTCCCAGTTTTTTCCTTCCATCCTCACCCAGAAATTTTATTTTTAACATAGTATCTAGTGAGTAGCATTTGGCCCTTCATTTCCTCAAAAAGAAAAGTAACATGCACAATTAGAGCACAGTAATTCAGGAGATGTAAGGTCGCTAACATAAAATTCGTATACCTACTAGTTTATTTTTTCTTGCTATTTGTTCTATCATTGATATTCATTGTATTTAATTGGTATGCTGGGTACAGAAGCAAAATAACAATCCAGAAGTCTCATTATCCTGGTGGTTGTAAAAACTGAACAAAGATCATTTTCTCAGGCTTTTTTAATTTTTTTAATGACCAGCACATATAGCTGACTGGTTGAATGAATGCATTTAGCATTTCCAGCACAAATATAGTTCTTGTAGTGTCTATAAAAAATTAATGAAGACAAATATAATTTTTTTCTCTTCAATTTTCAACTGAACTAAGGTGTCAAGTATAGCAAACAGAGAAAAGAAAATCAGGCAAACAAAACTTTTCAGGTAATCCTTCATTTTTTGAGATTCAGATACAGAAGACACCTGAGCACTGTGAAATCCAAAAAAAAGTTAATGGACTAGGCATTATATTTTGGTTTTATTTGTTTATAAATATATGTGCTCTTTCATAGAAGTATCAGGATATAAGCAAAAGAAATAGTTTGTTTTAAAGTATATGTACATAAGCAAGTAGATAGAAGCTGATACAATTGATACTATATTTATATTTTCTTTTTAATTTAAAATAATATTTTAAAAATTATAAAGTATATACATTCAACATAGGCAATATGAAATATATTTTAAATTTTATTACCTTTACATTTTTGTTGTATATCATTCAATTTGTATACATATATTAAAAAGTCAGTCTTGCTAGCTTATGTGTAAACATGTATATACATGGATATATGCTCACAAATGCATTGCTTAAATTCAAATGCATTGACTGTTAACTTCCCAGTTAATTTAAATAGCAGTTATTAGGAAAACAGATATATTAAGCTTGTTTCGGATTATCATAATATTAAATAGTTTTTTCATGATGGTTTGAAATTGATAATACCTTGCCTGTAAAAATTATATTAGGCATTTATGTACCATGTCACTCACTGCCTCTGATGTTTTCCTAAATTGTTAAGTACTCCTTTAGATCCTCTAGAGTGAAGAGACTACATATTGAATGGCAGAAAATCACTGCCAGATATACATCTGATAGAAGATTACTATCTGGAATATGTAAAAACTCAAAATATTACTTAGAAAAAGTAAGTCAATCAATAGAAAAGCATTGGTACTGAACGGACATTTTCAAATCAACAGGTATAAATGGCCTGTAAATTGTTTTATTTCCTTATGAATCTTTATCATGTGTTTTATTTTCTTTACTTTTATTTTCTTGACTGAAATAATACTGAAGGCACTTTAAATTTATATAGATGTTCACTCATGTTTTAGAGGGGAGCAGTCTCCTTATTTTGTGGATTTTCTTTGAGCACAATACTTGCAGACACGCATGCACACACATTAGTATTGAGAAATGAATGCCCCAACTCCAGCTTACCCTTTTGCAGTCAACCCTACCTGACACATTGAAAACAGTACACTTAACATGTAGCATCTATGTACTATGAACATGTTTATAGAACAACTGGAGGAAATTTAGTCTTTTCTAATTCAAGTCAGACAAAATGATTCGTTAAAGTTAATTAATAAACTTGTATTTTATTAATTTAATTTTGTGTCCTTTAACTTTCAGTATTGCAAAAGATACTTTACTTCACTGAAATTTAAAATAAAGCTACTTAATCTGTTTAATCTCTAATTTTATTATCATTATTATTATTATTATTTTTTTCTTTTGCTTGCCTGAACTCAGAGCCTCGGTACTGTCCAGGAGCGGTCTTTTGCTCAAGGCTAGTGCTCTAACACTTTGAGCCACAGCTCCACTTATCGGTTTTTACTGTGGAATTGGAGATAAGAGTTTCAAGTTATTTCCTGCTTGGGCTGGTTTCAAAATACTATCCTCAGATCTCAGCCTCTTAAGTAGCTAGGATTACAGGCATGAGCCACTAGCACCTGGCTTAATTTGCATTTTTTAGAGCAAATTCTTTTCTTGTACATAGTACATTTCACTTATTTAGAGAATGAAAGTCTCCTCAGAACGGCACTCAGGTTTTCAGAAAAACCTATCCCTGGTATATTTCTTACCAGCTTTTGAAGCCCCTCCCTGTATTAAATTAATAAAAGTCCCTCCTTGCATTAATTCACATTTGTCCATCTGCCATGTGGGGCTCTCTAACCTTAGGAAAAGAACACTTGCAGTCTATCTCTGTAGATATCTTTGTTTAAAAAATTAAATAAATTTTTATTGTAAAAATACTGTACAGCGGGGTTACAGTTACATGAGCAAGGTAATGAGTACATTTCCTGTCTATCAAGCATTGTTACCTCCTCCTTTGTTTTTCCCCTACCTTCCCTTCCCTCCCACCTCTACAACTATACTTCTCCTGCCCCCAGGCGAAGTATGTCTGGGACAAGCAGAAAAGGTAAAAAACTATGTACATATGACCAGATAAGATGATGTTAAATGAAATGAACCCCAAGAAAGGGACACAAGTGGTTTTTTTCCTTCTTGCTATTGTTTCTAACGTATTTATAATGTACCATGTGATTTTTTTGTTTCTTTGTATGATCCTCCTCCATGGTATAACCTGTTTTCACTGTATTTGATGTCGGTGCCATGCATCTTGTATATACACTTCTCTAATTTGGGGAGGGGAAAGGAAAAAACAAAACGCTTAAATAGGGATATAGGTTGACCCCTTGTAACAATGAGATGCACAAGATACTATGTTGAAAAATGAACTTTAATTTGAAATTTCAAAGAGAATGTATACAGTCATTTATGTTAACAGTATTACAGAAAAGAATAGAAAATCTGTATTATCACTGTATGTTTAGAAAAATGTATGTTTAGAAATAAAAAAAGACTTTGTATTATAATGTCCCTCTGAGGGCAAATTGAAGCCATCTTTTCCAACATCTGTTAGTAAATTCAAAACTTGAGGAGATTTTAATGTTTAGAAGCATGTACCTGTGTCCATAGACTTTCAGTTTGTGGAAAGCTTATGACCTAACTGGTGATGTATTCATAGTGTTTTTGTTTTCGTATATTTAATGGGGACTTTTTTTTCCTTTTCATACTTTAAAAAACCTCTGTGGAACCTTACTTGATTCTAATTAGAACTACTTGTTGGCAATAAACTATCCTTCTCATGTATTCATATCCACAAGAATAATTATGGAAAACTATGGTTTATTCTTATTTGGTAAATAAGTTTGTTTAGGAAGTAAGATGAATGCACAGTTATTTTTATTTGAATTTTGTAAATATATAGAAACAAGTTTATGAATATCTGAAACAATATCAGATATTAGTGGGTCATGCCTGTCCTCCTAGCTGAGTTTTGGGGATAAAGGTTCAAATCCAGACAAGGCATGAAAGTCTGAGAGGTGGCTCAAGTATTAGAGTGATAAAGATAAGGGATAGCACCCAGCCCCAGTACTAGCACAAAAATATGAAATACTAGGCTGTTTGAAGACTATTTGTTGTATAGTAAAATTTTTTTCTGGTCTCTAACCCCTTAACTATAATACATTTCAGAGATGATTACTATGTAAATAAGCTGAACAATACCATTAGAAAAAGACTAAAACTCTTGAAAGTAAACTTAGCTACTGTATCCTAGAAATCTTTGCTTAGTTATTTGTGTAATCATTCAGTAGAGTCCTTCTTTGTTCCATAATCACAATGAAACCTTAACAAATTTCTTTTCAAAGGGGATTCTGACCTTTCCTGTAGTTTATTATTCTACAAAATTTTCTAATTCCTTCTATTGTGCTGTAGAATTTACAGTGAGAGTAGAAAAAGTATACTTCTAATTAGATTGGTTTTAGATTGGATTAGAGAAAGCAAGTGGTAGATTGACTTTTATCACTCTCAACATTTCCCATTCCCTCAAATAAGTCAAGGAGAGAGTGATTTTATTCAACATTAGCTGTCAGAAGGCATTTATACCACTTATCAATTATCAGGGTTCTCATTTTCATATTGAATGGGGTAATTTATTTTCATCTGACCTTTTTCTTTTCCAGTGAAAAATCATATCACCTTAGGTCCTTAGATCTTACAAAAAAAGATTACAAAGAATTTTAGGAGATACATATGCAGTCACCAACCTTGTTCTTAAACTACTTTAAAATCAAGTATTACAGAATCAATGCATTTCTTGAATACTGACTATAAGCCAGTACATGTTGCTATAAGCTGCATACATGTTGGAAATGCAAGAACTCATATATATATATATATATATACATACATACATACATATATATATACACACACACACGTGGCTGATTAGAATAATGTATAACAAGTGAAATCATGAGGAACTTACAAGGTACCCTGGTAGTGCATAGGAGAAAAATGATTTATTCTTCCTGGGTGGGGGGATGGGGCAGGTCACATAACTCTGTAGATACATTGTAAATGAATACTTTAGTGAATTGAGCAGGAGTTTGACAGATAGCTTAAAACAGATACGTGCTTGTAAAAATACAATGTGCAATTAGAGTCTGTTAGGTCTAAATTTCTCTAAATGCACCCAAATCCACCCTGCTACTTGAGGAAGGTTTCTCATTATGTGCCTTGCTGCTAATTAATTGTGGTAACATCATGCTTCACTTTCTTGTACCAGAGATGGTGCTTAAGGCTGTAAAATTTTAGCCTGACACACTGAGCTAACTGATTCAGATGTCAGAAACACTCTGAGATGTTAACCCCATTTACAAAGGGTCACTCAGTCCCACAGCTTTTCCTGTTCAATATGTACATGTTAATCATGTAGCCTTCACACATTTACTCTACCCTTAAGTCCCCTTTGCTGTCACAAATGGAACTGTGTTACATAGCAATAGTGACTCATAGATGTTCATACACAGTAAATCCTTAAACCATCTGTCCTGTAAAATTTGAAACTTATTCCCACCTTCCCTTTTTTGTTTTCCTGCTTCCTCCCCCAAGTAACATATCTGAGGCAGAGTACAGTTGGGAGATAATTAAGCAATAAGTGACTTCCATGCTCTCTTGCATTTTTTCTTTCACTTTTTATTCATCTCATATTTGTGTTTTTTAGTTGATAAATAGAACTTGAATGTATTTTGGGGTACAATGTGTTGTTTTGAAATGTGTCCACATTGTGGCAGGGTTAACCCAAGCTAACTACCATATTCATTACCTTACACGCTTACCATTTATTTGTGGTGTGGACACTTAAAAATCTACTCTCATAAATTCTCATAACTACAATAAGATGTTATTACTATTGTACTGTAGATCTTCTGTACTGGTTCCTCCTGTGTGACTGAAATCTTCATTCTGACCAACATCTCCATAATTGAAACTGAGATTTAACAAACAAATCCTTTATGCTCTTGTATTTGTTACTTTACTGCAAGAAGAGACATTTTATGTTAAATTAAAAGTTCAAGTTTCCTTTACTTCTATAAAGCAACTGAGGAGATGGACAAAATAAACAGTTAAAAATAGGTGTTTTCCCCCAAACTGATCTCTCAAGTTTTCTGAAAGATTCTGTGCAACTCATAATTTAATGGGAAGTTTCTGTTTTTCTGTCTGTTAATAAAAAATAACAAGATAAAACTATAGGGATTTGTGTACTAGTAATCTATAGTTAATGTGTTTTGGAAAGGTTTAACTTTTATCATTGTTCAGATTTTAAAAAGTAAATGTATCATCTCATATAAACATAGGTAAACAGGCTGCTTATGGTTCATGTCTGTAATCCTAGCTACTCAGGAGCCTGGAGGACTGTAGCTAGAGCGCAGTCCTGGAAGACAGATTCAACAGACTCTTACCTTAACTAGCAAAACACTGGAAGTGGAGGTATGGCTCCAGTGATACAGTGCCAACCTTCAACCAAAAGGCTAAACAATAATGCAAGGCCCTGATTTGAAGCCACAGTGTCAACACCAAATACAAAACAAAACCCCCAAAATAAAACAAAAACACAAGTTAAGCTATTTTTAACAATGTAGATCTAGAGAAAGTTCAATTAAAACATCAGCTCCTCAACATATTAGCCTTTGCAATACCTTTATGACATTTAAGAATGATAGGATTGATTCACATTTAACTTTAAGTCTGTTAGTTGAAACTTTATTTCACATTATTGGGTTTAGGGATATACACATTCCAAATCTTGATAATCATTTTTTGACTACAAGGGTTTCTTTTTTTCTGTAATGATCATGCATGCTAGATTCCTTCACTCCTGAAATATGACATAGTTAATGATTTTCCTTATTAGTCTACTTTTTAAGCATATTTTCTCTCTCAAGAATAAAATAGCTCATCTTAAAGTACAAAACAGTCATATTTCTGCTTCAGCAGAAATACAATTATTATAAAAATAAAAGATGAATCATTTCACCATATGGTAATTTCAAGTACAAATACCTGAATTCTACATTCACAATAAGGTTTGTGATAAAGGGGCTTCATATTATGTTTAAAAGATTTTATATTCTCTGTTTTATGCCTGGCTTTTTACATAAAAACATTTCAAATTTTATTTCATAAAGTCACTTTACCATTGATTTTAAATATTTTCCAATATTAAAAGATAAAATAAGCCAGGAACATAAAAGGTCATGAGCTACTTAGTTCTTCTTAACTAGCAAAAAGCTAGAAGTGGAGATGTGACTAAAGTGGTAGAGCACCAAACTTTCGTGAAAAAGCTAAAGAGCTGAAGGAGTATGGATGTATGTTTCAGGTCCAGTGCCAGCACACACACACACACACACACACACACACACACACACACAAAATACACTGGTAAAAAAGAAAGAGAAGGAAAGGAAGGAAGGAAGAATAAAGAGAAGGAAAAAGAACAGAAGGATGGAAAAAGAAGGAAAGAAAGAAAAGAAAGGAAAGAAGAAAGAAGGAAATAAAAGAAAACAGAAAGAAAGAAAACAGGAAGAAGGAAGGAAGGATAGGAGGAACTAAGGAAAGAAGAAAGAAAGGAAATAAGAAGGAAAATAACCAATTAAGTATATAACATACCAAACTATGGTGGTGACTCATGCCTATAAAACTAGCAACTCAAGAGGCTGAGATCTGAGGATCACAATTCCAATCCAGCTTGACAATGAAGGTCTAGAAGACTTTTATTTTCAATTAATCAGTAAAAAGCCAGAGGATGAGCTGTTGCTCAAGTGGTAGAGTGCTAGCCCAATGCAAAAAATCCCAAAGACAGCACCCAGTAACTAAGTTCACACCCCTTGGCTGGTACATATGTGTATGTGTGTGTGTGTATGCATATGTATGATCAGTTTCTGCTACAGTTAAACAAAATTAACAGTTTACCAGTGTTCCAGTTAAGCAATAATAATCAAACAAGCATTATTTATCCCTGTTTCCACCCAAGCTACCCCTTAAAATAATATAAAAGAATAAAAGGGCTTCATTATGCACAGATGATTATAAAAGAAGACAATTTTGCATAAAGAATTCTAGCAAGATTTTAGAGCCAGAAGGGTGCTTATTGACTTAGCAGACCTGACTTCATATCATTAAAACTAAGGGCCTACATTAGAATCACATATAATAAAAACAAGCTATATTAAGAACTAATCCAACTCATTTAGAATTATGGAAGATTTTAGAAATTGGAACTACAAGGAGTCATTGAAAGATAGGTTATACATTCGACCAACAAAGGTGGGTTGGTAGAGAAGGTCTTTTTTTTTTTTTATTAAATTTACATTTCCAGTCTTGTTTAACTCAGCCCTCAGTTGAACCCCAGAGTTCTGGATTCAGAGACAGCAGGAGATAAGAGACATGTGATTCATTATTCCAAAAGGAGAATGTCTAAGAAGGAACTCTGTTAGAATTAAATGAAGGTGTACTTTAAGCTGTGAGATCCCATCCTTTTTTTCCCTTTTAAATCCCCAAATTAGAGAAAAGTTTAGAAACTTATTTTTTTGGAGCTGTTGGCCAAAGAGAGGAAATCTATAGAGACTGAAATTTGGGGACTACAATATTAAACAGCCAGTTTTGGGGATGTCAAGTGAATATATCCTGTGGTATATTCTACAAAGCAAATAACAAAACACTCTCATCATGTTATTTAATGTTTTATTTTTAAACATATAAGCAAAGATTGCATAGTTTTGAATGTGTGTTGTTTGCTGGTACTGGAGCTTGAAATAAGGGCCTGCATCCCTGAGCTTTTTTGCTCAAGGCTTGCACTCTACCACTTGAGTTTCAGCTCCGCTTCTGGCATTTTTGTTCACTTTTATTTATTTATTTATTTGGTAATTTGAGGTAAGTATCTTCTGGACTTTCCAGACAGGTCTGGTTTAGATCTGTGATCCTTAGATGTCAGACTCTAGGATTACAGGTATGAATCACAAGCTCCTGGCAAATTCCTCCTCTTCCTCCTCCTCCTCCTCCACCTCCTCCTCGTCCTCCTCTTCTTCCTCTTCTTCCTCTTCCTCTTCTTCTTCCTCTTCCTCCTGTTCTTCTTCCTCCTCCTCTTCCTCTTCCTCCTCCTCCTCCTTTTCTTCTTCTCCTCCTCCTCCTCCTCCTTCTTTTTCAAGCTTGAGGTCGCATTGACAAATGACATTTTATAAAATGAAAGACCAAAAGAAATAAAAGAAAAGGAAAACAAAAGAAACAAAAAACAAAAGAAAAAACCAGAGGCTACTGAGATGATGCAGTAAATATATACAAGAAATATTTTCAAACTATCATAAATATTCTCATAAAAGAGATATTTCATATTTGGAACACTTATGGAATCTGATTAGAAAATATATAAAAATTGACAGCAAATGGAAACATTCAATAGAAGTTAAAAAATATAAAGTTAATAGCATTATTACAGAAAATAAGGGCAAAAGGATTAGAAAATGAAAAATGAAGTCTTAGGAAAGCAGATCAGGGTAGGAGGCCTGATATAAAGTGATAAGATTCCTAATGAGGAAGAATGGAAAAATGGGCAAAAGGAAATTATCTTCAGTATGTATATAAATGTATGTATGTATATGTGTGTGTGTGTATATCTATCTATCTATCTATATATATATATAGTGCGTGTTTCTCATTATATCATGATGTTATATTCATGTACCTATTTGTTTTCAGTATCTATCTGTGTGTAATTACCCATAACAGAAGGAAGTGAAATGCAGATCAAAATGGATTATTAAATAATGAAGTACTATGAGCCAAATTGATGTATGAAAGAGGCCTGAGACATTAAAGAGTTGGTTTTCTAGCTCTACGGAGAAAGACTGAGGACACTATACTGGATTAATTGTAAAAAATGAGGCCTTTTTTCAGTAGTAAAATGAATTACTTTCAACATTCTCAGGTCTGTTTATTTTCAAGGTAGAATTATATTTCCAGTCAAACTTTGAACTGCCTGAATATGGGTAGGATGAGCAAAGGATCACAGAGTTTTTCTTCGAAGTATTTTCCCCCATCAGGACACTATTGGAATATATATTTCTACAAAATAAGCAAGCAAATAATAAAAAGGTATATGAAGATTGTTTAAAAAAAAACAAAAACACAGAACTTCAAACAGGAAGGATGCACCAACTGCCTAGACTTTAGCAGAAGAGCAGGCAGAATGGAAGCTCTCCTAACAGGTGCAGGATGATGGAGGTATCTCGGAGTGATGTGTCCAAGGAAAACAGAAGCAGATAACTTTCACAAATGTGTCTGATACAATTGAAGAAACTGACTTTCCCTTTAGTGGCTTAAGAATGTATAACTCCTGGGAAATCAAATGTTACAAAAGAAACAAAATGTTATCATAGTATTCTGTATTGCTTAACTCTGTCCATTATCATAATTATGTTGGTATTGAATATCAAATATCAAAAATTACTTAAAATTTAACTTTTCTTTGGAACTTGCAGTAGAAAAAGTGTGTGCGTTTGTATGTTGACATGCATGTGTGTGTGCATGTATGTGTTATAGAGTCTATGTTTGTAGTGTACAAGGTGAAGTGGCATAGTAAATTATTATATTTTTCCTCTTCTGGTTGTGGGGTTTGAACTCGGCCTGGGAGCTGTCTCTGAGATTCTTTTTGCTCAAGCTAGTGCTCTACCATTGGAGCCAGAGTGCCACTTCTGGCTTAGTTTCTGAGTAGTTTATTGGAGATAAGAGTTTCACAAACTTTTCTGCCTAGGCTGTCTTTGAGCCACGATAAGCAAATCTCAGCTTTCTGAGTAGCTAGGATTACAAGCATGAACCACTAGTGCCTAGATAGTAAATGAAACATATATATATATATATATATATATATATATGGTCAGTTCTGAGGCTTGAACTCTGGGCTTGGGCACTGTCCCTGTGCTTTTCAGCTCAAGGCGAGTGCTTTACCACTTGAGCCACATTGCCACTTCTGGTTTTCTTGTGGTTTATTGGAGATAAGAGTCTAATGGACTTTCCTGTCCTGGCTGACTTTGAACCGTGATCCTCAGATCTCTGCCTCCTGAGTAGCTAGGATTACAGGCGTGAGCCACCAGCGCCCAGCTAATGAAATATTTCTATAAGAAGAATTTTATTGCTATTATATAAATTTGGAAAAACACATAGCAGTAAACATATTATATTTTAAACTGGAAAGATATAAAAATCTGAAGTTTGTTTTCTGCTTGCCTTGTCAGTGTTTTTCCTTATCTACAATTGACATAGCAACAGGGTATATTCCTCTTTCTGCATCTCAGCGTGCAAACAGCAAGACCTCCTTGTGACTGTTCTTTACCACCTTCCTCTAGAACCTTATCAACTCTTAGGGGGAATATTGCAGCTACTTCTAAATGGTACTTCAACATCAAGTATCTCTGCTTTAACTGATTCTGAACTGCTTTCAGTTTAATTTCAGAAATCAAACCAATGATATAAGTTAGCTATTTGACAAAGAAGGAAAAGGTAAGGGCAAGTTGAGGCAAAATCTGTTCAGTAGAGAACAATTCTCTTGGATAAGGATCATTACATCTCCAAACCTATTGCCATGGATAAGGTCATTCCCTAGTGTGTTTGCTGACCACTGATATGTGCTAACAACTCTGTTAACTGCAAAGATATAAAATTTCCCTTTTAAAGTCATATTAATAAAAAGCCAGTAATATTAAAGTTTTCACAGAGATAGGTTCAAGTTTACAGCTAGAGCTGGCAGAATATTCTTTGATAAAATGACCTGCATTGCAACTTTGTTGGGCTAAATGGTGACTCTTTTTCCCTTTTTGCATCAATTTAGTGTGTTTACTATGTAGTTTATTTCATCAACGTACATCAGCTTTGATGTACGTAAAAGTTAGAAAATTGTATGATTGGTTACACCTTTTCTTTGTTAGGAATTTTGCTTTAATTTCTTTGTCTATTTCTAGTCCCAGTTTTACTTACCTTTTTATTCTGAGCTTCTATAAAATTTATCCACAAACAAATGCAATTTCAAAATGAATAATTCATGTAGTTCATTGTATCTTGAATTGGCATATCTGAGAGCAAATATGATATTTCATGTTCATACAAAAAGCCTTTTGTTCTTTTTCTTTTGCAAAAGAACAACAACAACAACAAGAAGATGTGAAGAGTCAAAGATGTTTGTGTTAAATTATGTATATGTTGGGTCCTTGATACTTACAGTCATGCCAGGGGATATGTTTATATGGAGGAATTATTATGAGGTTTCCTTGTCCTTTTTTGCATTTGATAAACTCAAATCACATCATTTTGACTTTCAATTCATCATAAACAAATAGCATTCATCTTCTGCTGTAGAAAGGACAAGTAGAATACTACTTCAGTTGGCTCCCATTGCGATACACAACTGTGTAGAACTAAATATTTGCTCTCAGTGGTCATAGTGACTTTCTGATAGGTATGGCTCTTGCAGGCAGACTACATGACTGTGATTTATTATTTAACTGTAGGCTGTGTTCATTGCAGCAGGGAGCCTCTCTTCCTGCAGCTCCTTTGAGATCTACGACTGTCATAATACTTTGCACAGTGGCTTGGACATCATTCTCAGTTGCAGTTTCCCTCAGAACTCCTCCAAAAGGGTTTATTTCCATAACCTCAATGGAGCACACAGAGGATTCATGCCTAAGCTTATTGACTCTGTGATATCCACTGTGTTCATAAGAGCATGAAACCTTAGGCAGCTGTTCTTTTGGGCCTCAGTTGTCAGGTGGGAAATTACGAAGAGCTTCCTGCTGCTCTAAATAATTAAAATTTATACTGGAGGAAAATCTTCTCAATTAGCATCAGATTCCTTACAGATATGGAATATTAACTTGATGACTGTGAAAGACAAGTGTGTATTTGTGAGACACAAATATTTAAGCAGGAATAATGTCTAATCTGTCTAGACTATGCAATATATCAATTCAATAACTTAATAAGGAAGCTAAACATTCAAGTATGTGTGTGTACGTGTGTGTGTGTGTGTGTATGTGTGTGTAAATGTTGGTATTTGTTAGTTTTTAGTGTGTTTTTCAATCTCCTCTTCCCAGGTCCCTCAATTCCCCCAAAGATTGCTTCAATTTCTTTAAAATCACAAAGAGTAGTAACTTTTACAGTATAAGAATTGGACAGAAGGGGTCCATATCTTAAAACAAAGATATCTTTTTAAAGGTTGAACAAAGGGGAATCAATTTCTTATTGAATAACAAACATTAACAAGTTTTGCTACTGGAATGAATGTCAGGAGACGACTGCAGGAATCTTGACTCTGGCAGTTGACGACCTATTAGAAAAATCTTGGGAAAATTGGGCTCAACACACTCCTGACATTTCATAGAGACAACCAGGGAGTGCCTATTATACAATTCACAGTCTCAGGATGTTGAGGAAAGCATTACAGTTTGAAAGCTTATAACCAGTGTGAAAGTGGGAATGTAAACAAGTTCTATTTTCACTCCTTTGACTCTTAGACTTTTTGCCTTTTCTGTTTGTCATTAGATAATCAAGAGTTTGTTTTCTCATTATTTTAATTGTCTGCATCACTTCTTAAAGGCCTGTCAATGATAGCTGGCCAAAATACATATTTGAATCAGTAAGGAAATCAAGTGATGTTATCCTAGATCTGAGAATAAAATGCATTTTAATGTTATCATTTGAGAATTTGGGTCACCTCTCTTGGGAGCTCTGAATTTGAGATTCATCTTTTTTCTCAGCTGCATTTTCTTTACTGAAAAGAGTGCAGTCGAGCATATAGAACAGACACTGCATATGGGACAGAAAACATAGTGATCACAAATGCATCCATGCAATGGGAGGCAACTAGGAGGGAATGTAAAATGACTCAAAATATCAGAACATTTAAGTTAATAAAAAATTATTTGGAAATACACAAGAAATCCACTAGCAAATCGGGCTGAATTTACCCTATGTTAATTGATTTGTATGTCAGTGACTGGGTAATCAATCTTGAAAATGTTTTCTGGAAATCTACTAAGAAGAAAGAGAAAGAGAAACATTGGTGCTAATTGTCACTGTCCAAGGTTGAAGACATGTGTTAAAAAGAGTGTTTAAAAGAACAGTAATAATGAATAGTAAATTAACAGTAAATTAGATCAGTAGGTGGTTAGGAAAAGAGGAATTTACTTTTTTAATCAGTGTTTGTTAAAAGGTTTAGGATTCACTGAGTACCCATGACCCCATGGCTCATGTCTGTAATCCTAGCTACTCAGAAGGCTAAGACCTGGTGGATTTCCATTTGATGCCAGCCTAGGCAGAAAAGTCTGTGAGACTCTATCTCCAAAATAACCAGAGAAAACTGGGTTGAGAGGTACCAGTGGCTTTCAACCATAATCCCAACTACTAAGGATGCTGAGATCTCCATATCTCTTTTCAAAACCAGCACAGGCAGAATAATCCAAGAGATTATTATTTCCAGTTAACCAGCAAAAACTGAAACTAAAGGTGTGACTCAGTGGCAGAGTACCACTGAGAGTTAAAATATCAAGCAAGGCCACAAGTTCAATCCCCAGGATGGGTATGTACATGAGTGTGTGTGTGTGCACGCACACACACATACACAACACATACACCACACACACACAAGCCAGACTCAAAGAGTGGCTCAAGGGATAGAGACCAGCCAGCAAGCAATCCAAGGAAGTGAGGCTCTAGTTCAAACATCAGTTTTGGAAAAATAACAACAACAAAATAAAGGTACAAAATCAGGATACAGAGAGGAGAGTACTTGCCCGTCTTATGCATGCTGGCGACATGTGATTTTGTACTCAATAAATAATTAAAATAGTACCAAGCAGCCCATGGAGTCAGTTTCTTTGTTTTGGATTGACTCTTTTTCCTGCCAGATCCTACCCACTTATATAGATAATACACAAGGAAAGTAACTTGCTGAGGAACTGTCAAGCAGTTGGGAATTAAAAAAAAATTTTTTTTTTGCTGTCATTCATTTTGTTTTATCAAGAAAGCCTTTTAAGGCCAAATAAAATATGGAGATATGATCTAATCTGTTTTTCCCCCAACAGACCACACTACATAAATACTCACAGTCAATGACTCAGAATATGAAAATGGAGAAAGTAAAACATACAAAGACCCAGAAAATGAAGTCTTTGATAGAATTACTTTGGGGAAGTTTCTGTAACCTTTTATTTTGCTTGGATTCTAAGAATTTCAAGATATTTGCATCTTTCTCTCTCAATCCCTTCTCCCTTCCTCCCTTCCCCTCCCCCCTCTAGTTTTCCTAGGTAGAAGAGTTGGTTTCTATTTCTGTGAATTATTTAGTTTTTTTTTTTGGATAAACAGAATGTGTATGTGTGTGTTTGTATGTTATTATACGTTTGAGTATTAATGTTTCTTGTCAGGGGCTATAAAACTTTTCAGAGTACAAAAAAAGATAAAAATTATAAAAATGAAGAGCAGAAACCCAGCCAAAACAGAGGCAGAGAAAGACTGAAAAAATGGTGACTTCCCCAAAGTGGTTATTTTTAAGTTGTTGAAAGTCCGTTCTTAGTTGGGTAACTTTACCTATGTGTGGCAAGTAATATCCATGAAAACTGTTAACAGATAGAAGAAAACTATATATGTAGACACAGCAGAGAAAAGAGCAAAGCAAGTGGAAATGATGTTGGATTACAAAGGATGACGGGTAACAGGAAAATGAATAGTCTCAGATATTTATCATCTCCTAAGGAATAATTTAGTGGAATCCATGTATAGCTTTTTATTCTAAAATCTTAAAAAAAAGTAGACCCTACTATAAATGCAGTAAATACTTCTAACTGTAGTTCATCATCTTTGCCCGTGCTCTGTATGTCATCCATTCCATCAGCAAGAGAGAAAGGGTCTATCTATGCTATATTCTTCAGAGAGGGGTCTGTAGACCAGTCTGTGACTCTGCATTATGTTCCACTTTGCCAGGGAAAATCTAGGATTTGCATGCCACTCAGTTTTAGTTTGCAAGGGGTGTATTTAAGCAATTTATTAAATGGTCTAGTAATCATATACCATACAAGTCAATACTATACAAGTCAAAACTCATATCCATAGTCCTGTCTTTGGCACTTTATCTTCCTATACACATTTAAATTTGCTTGCGATGATTATATAGGATAATAAATATTTCATGTTTTACATAAAGGGATGACCTTCCTGGAGAAACGATTATGACATTTTTTGCTGTGTGGAAAGTGTGCAAGATGACTCAACATTGTAGGGATTTCAAGAGATTTAGGGCCTCAAGAAGAAAGATAGAACCTCAGAGACAGTTACTCAGTAAGCTGCACAGTCATGCCTTGATGGGCTATATTTGGCTAGGGCATTAGAGTTTGAATCTCTTATACCAAGGAGAAAGGAAGGAAGAAGGGGAAGGCTTCCAGAACGGTGGAGGAAAGAGGTCTCCAGGGGAGTGCTGCCCTGTGCCATGGTGGGAGTCTCTGAATCAAAGAACTCTGGATGGCATTGTGGTCTTGTGTCTTCATAGCTCTTTTTATCCATTGCTTGTACATGGGGATGTGAGATGGATTTGGGTGCAAAAGAGGCAGGCCCTAAGTGGCTATAAATCTATTTTGCTGTGGTTTTAACTCAGGGGAACAGCACATGCGTGTTAGACTGGTGTTCTAGCACATTAGACACCTTCATGTGCTCCTTAAAAGAAAAATTGTGTGTGAGAGGGCCTATTTCTGTGTGTGTGTGTGTGTGTGTGTGTGTGTGTGTGTGTGTGTGTGTGTGTGTGTGTGTGTGTGTGTGTGTACCATTCCTGGGGCTTAAACTTAGGATCTGACCACTTTTCCTGAGCTCTTTTCTTGAGCCATAACTTGAGCCATAGCTCCACTTCTGGCTTTTTAGTAGTTGATTAGAGATAAAAGTCTAACAGGTTTTTTTGCCCAGGGTGGCTTCAAACTGTGATCTGTAGATCTCAGCTTCCTTAGAAGGTTATAGGAGTGAGCCAGCAGTGCCTGGTGGGAGGGGCTATGTTTAAAAATAATGTATACAAGTTCAAACTTAGTTAATAGAAGGTTAGAACTGTCTAGTTCTGATGTGTTACAAAAAAATAAATATAAGCATTTTGCATACGACTGCTATAGAGTAAATGTTGAAGTTTTTCTTAAATTTGTATATTGGAATTTTTCTCCAAGGTGATAATATTATGAGGTATGGCCCTTGGCAGGTAATTAGGTCATGAGGACTCTTTCCTTGTGCATAGAATTAGAGCCCTTATGAAAAGACTCTCAGGAGTGTGTTCACTGTCTTCTCTCCAATTGTCAACCCATTCTGCCATATACAGCCAGAGCACCTGCTGCCAGACAGATGCCTACTAGCCAGAGCCTCCTGCCTCCTTGATCTTATACTTCCTGCCTCCAGATCTGTGAGAAATAAGTTTCTGTTGTCCAGTCTGAGGTATTTTATTAAAGCAGCCAGAACAAGATAAAACAATTGTTTTACCACTCATAAAAAGACAGGAAATGGCAAATACACAGACAAATCCCAGTAACTTTACATTTATCAGTTAACACTCTAAAATAGTTTCTACACAAGCCTCATTGTCCCTACCCCTAGGGTGTTATAGACTGTCATGCATGGTGTTTGCATTTACTACTCTTGGCTGTGTCTTTCTGTTTTAGTCATACAGTTCAATCAGTTTGTAGTTTCTGCCTTTGTTGTTTTGCTTAGAAAGACAGTTAATTGGACATCTTTTCTTTTCATTTAGCTTTTTCCTTTCCTTTTTTTTGTGGAAAATAAACTTGCATCATTGCTATAATCAATCTTTTTTGCCATTTATGTAGTTTATGAATACAATTTTTTGGCCTTAAATGGTTTTTATTTTGGCTGTGATTTTCTTTTTGAAGTAGTTAACTATTCTAGAATCTTGTCCCTATTGAGTAAGAGTTATTACATGTCTGTGCTTTTAGTTCTGTTCTATTATGGTGTGCATTATTATATCATTAATATTCCTTGTTATTTTTCCTTTTTGTGAAATCTAATATCTGAAAGGGAAACCTTATTTTAACAATAACTATTTTTTCTTGGTAATAATTATTAAAGTTTTGTCAGAATCTTTCTGTTATCCTATTAACCCAAAGCATGCCATTTAGACTCTTAATTCCTTATTAGCTTGCCCTCCATTTTCAGAGATTATTCTTTTTAAGACTCATTAATGATTTCATTCCCATATTCAGTTGAATAATATTCAATTCAATAAACTATATAAATCCTTGATCCAGTCTACTTATCTTTTAATTATTCAATCTGCCCAGTTTTTTTTATTGTGAAAATACTGTACAGAGGGGTTACAATTACATGGTCAAGGTAATCAGTACATTTCTTATCAAGCATTGTTGCCTCCTCCTTTGTTCATTCTGCCCAGTTTTGTGTGTTAAAAAAATGGAATCATTCTCTTCTACTATTGAAAGCTTCAAGAAAGAGAACTTTGAAAATGTATTGTAAAATATGAAACAATTTGAAGAAGGTCATGTTGAATTCTGGAACATAGTGAAGAAAAGATTGGAAAACGATTCATTTGTTTTCTGAAATGAAATTTTTCTAACTTTAGTGTTTTTTTTTAAAACAGAAAATAGATTCAAGCTCTTCAGGGAATGTTTAATATTGTTAAAATACAATTTTCGGAGCACATGTTCTGCAATGTTTTGTAAGAGTGTGGGAGAGAAAATCTCTCAGATGTCAAAATTAAGATTTTCTTAAAGTTAGAGGCACTCAAAAAAATCTTCATACCCAGTTATCATCATGCTCCTTGGCAGTGACAATTAGACTGAATTCTTTTTTTTCCCTCACCTGATGCGAGGAATTGAACCCTTGGCATTAAATACATGCTCTAAACCTGAGTGACACTCTCAGCCTTGATACAGTTTTCATAGTCGGTGATTTACAGTTTTGAGTCTGTGGTATCCCCATGCATACACATAAAAATAGATGTGAATGAAAAGTTTTTAAAAAGTCAGATATAATGTGAATAATATGTTCTTACTTTAGAATATTTTTTATCATTTGGATATTCTCACAGATAACCCTCTGTGAGTTTTCTCCTATTGTGCAATTTTATTTATAACACTTTTCTTTAATGCAAGGGAATTTTCAATTCACCACTTACTGGAGCATGATATAGATGGATGGACAGATATAAGGCAGGTAAATGTTGGTCCAGGTATTTCCCAGTTTTCCTAGAACATTTAGTGGACCTGAACCAAATTAGGATGACAAATTACAATTACTTTTCCTTTTTTTTTTTTTAAGGTACTAGGGATTAAGTTTAGGGTCTTGCATTCAGTAGGCAAGCACTGTACCACTTGAGCCATAGCCCATACCTATTCGCTTTGAGCTTGTTTTTCAGATAAAGTCTTATGCTTTTTCCTGAACAGGCCTTGGGTGAAGCATACTGTTTTCACCTCCTAAGTGGCCAGAACCACAGGTGCAGCCCAGCATGCCTGGCTTGTTTTTTGAGATGAAGTCTCACCAACACTTACCTGGGCTGCCTCAAATTGTGATCCTCCTGTGTCTGCCTCACAGTCATTTTTGTCATATGACATTTACTTGTTTGCTTTTCTTGATATTTATAACATTATGAAAGTGAGGAAGAATAACTTAAAATGCTTTTTAGAGTCTTATATAACTAATAAGATATATTGCTTATTTTATCAATTTTTAAATAAATTCTTTTGTTCTATTGCAATACGCTCTATATATTCCTCTTTCATTTGTGCTTCAATCACTAAGACTTTTTAAATTTTGCTTTGAAGTGAAGATATAGAAAATGGTGTGACCATTATACATTCTTGTGTTTTTACATGTATCTAAATTTACTTGTGATTACTGAAGCTGTGAACAGAGACCATTGTATTAAAATTGAATAGACTACATTTAGCTTTGTCAAAAGGCACATCTAACTAAGCAAGACTTATTCTAGTTAATTTGAAAGCTACAATGTACTTTATATAATTTTTATTCATAGAACGCAGTATTTCCAGGTCTAAAAAAATTCATTTTTAAAAGCTAGCTATTGAAAACTGAAGATTGTAGGAGTACTGTAGCATACTCCTTCCTGCAGGAGATTGATCTGTCTCAGTGAAGAATATAGGCTTGGGGAAGAAGTTGTATCTCTAGGCATTTCTGCAACCTGAGATTTAGAATGATAGTGGCTAATGATAATGAAACATCTTTAAATTATTATTGGTCTGTCATTTTGTTTCTAAGAAACCAAACCTGTTTGATTGTAAACCAAACCTGATTGCTTCATATATGGCCTACTAATCTGTGGATTATGTATTTTCCCAGAGTTAAGATTGGAAGCTTCAAAGTGATTTGTCCCACTGGAAATGTGTTACTGCTAGAAATGGGTAATTTGTAGTTATGAATGAAAAAAGGAAGGAGAAAGAATCCTCTGCTCACCTATTTTTCCAGAAAATATTAATTTCTGGTTTTTACTCTTTGAAAATACAGGTGCTCACTCATACATTCATTTCAGTTTTTGTTCTTTTTCTAAAATTTATATACTCCCTGAATTCATATACTCCCTGTCATTTATAAGGGAAATATCTTAAGATGAAAATTTTCTCCAAATATTGATCATGTGATTGACTCATAAGATACAATGCAACAAAAGGCGGGTGTGTGGCTATTTTGGGACTGAGATTAGTGACTAAGAAGTTAGGTAATTTTTCTTAGGCTCTTGAGACCTTTGAAACTGTTAATAACAACAACTTAATCTTGCTGGTTTTGCTGCCAGGAATGCTTATTTTAAACTTAAAATATATTTGTTAGTGAGTTAAAAGTTACAAAACTTCAGTTATACATTTTGTTGAAACTGTCTTCAATGTTATACTCTCAATATATTTGTATATATGTGTATGTACATATAATTACTATATATAATTGGTGCTTGCTTATACATATAAGTCACAAAAGTCCACACATATATTTCACACACAGACACACAACCATTCCAGGGGAAGGAGGAGGCTGAGGAAGTCATATGTTGAGTTGGAGACCAGTTTATGCTACATAGCAAGACTTCCACAAACAACCAAACAGGCAGAGAAAGTTCATTGGCTGAGTCAAGGTGACTGGCTAAGGAAGGTACAAAGGAAGCAGACCAAAATGAACTTGTGATTTCTATACTGGCGTATTATTAGTGCTTCTCAATGTAACTATTCCTTGGGAAACTCTGTAAACCTAGATGTTCCAATGTCCATCAAAAAATAAGTTAACACTATGACTGATGTCCATTATAAAGTGTACTTTTTGATGATGCTATCTCTAAATACTCTTCTTCCAGAATCAGATTAACCAGGGTAAATAGATTCACCTTAGTAAATAGATTATACCTGTTTGGTTTTTTTTTCTGTCAAAAAATGTGAACAGTTAAGAAATTGCTTAATTGGTATTAATGTAAATGAGAGCGTGAAAGGAGACCCTGGAATGCTACATCATTCCTGATAGAATACTTTAAATAAATGGTAGTGGATATTCATTTTGCTTTGCTCAACTTGCTCTTTGAAAGGCTATAATACTTCACACTAAAATCGTTAGTATGATGTGTCAAAGAGCAAGCATAATATCTAAAGCAAGTATTTAGTGCTTACTGTGAGCATGACATTGCTCTGTTGCTTATCAGATAAACAATGTTGATCTCCCAGTATTGAAGCTCTCTGCCTTTCAGTGTGTATCATCTTTAATCAGCTTGGCAGGAAAAAGTGTTGCTTGTGGAAAATAATCACTGGTTTTCAATGGAAATGACAGTGTAGTGCCAGCTAGATGGTATTTGTCCTATTGGAATGTGTTTGAAAGTGTACATAGACAAACTGTGGCTCTCTGCAGAAAGACCCCCTTCCAGTGATAATGATAGAGCTGCTTTCACGACTGATGGAATCAAAGAGCAACCTGATGGGGGTTTCTGCGTCACCTTGGGTGAGCAGCTGTGTTATCTATTCAAGAAGACCAGAGAAGTTAAATGAAAGTGTTAAATAATTGGCAGAGACTGCTGGTGACATGCTCTGACGTGGATTTGAATTTAAAGATGTTGTAAAAGAGGATTTTGATAACTTGGGAAGACAGTTCAGTGTGACATTTATTCCCGTTCTTTTCTGAGAATTACGTGACCCAGTCTAGAATCTTGCTGTAGAGTCTAAGTAAATTTTGATGCTTAATTGAAGTCATAAATGTACACTGCGGCTTAATTGGCAGTACCACAGAGTTGACTGGTTGATGGAAAATACTGCATATTGTGCAGCTGTGTGTATATTTCACATCAAATTTACTTAATGCTTGCCTGTGAGATTGGTTCATGAGCAAGTGATTTTCATTCCATGTATTTTTATTGCTACATGTTTTAGGTCACAGTGTGTGGCCTTGCACAGAATTACATCTTTCTTTTCCATTCCCTTAAGCTATATCATTTTTATGGATGCATGAACAACATATATCGACTATTTCCGCACTCAATCATTCCTAAGTACATGTATTCAGCAATTATTTATGTATTGAGTGCCTAATGTATATAAGATACCGATTTGCAGGCTTGCAGCAACCTACAGCAAATAATTGCCTCCCACATAGAGTTTGGCTTCTAGTAGTCTCTGTGTGGTAATATATTGCATGTGTATGGTTCTTGTCCATTACTTCTCAATATATATCATGTTCTCACCTCATTTACTTTTTGTTGCACAAAAGTTAGGATAACAGAACTGATTAGAAATATAGGAGGGGAAATTGCCAGGTAGGGTGGGTATTATGGAAAAGAGGTAGTTGCTATAGCCAGAAACATAGCACCAGGCAAAATGATATGGAAAACTGCTGTGAAACACAATGGTTTAATGATAATCATTTTCTTCACTAGCAAAACTGCATTTTCAAGACATAATATTGGTGAGTGGAAATTTAATCAGATATATGTATTATTACCATTGTGATATTTTATTTGCATTTCTGTCTAGTCTCATTTTTTCTTGAGCATATACAAGTAGACCTGAGTACACGTGTTTACTTGTGTATGCATGGAGATACAACTTTTTAAGTTGCAAATAATTTCAATTTCACATATGTAGAGTCAATTATTTTGCACTTACTGTATTGAGTATGTTTTCTAGTCATAAATCTTAAAATCAAATGAAATTAAAACTATTACCTAATATATAAGTATATAATAGTATATTACCAAATATTAGTGAACCACTAGATAGATTTTCAATGTAATATCATGTAGATAACATATTTATGTCTAACTTAGAAGAACTCTAAGCTTTTAGAAGTACTACAATAAATCCTGTGAACATATATATATATATATATATATATACACACACACACATAAATACATATGTATATACACACATAAACATGCTAATGTAGTCAGTGAGCAAGGTACAAAGGATGTCGACTTTAGATACGAGATGCCTTTATTGTCCACTTGGGAAGATTGTACAATTCTTACATGTAGATAAAGTACTGAGGTAAGATATGAAAAAGGTCTCAATATCCTCAGATGAAGAGAAGGCCTAAGAAATTTCAGATGATGCATATACCAAGTTGCAGTATATGAAAGGAATGGTGGACTATGAGGCTTGTAATGTCTAAAAAAGCCTGTAATTTAAGGGTTTCTTGTATCATGTGCCCTGAGCTACCTCTCTGTCTGCATTTAAATTTCGTGACTTAAATTGTGAGACAGAGGACAAAGGGCCAACCAATGGAACAGTGATGCTCACAAGATAGCATGTTGGAAATGAACTGTACAACTTGGGGCATGGGAGGGGAAAGTGGGAGAAGAATAAGGGAGGGGATAACAAGTTTAACAAGAAAGAAATCTACTCACTACCTTACCTTGACAATAAAATTAAATTTAAAAAAGAAAAGGAAAAACAAAGCCACACAACAGCAAGAAAGTCTATGAACTTGTCTATAAAATGGGAAAGCAGTGTCTGTCTAACAACATCCTGATCATTGTTCTACTAAATGTGACCCTGACATGATGAGGAAGCTGTTGGAAGCTTGAAAGACAGTTGAAAAGCTGGTATTTTAATAAACATTGGCATCTCTGAGATGGGTTGCATGACCCAGGGCTTCCATACTTGATGGAAGAAGACACTGAGGAGGAAACTTGAAGAAGTATGGGGAAGGCAAGGCAGCTTAGCTAGAAAGTTTCACATGGACAAAAAAGAGGACTGTAATCTCACAGGAAGATCCTGTGGGCCGAGAGGAGAAGTTATTTAAGTTCAGATTTGGGTAATGCAGTGGACTCTGGCCTTTTTACCAAGAAAGAGTGAGCCACAGGGCGCCCACATTCTGTTTCAAACTGCTGTGTTCCCTGGCAGTTTTCCATACCATTTTGTCTGGTGTTCTGCCTCTGGCTGAAAAGACTCCTGTCTTTCCAATTTCTTTTCACCAGCCTCCTTATAGATCAGCAGCTCTGGATTAGAGCTTCCTGAACACCCTTTTCTTTTTAGTCTTTTTCCTGTCTAAGGCATACCTAACAGGCTTTTAAGATTTACAGTCTTGGAATGTCTCTGATTGCTTTCTATTCACCATCCTTAATCATGTCCTCTTCTTTATATCGGCTATGTCTCTGGAGTTGTCTTTCACTTCTGATTTTCTGTAACAACATGCGTTTTAGAGTTCCAGGCTTCCCATCATTACATAAGGTACCAGCTTCAGGTTCATTCATTTGGTTCCATCCTGTCCACACAGTTGTAGTAATTAACTCTTCTGGGGAGGATTTTCTGATTTTGATTGAATAATAAAGAGGGCAAGGTTGGAGGGAGAATGAATAAATTAGTTATGCTAATACCTGTTGTAATTAAATAACTACAAAACAACATTTCTAGTTCCTTCTGTATTACTGCTTTATTATTATTATTATTATTTATTACATTACTGAAGTTTGAACTCAGGGCTTCTTATATGTGCTTTCTGGGTAGGAATGCTACCACTTAAGGCATGTGTCAAGTCTTTGTATTTTCATCTATTTACTTAAAATAACTTATAGAAGTTCCTGTCACATCTAATATCTTCTAAGATTTTCTGTTAAACTAGTTAATATTTATGCAGCCACTTTCTGAGTTATTAAACCTTAACTATATACCATGGTTTTTCTTTTAGAAGTCATTTTTTTCCTTTGGAGTAATTGTAACACTATATTTCCTTGGATCAGTGTTAATCTTCCCAAATGCCTCTTGTCTACAAAGGCATTATTTTAAAACATAAGAAACAAAACTTCATGCCAAAAAGTAAATTTGTCTCTGGTTATATAAAAATAACTGTTTCTTAGTCCATCTGAGGTCATAAATTAAGCCTTTTATTTTAGTTTTTTTTTTTTTTACTCTAAAGAGGAAACATGTAGAGGCTATAGGATTGACAAAATCAACTATAAAACTTTAGTTTTTATAACACAGAACAATCATATATTGATACTACATATGAGAAAAAGTGTGAAATGATGTTTATACAAGAAATCACTGTTTCCTAAGCCTGTAATCTAAGAAATTATGGGCTAATGTGAGAAAAATACAAGTATCCAGTTACTTTGCATAGTAACACTATACTGTATGTTTCTGTACTATAATTCAATGTCTTTAGATGAATTGTTAGCAAACAAATTATTTTTAGTTGCATTACTGACTTGGATTTAATTTCTTTTGGTGCAGAAACATAAATAACTGTCATAATCAGCACTGTTTCAGAGCTCTTAAAAAGTCAGACTTATTTTATTTTATTTGTGAAGATACTGTACAGAGGGGTTACAATTACATGGGCAGGATAATGCGTACATTTCTTACCAAGCATTGCAGCCTCCTCCTTTGGTTTACCCTTCACATCCCTTCCCAGCCTCCCCCCTCCCCCCCAATCCCAACCTTTCTCCTTCCCCCCTTCCCCCCCACCCCCCGCACCAACGTTGTAAAGCTCGTTTTGGACATGACAACTTGTACTTCTCATTGTTGCAACAGGTCCACCTGTATCTTTAAACAGCTGGTTTTTCCCCATCTTCTCAAGTTATACTGACATCAAATATAGTGAAAGCAGGGGTTATACTGTGGGGGAGGGACATACAAAGCAACAAAGAGATAATCTTATAAGTGCATTAGAAACACATGCATGAAAGAAAAAAAACATTAAGATACATATCTAAGGGTTCAATTTCCTGACATCACATTATCTGACCTTTTCCGCTTGACTCATACATATACTAGATATTGCAAATAAGGGAAACCATGGGACCTATGTTTCTTTGGGCCTGGCTTACTTCACTTAATATAATTTTTCCAAGTTTTTCCATTTCCTAACAAATGGGGCAATGTCATTCTTTCTGATGGAGGCATAGAATTCCATTGTGTATATATACCACATTTTCTTGATCCATTCTTCTACTGAGGGGCATCTGGGTTGGTTCCAGATCTTAGCTATGGTAAATAATGCTGCAATAAACATAGTTATGCTGGTAGCTTTAGTGTGGTCTTGTTTGTAAACATTTGGGTAAATGCCCAAAAGTGGGATTGCTGGGTCATAGGGGAGTTCTATGTGAAGTCTTTTGAGGAACCTCCATACTGCTTTCCAAAGTGGTTGAACGAGTTTACATTCCCACCAACAATGAAGTAAGGTTCCTTTCTGTCCATATCCCCTCCAGCATCTGTTGTTGTTAGAGTTCTAAAAAAATTCCATTGGGATTAAAAATTAAGCTAAAGTTATTTAAGACTCATTAATACATTCAGTGTTCTCAATTTGATTGTCATATATTTTTCTGCAGAAATGTTTACCTAATTCATTGACGAATGCTTCCTTGGAACATTGGTGATATGCCTTTATAATTATAAGCACAATGACATTTTATAGCTTCCTTTTCTGTGTGTAGTTTTTGGTTTGTATCAGTACTATGCTTCATTAAATATAAACATTTTTCTCTTGTATCTTCTCTGCAAAAGTTTATGTATCATTGAATTTGTCTTTCCTTTAAAGGTTTAAGGAAATATTTTAAATTATAAAAGTATAACAGAGTTGTAAAGATTCATTCAATAAAGACTCTTATGAGAGAATAAAAAAAAAAGTCAGACTTAAAGATCAATAATCAAAAGATTAACCATCCGAAGAGGAATAGGCAAAGTACAAGAAGAGGCATTTTGAGTAGTCATGTACACACACTGTAGAAATGTTTAAATATAAATATTTAAACATACATGCCAGTAAACATATCCAAACATTAGTTTTCAACTGTTTCAGTCCATGGTTGCTTTGGTCTTAAAGTGAACCAAAGCTTGCTCATCTCAGTAGAGAAAGATGGCAAGTTGAAGAGAGAGGGATGGAAGGAGAAGTAAGGCAGAAAGAAGGAGAGAGGGAAGAAGGGAGGAAGGTGGAAGAAAAGGAAAGAGGAACAGTAGGCAGAAGGGAAAAGGAGGGGAGAGGGAGGTGAAGCAGGTGATGGTCCAATGGCAAGATCCTAGCTTAAGGATCCACTTCTTTCAACTAGGCCCTAACTCAAGTTTCCCTTACCTCTTACAAGTATATAAAATTATTACTGTTTCAAAAGATTACTCTACTGAGGATATGAGAGCCTTTATGATCTACTCACCTCCTCAAAACCTCACCTCTGATTATTGCTTCCAATACTGGAACCAAGCCTTAATCATGGGAGACTTTGAAAGATTCTAGATCTAAAAGATAACAAAAACACATTACCCTCTTTTTGAAAAATTCAAGTCAAAACATTCTTGGAGCCCTTCTTACAAGTAACTTTTGTCCTTAAAATAAAAATGTTATTTTTTATAAAATATTATTTTGAGCATATTGTTATTTGCCTCAAATATATTTGTGTTTAAAGCAGTTTGTCAGTTTTTAAGGAGACTAAATTCTGCATTTGTTGGTGACATCTAGACAAATTTGTTGGATAAAATTATAGTTCAGAAGTAGTTTATGATTTCAGTGTACATGTAATATAAACAAAATACTCTGTAGACCCAGTCTTTGATCAAGTAATATGGTTCTTCTTACAGTTTATTTGAGACATGAACAAGTCAAACCTATTTTAGTAAAGGATTACTTGAAGATTTTTCTATTAGTAGGTTTTTGATATAATTTTTTAAATAACTGTCCAGTGCTATCAGGTCTCACGGAATACATCTGTTATGATTAACTTTACATGTAAATCACAACAACTTCCTACACTTCCACAAAATCCAACCTAACAAGTATGAGGAGAATCATGCACTTATTGAAATAGGAATAAATACAGGTGTAATGTAGCAGCTGTGACTTATGGGAAGACATCTGTTCACTGACGTGAGCTCCCTTCATTGTATATTTTAAATAATACCCTAGATTTCAAATAAACAAAGGACATTGCGTCATTGTTATCTAAATGCCACACAATATCTCTTTCATTTTCCAAATTGGTTTATTGAATAGAAATGCTTTTGTGGCTTTTTGTAAGGTAATTGAATGGCTCCTGTAAGACTGTCTCAGTATATAATTTTATAAGGAATGGTGCATTAGATATCCACATACAAATAAATACGTCATTGTTGATCGAATATTTAATGAGCTTGAATATATTTTTTCTGCTTTAGCATCATCTAGACAAAGTTAGCAACACTAAAACAAATTACTAAATATATAGCTATAAGATCCTGCAACCCTTTCTCTACTGAGAATCAAACCCTGGAAAATAAAATAATAAAATTAAAAGGAGAATGATTGGAAAATCAGAAGTTTAAAATTGAAGAAAGCTGTGTGCCAGTGGCTTTTGCCCGTAATCCTAGCAACTCAGGAGCCTGAGATCTGGTGATCCTGGTTTGAAATCAGCCTAAAGAGGAAATTCCATTAAACTAATCTCCAAGTAACACAAAAAAGCCAGAGTAGAGCTGTGGCTCACGTGGTAGTTGCACTCTTGAATGAAAAAGTTAAGGGGCAGTGATTAGGCCCTAAGCTCAAGTCTTGGTACTGGCACAAAACTAATTAGTTAATAAGCTAAACTATAATAAAATGGAGTATAAGTTGCAAATCATGACTGGTGGTTTTAAAATAAGAGACAGTTTTTAGATAAATTAATCTTTGAGAGGACTACAGAATATTTTGCATAGAGTCCAATAGATTCTCCAAATCTTACATAATTGTTTACAGTTTAAAAAAAAGAAGAAAAGAAACTCATATATATATTCATATATGTGTGTATAATCAAACATAGAATATAAATATGTGTGTATATGTGTGTATAGATTTTTTGAAACATATTGTCAATGGAATTTGGAAATTTCTGGAATACAATTCAGATGCATTCTTCATTAGAGAGACAAAAACTACTATCACCAACAAATAGAGATAAATCATTATTATGCATGGGTTAAGTTTGGCCCTAGAGATCTTAAATCAAATATGATGAGTTTACATTACTTTAGGAAACTTGTAAGGCAATATTTACAAAAAAAAATCATAAAGTGAGGTTTAGCATTTCAATTTGAGAAATACTGCTTTGGTTCTAATGAGCAGATGCTCAACTGTTGATTGAGAGACCTGATGCAATTAAAAGATGTTTTTAGGTGGGAGGAGATCGTTCAGCCATGTATTGCCTGTCAGATCTACCTTGGCCAGCTTTCTGCATGACAGATGCTGTTAGCTTTTCCTAAGTCTATTCAGCCAGTCATTAATTTGGCAACAGTTCCTCCAACAATAACTTATAAGACCTGGATTTGGAAAAAAAAAAAAAGAGGCCCATTTTCTTGTAATATAACAGAAATCTGATATGTGATTGCAATGATACAAATATTCCTGATAGGAGGAGGGGTAACACTACCTTTTTCACAAAGAAAATAGAGCTTTAAATTAGACGCAATGTACACATTTTTACTTGGGAGATTTTGCTTTAATCTAGGTATATATTTGTATCTATAAGTGATATGTCTAAATATGAATATGAAAAACTGGGCTCTTTAACATAAAGGCAAAATGTCTATTTTTTACAGTAAACATTTCATTATCAGTGATATGTTTGGATGACATTAATTTTCTTAAACTGTAGATGAAGGAGCAGGTGTATCTTAAGTAGGAAAGTGGAGCTTTGAACACTAAGTCATTCACTGGAGGCATCATTTGATTTAACTGATGTACTGTCCATGGCCCATTCTTTTCATGTTTTTTTTCCTTCATTTCACTTCAGGTCAGAGGCTGGCAGCATAATTAAAATGTGAATTATTTATGAAGAGCCATTACAGTGGGTGGCTTTCAGATTACTCAAAGACAGCAGAGCTGACACTAATCTGCAATTCTTTTACTCTCCCACAATAAACGATACCTTGACTATATGCCTTGAAAATATGTATGTGGAATTAGAGATTTTAAACGAAATTGTATAAAACATTATAACCATTTGTGTGGAAGCCAGCCTATGTCTCTATAATCATGATAATGCATGAAGGCAGGTGTGTGTGTGTATTTGTGTGTGTGTGTGTGTGTGCGCATATATACATATATGTGATGTTTTCTGCCAATAATTCATTAATATTTAATGGAAATGTAATTACCAAGAGGAATCACTTTTTTGCAATATACTGGTATGACTAGGGCTATAAATATATACACATGGGTATCATTAAGTGTGCATTTTTTATTTGGAGAGGGACATTGAAAGAGTACAGAAACATCTGCCACCAGCAGGATGTGTTGGGAAGCAAAAGAAATAGAAATGGCTGTTTGTTTTCTCAAAAGCATTAGACTCTGTAAACATAAACACCATTGTTTAAATCTGCCAATTAGAATGAGTTGATAGGCTTAATAAAATTTTTGGGAACAGTGAGAGCTTCCATAACAATGTTAAAACTAGACTGTTCTCCACATTTTCAGAAGAAAAAAATCTTAGCTTATGTTTATTTATAGTTTTATCCTATTGTGTGTGTGGGGGACTGGCATACTGTGCATCTTTATTTTGTACAGACTAAGGCTTTTTTTTATTTTTATGTTTTATTTTGCTTGCCTTACCCAGGTAAGATGTAGTCATGCCGTTTAGAAAGAAATCCCATTCTTGTTGGCCTTTGTTATACTTCCTCCCTGAGAAAAATGGCCAAGAGTCTTGGGTAATAGTTCTACTGTCACTAAAATTAAAACAAACAAACAGAAAAGTTAAATATGCCCATACCTTCATTGCATATTTCAAAATATATTTTAACAGGATACATCACTGCTCTGTTGAAAACTGCAGGCAAGTGTTGTAACTTCTAAAGCAGTTTTGAGCTGTAAACTGTGCAAAGGTTTTTTGTTGTTGTTATTGGTCATGGGGCTTAAACTCTGGGCTTGGGCGCTGTCCTACAGCTCTTCAGCTCAAGGCTAGCCACTTGAGCCACAGTGCCACTTTCAGTTTTCTGGTGGTTTATTGGAGATAAGTGTTTCACGGACTTTCCTGCCCGGACTGGCTTTGAATCGTGATCCTCAGATCTCAGCCTCCTGAGTAGCCAGGATTACAGGCATGAGCCACCAGCGTCTGGGTAAACTATGCACCCATTTATTTGTATTAAGGATAAAACACTGTCTACATACAAAACTCTTAGTTAAAGCTTTAACATATGATCATTGGATACCACACTAAGAGGTGAATGTTGTAAAAATGTATTTCCTAAGTTTGCTGAAGACTTACCATTTCAGTTGGGTTTTACTTGAATTATCTTCTTCTTACTCATTGTATAGCATTTTTCCTCAGGAATTCTTTAGGTCCCTCTAACCAGTACTTGTTCTTCCCTCTAGGTTTATTTACATTACTTATTGAAAAATGTTAAGTATTACTGTGAATGTCAGTAATCATTGGAGGATTTGCTGAGCACTTGCTGGCTGTGAGGTCATAGCACTATAGCATACCTATTACAATCATTTTAATTTTATGCACATAAAATTATTAAAAAAGAAGAGAAATATTAAGTCAATTACTGAAGGTCACATAGTAAGTGGTGCAATCAGGAATCAAACTAAACATAAGCAGGATGGCTGTAGGTCTGTTCCCTACCCATTGCAGTGTATGTGACAAGGCGGTTTGGGGAAAGGTCTGTTCCCTTACCACCTGTGTTAGCATGTGACCAAGAGCCAGGCCTGATGTTTCAATTCTTTATCATTTCAAAATCCACATTCCTGTGTGGTGACAATTTTTATCTTTCAACTGACTTTATCACCCTGGTAGCTCTTAACATCGAAGTTCCCGTGTACTAAATATATTCTTAATAAGTGTATCTGATAATCATTTCAGTATTTATTACTAACAACCCAAATACCATGCCTTCAGAAACTGTATATTTTGAACCAGTTAATGGATGAGTGATTCTCAGTGATGTTCTGCTCCCAGTGATGTTGTTTTTCAGCAGGCCTTTGTGGAAAAGAGCTAGCTTTATATCTTATCCTGTGAAAAGTTCTGGAAACACTTTAAGTGTTTATTTAGATGTTATTCATTTAGATGATTGACAGGCAATTTGGACCCTCAATTGTAAAGTGTTGTGGTTTTAGCTCCTGATAGTTCAAGAAGAACAGGACATAGTGGTCTCCAACTTGGGGGACTGGAAGACATCTGTAGTGAGTTACAAAAGGTGCCTTAAGCTAGACTTAGGGCATGGGCAGTTCATATCCAAATTAGATTTATACCTGTAACAATTCAAATGTGTATTCATACAAAAACTATAGGTTTTGGTTGCTCAGTAATAGTTGAAGCATTGAGTGTCATATTAATTTTATGAAAAAAGACCTAGATGGCTATAAGTAAAAAGAATTAAAAAGTAAATCTTACCCTTTCATCAAAAACAACTCTTTGAATTAAGCCATATATTAATGGTACCTGCTAGACTAGAAGACGACAATACCAAAAACAGCTGTTTTAACTTTAATTGACTCTGTCTGTCTCTCTGTCAGTCCATCTGTATTTCTACTTAACGATACACCTACCTACCTGATGCATTCATCAGCTCTTTTATGTATCATCTGTCTATCCCTGTCTATCCTCCTTTTTATTCATGCAACACATTTTTAATATTGTAAGTAGAAACAAAACAATGAGTAAAAACAGTACTTTCAAAAGTATTGGTTTATGCATTTCTTTCTT
The DNA here is from genome assembly GCF_000151885.1 of Dipodomys ordii. Lineage (NCBI taxonomy): Eukaryota > Metazoa > Chordata > Mammalia > Rodentia > Heteromyidae > Dipodomys > Dipodomys ordii. The sequence continues at coordinate 9,067,142 of NW_012267306.1, forward strand.
AGTTCAGTTGAATGACAAGTGAAAGAACTTTATTTTCAACATTATAAGTATAAACAAAACTCTTAATGAGTAACAGCAATATTTCAAAAGTTTCAGTTTATGTATTTCTTTCTTAGGTTAGTTGAATGACAAGTGAAAGAAAGAACATTCATTATCTTTGGAAGGCAGGGGTGTAGTTAATAATTCTCTATCTTGAAAAGCCCTTTCACTGTGCATCTGTGCCTATTTAGTGACACTATAGGGTTTAAACTACAAATTCCTATTTTGTCAGAGCATTAGTACTGAAAGAGAAAGCTTTAATTCCAAAAGCTCTTCTCATCCAATCAAGCTTGTCCTACGGCAGGTTCTATGGGGGAACCTGCAGAACTGCTTTGGTGAAGAAATTATACCTAAAAAACAAAACAGTGTGTGTAAACAATGTAGTTTACAAATCAACTGGACAAAAATGTTTTTAAGCTGGTAAGTAACTTTCTTTGGTTGAAACTCATAGAAGGGAGTGAGTGAAAGAGGACTGTCCGCTCTGAAATTTTGGAGGAGGAAAAGACATTGGCAGTATCTGTGCCTTCAAATGAAGAGGATTTGATTTAGTTTAGTCATAAGAATGAAATGCTGAATTCCCTTTCCTTTCCACTCTAATACTGTCAGACTTTATCTGTGTATCTGCTTATACCTCTTTTCCTCAGTCTCAGAAAAAGCATCCTTTCTTTTGTTGGAAGCTAATGGCTTTACCTGCTTTCAAAAGCTTTTCCCATCCTCTCTTTCAACAGTGGTGTCTCCTTAGTGCTTTATTTTATTTTGTCTCATATTTTGTGAGTTCCTGCCTTAAAGCTTAAGAGCTTGTGAGTGTTCTATTTTTCCCATCTTCATAAGACAAAGTTACAAACAAAATAAATGTCCTTTTATTCTATGTTCTTGTTTTGCTATCTCACTTCAAGTCAGACTTAAATTAGAAATTTCCAGATTTACTGATTTTGTAGGTCAGAATATTGTTTTTAAATATGATGCCAATCCAGATTAATAACAGTTCCTGTACCTCATCAACTTAATATCTAAGAGAGGATGATTGAAAACCATAAATGGAGGAAGGGCAGACATTTCCATTATCCTGCTCTGATAAACTGTGTTAAGGTTGGAGTGTTGAATTCTCACTCCTATCGAATCCTTTTTTTTTTTTAACTGTGATGTCATTGTCTCACCCCTAGTTAGTGTGCCTGCACTCACATTTTAGGCATTACCATATTGGCTTTGAATCAAAACAAGGAGTGTGATTTAATTCAGTAGATAGAATTGCTAGTTGTAAATGGAAATCAAGATGCATATGCGTTTTCCCTAAAAATAGGTGACTGGCACTGAATGTGTTTTTAGTGTCAAGACAGAGGTAATGTATATGATGGTGTTGAAAATATAGACTGCTACGGGCTTGAGGCCAGGATCCTGTCTCCTGTTGTGTGCCAGTTCCTTTCCAGGAGCAGACTGATTTCCCCTGAAACGCCTTATGTAAGCCACTATCCTGAGTGCCATAAGAGAGGGAAAAATGAATTATTTTCTTGATTGAAACTCACAAAAACAGTAGTTTCCTTAGAAAGAAAAAATATTAGAACTTGACACACATGCAAACGGAACAATAATATAGCATTATCTGAATAGTATTAGGACTAACAAAGACTTTTCATGTTGTAATAAGTCAGATTAGTTTCGTTGGTACTAACTTCATCATTGATACCTTCTGTAATGAAATCTCAGCAAGTTTTTTAAAGTTTGAAATTCGTGCAGCTTGAGTATATGTAAGTTATATTTTTCAACTGTATCTCTATAAAGCAAGAAAAATAATAGGTGTATGAAAATAAGCAAAATTTCATATCTATTTTTTACTCTTCTTACAAATAATATGATTAATATTTCTGTAAGAATATGTCTATGAAACACATGACATCTGAGGGATTTATACTGAATGTTGTGTTGTTTACTTGTCTCATATTCACTTCTGGCAGTAAATAAGATATAACAAAATTACATCACATAGGTGAAATTAGACTCAGAGTTAGACCAGATATGATAGTTTTGAACTTTATGGATATAATCCACTGAAAAATGGTCCCCTAGTTGGTAGTAAAATAAAAATATATTTTAAATTTCCTTGTTAATAAATTAGGAGAAAGTTTAAGTGAATAATCAGTTGGCGCTATTAAGTATTGATGTTTTGATTTTAAATAAAAATAGAAAGACTTCTTAAGAACACATTCAAGGGATGAATTAATCTAATCATCAGCATGAATTGTTATGGAAAATGAAACTGCTTTCCAAAAAAAATCTGCCACTTCAAAATATTTGACCTCATGTTTCTTAGCCATATGGGAACAAGCTAAATTCCTGGTTCAATTTCTTTAGGGAATCTGCTCCAAAACCGTGTAAGTTTCTGGGTAATAAATACCAAGCCTATTTTATTTCTAGTAAAAAATCATGTAGTAAAAATACATCATTTAAGACTGTGAAATTAGTGAAATGAATAGTGGTATATATTATCATTTATATGAAGCTTTAGAAATAAATTTAATGTATATCATTTTTATGCCCATATTTTGTATCTTTTTAGATTCTTTTGTGTTTTCTCTGATTTGTGTATCAAGATATTTATTGGAGTCTGGGCAGTGTTGTATTGGCCTTTAATTCTCACTACTCAGGAGGTGGAGACTGACCAGTCTGGATAAAACATTAAATGAGACTTTTTTTTAATGTGGACATATGGTCACATGCCAGACATATCAGTTATGTAGGAGGCATAGGGTAGAAGAATTGTGGTCCAAGTTGACACGGGAACTGTTCAAGATCCTATTAAGGACAGAAAAAATGACAAGAGATGTTTCTCTAGTGGTAGAGCTCTTGCCTAGCAAACACAAAACCAATACCACCCTAAATAAATCATAGACACAGACATACAGCTTTTAGATTTTCTTGTTGAAATGACACCATGCTCCAGAGCCAATATTTTGTATCAGTCTGCCCTCAACCAACATTGTAGAGTGTCAAGTTCTGTGTGATGTAACAACGACAGGTTTCTTTCTCTCACTGTGGCTTTCATTCCTGTCCCAGCTCATGCTCTTCTCATTTCTGACTTAAGTGTCTAACTGAAGTCTTGCTGACATTTGATTCAGTTCATTATTCACACTACTTCTAGTCATCTTTTCTACATTCAAAGCAATTCATTTCTCCACCTCAAATGCCATTATTATTTATTTATTTTGAAATCCAAATAATTCTGCAAGTCAGATTCTACATTGCTGCATTTGCTTTATCTAGCCATCCCTCACCTGCCATCTGCTCTGTCTTGGTAGATCCCACTGTGTCTGACTTTGAACACAGTTTTCTTGCACAATTATCTTCTTTAAAATTAGGGTTTCTTCATACAACCATCCTAGATTTTAGTTTCCCTTCAAGGTCTTGTGCCTTCCTACAACTGTTACAGTTTGCATTTGGTTTAAGCAGTTCTTCTTTGTGTTTAGTTCTTGTCATACCCCAATGTCATGTTCTAGAGCTGAAACATCTACCATTTTGTACTTGTGAGATCAGTAGCTCTCTATCCCTCCTGATTAGTACTGTGGACATGTATACATGCATGCCTAATGAATGACCAGTGAATACATGTTTAATGAAGACAGGGAATAACGGGTCATGGCATTGTGAGAAGGCTTTTTCAAATTTTGGCTCTATTACATATCTGTTCACTACCAATAGCTAGTAACTTAACTTCTCTTTGTTTTGTTTTCTGATAAGAAAATATGAGTGCTACAAAAATAACTCAGTTACAGTTGTAAGAACTATATAAAATATTTCCCAAAGTGTTTGCTATAGCTGATCAAATAAACATTACCTGATATTATTTTTGTAAAGGGGAGACTTATTGAAGTTCTTATCTATTTTGCTGCTTTCAAAGTCCTTACATTTTCATTGTACTACTAATAAGCATAGGATAAGATGGACTTGGAAAATAGTCTTTGCTCTACTGTTTAATAAGTAAAATATAGTAAATTACAGATAAAGAATAGAGGATACTCAGAATCAGGTAATGGAAAGTATATGAATCATACAAGAGTACAGTGATGATTCACTAGGCTTTTATCTCCCGTATCTTTGTAGTTCTATGATTAACTGTTTATTGACAAATGATTCTTAAAGGTCACAGTCAGGAAGCTGGATAGTTGGCATCTGACAAGTCAATGTTTGCATCCCATCTCTTTCTAAGTGGTATAAACAATAACAGCCTACATTTTCTAATTGGGAACTCTTTTAATCAATCTAATATATGACAAAAAGATGGAAAAATGTTTTCAATGTGTAGTTCTGAAAATTAAAAAATAGAGAGCATAGCAGGAACAAATTACATGACCTAGAAGGGAAAATGGAAAACACATTACAGCTCAACCCCTATTGGGACCATGAAGTGATTGCTTTATAAGGATCTAGTTGCAGCAACACAAGGATAATGCACTATAATGCATGATATATAGAGAGGCAGACAGATAGACAGACAGAAAGATAGATATATAGATTTAATTTACTGTCCAATACCCTACAAGGTACAAATCTTATATGTAAGGTCTATGGGTTCTGATAAATACAACAAGGTAACCGATAGCGTTTTACCTTGTGTTTGTGTTAGAACAGGATTTAAACTCTTTTCTTTTGTGATAGTACAGTAGCAATCTATTTTAGGTGCTAATGAGCTGGTAATTATGCAAGCCCTTTAAAAATTGGGGAAATTATTCAAGTGGCATGGTTTCTAGTTTGTTTAATATTTTTAAATTTTTTAAATTTTAATTTTTTACATATATGTAATTGTAAAGATACTATAGAGGGGTTACAGTTACATAAATGAGGTAATGAGTACGTTTCTTATATACTTGTATCCCTGAATTTTTAAAATAGTTTGGTAAATGTTATTGAAAATATACAAATCAAACCAAATGGGTTCTTGTGGTAAGGTGTAAGTGATTCTTTTATTCTGACAGTCTTTGGAAGAAATGAGAGTTACACAAAAATTATTTTTAATTACAGTTGTGTAAAATTACCAGTGCACCAAAGAAAGGACCTAACCCAACTGATGTCAATATTTAATTTCTTAGAAAAAGTGCTAGATCCTACAAACAGAATATTAAATTTTAATAAATGTATAAAGTATCGTATTGTGTAATAGTGAGTTAAAAGTTGTTAATTACAAATCTTAGTTTTCAAAAATAGAAAATTGTTACTTATGAATTAACACTTGATGTTTAGCATCTTTATGGTGTAGTCTTGTAACTACTGATAGAACTAATGCCACTGGCTGTGCATTCCTAAAGACTGCTTTTGTATACCAAGTTACATGGTGAAGTACAAAGGAAAGTTATCTTCAGATATGGAAGTACAGATTTGTGTATGTTCTTTCTTATATTTTATATAGAAAACAAAGTATTGTTCCACAAGGAGAATTCATTATTATAGGGTCACTTCTGTCTTTTATATTTCTATCTGTTCATAGTGTTATGTGGCTTCTCTAAAATGAAAAGAAACTATATCTGGAATCATGATAGAGTGATTAACTCAAAAACTCAATGTTCTGAGTTCAAATCCCAGTACTGCCAGAACGACTACCACTACTACCAAGAGTCACAACAAAGACAGGGAGATGAAAAGCAACTCCAGGATAAGGATAGAAGTATTTTCTTAGTTGATTTTTTCCACTTTTGCCCATTTCAAAGCTCTCATATGGTAAAAGTAGTGAGATTTAGGTGGATTAAGGACTGATGCTAGCTCAGATTCAGGGGATGGGTTCTCATTATTCTAAGCACATTTGTTTCATAATTCAGGTAAAATCCATTTCAACCTGTCAGCACAAGAATTGTGCCTGGTCATAGAGATTGCATTAAGGATGTTCTAATGGTGGGATTAAGGAATAGTGATGGCTTTGAGAATATGACATTGCTACTGGATGACAAACAAGGGTAAAGTCAGCTCTATTTCCATCAATTTTGTAATTATGAAGTTAGCAAGGATGAAAATAATATATTAAAGACAGTGTCAACAGATGGGGGAGGTCGTGCATGGAAACAACTTCTCTTTGCAAAGTTAAAGCATGATCTGTCCTTTGCTTACCTTTCTGTGTCATCTCTGGCCTATTCTTTCTCCTCATTTGCTCTTTAATAAGGCCACACAATTCTGTGGAGAATTCTAAGACCATCTTATACATTTTTATTTCTAATTCCCTTCTAGGGTGACCTGTCTCTTTAAAGCATTTCCTAGTATCTTTGACCCAAGGGCACTTGCTTCTACAGTGTCTCTCCTCTGTTTCCCATGACAGCTTGGGAAAGCCTCTTTCTATATTGAATTTTAAGTCGAGATTTTTGGAGGGCTATCTTTCACTCGAGCATCTTTGGGATAGGTGATTTGTACTCCACTGAGTACAAAGAACCAACTAATACTACTATAGCAGCATTTTGATATACCATATCCTATATGTTTTGTTTTTATACTGCTGTTTTGAATGTTTATATTTTGTTTTTGTTTTCTTGTTTGTTGTGGCGCTTGAACTCTGGGCCTGGGTGCTGTCCCTCAGCTCTTCAGCTCCAGGTTACGCTCTACCACTTAAGCCACAGTGCCATTTCTGGTTTTCTCGTGGTTTATTGACAATAAGAATCTCATAGACATTCCTGTCCAGGCTGGCTTTGAACTGGGATCCTTAGATTGCAGCTTCCTTAGTATCTAGGATTACATGCATGAGCCACTGATGCCCAGCTCATTTTTGTATTTTTATTGCTTTAAAACTTTTTTTAGGTGTAGTGATAATCTACTATTGCTTCTCATGTAAGAAACTGACAAAGACATTTCAAATGCATCAAGTATAAAAACTGCATTACTAATCTAGGTTCTAAGTATTACTTCATTATTCACAGTGTTAGCTACCAAAAAGAAAACTAATATTTCCTGGCATGTTTTCAAATTTATTAACATCTTATTTTAAATAACTCTGAGAGACAAAGTCATGTGAAAATAAACAGCAGTATTCAAAAAAGGTCAGCACAGGTTTAATTACTATATGGATCCGTATATGTCTCTTTCCTTTCAGGTCACCATAAGTGCCTCTACTCTACCCTTTCCCAAAAGGAGATCAGTCTTCCAAAAGGAGAGCCAATAGGGAAGATAGTTCTCATGGGACATGTGGGAGGACCCATGGAAATCTGCCAACAGTTTAGAAAAACAATCCAAGTGAATGCCTCGCTGCTGAGTGGGTATCATTCCTCTTGCGTTTGAAGTAGTTTATCATTGTCATCTCGGTTAATTGTCATTGTCAATTATTATTATTATTATATTACATAGTTGTGACCTGCAGCAACTTACAGGCCTCAATAGAAGAGAAAACAAGCTGATATGCCAAACAGCCCTGATACTCTGTCTAGAGTAGCTGACTTGCTCTGCTTCTTAAGATGGCAGCCTGGGTGGGTGAGCAACAGACTGTGAAAAGTGGAAGCCATAAGATATGGTGAGCCTTCACCAAGCTTCGGCTGCTGTAAATGTATGTGTGTGAGTGTGAATTGGTGGGATGGTTGTAGGTAGATAGGTCATAGTGAAGAGTGAAAGTATATAGATATATAACTAATAGAATATAGAAAAAAATTGATAGAATTGTAAGACTGACAGAATTAAACCAAAAGCCTCCCATATTTACCTCACTTACGGATTCACTGTTTTTTTTTTTTTTATCACCAAACAAAGATGGTTTGTCCTTTTCATTAAAGTGCACCCTTATCTGACCATTTCCTCAGGAAACTTAAAACCTCATTACAGATTATTGCAAGTAAATCTACCACTCGGAATCTGAGCTCACTCTCTGTCCGTTTCTTTTTCTATCTCTGTCTCTCTGCTTCTCTGCCTCTGTCTCTGTCTCTGTCTTTCTGTCTTTCTTTCTGTCTCTGTCTGTCTGTCTGTCTTTCTCTGTCTCTGTCTCTCTCTGTCTGTCTCTGTCTCTGTCTCTCTCTCTCTCTCACACACACACATACACACACACAACCCTTCAGGCCCACTTACCTCATAAAATAATTTAGTAAGGATATGCTTCTCATTCAATACTATGAACATTATTTCTTAAATATTTTGTTATTAAATAATAACTGGCAATTAAATGAAAGGCATGCTTATGATAGAGATTTTTAATTTATATAAAGACACATTTGTCATGTGAGAAAGGACAAATGACACAAATTTTTCTTTATTTTTTATTGATATAATCTATTTTTATTGTAAAGATGCTGTACAAAAGGTTACAGTAACATGAGTGTTTTCTATATTGTTATACTGTGGTATATGGATTTGAATATGTTAAACAAGCAATTTATCATCGCTCTCAACCACACAAGTATATATCTTTAAATAAAATTTTATTGTCATTATTTAGTACTTGTACAGAGGGATTACAATTCCATAAGTCAAAAAATACTGCAAATGTGATTAAATAATTATTAATTGTTAGTTTCTGTATCAATAGATGCATAAAATATGGAAGGAATTTGTTATGTAGAACAGTTGCCTGATTTGGTTATTGGTATTTTCTAGTTTTTGTACAGTGATCACGAAGCACTAAGGAAATAAAGGAATGCTTTTCTGATGCTGTTTTTAAAAACTACCACAATAGGGTTTTTGGATGTAGAGGTTTGAACTGCGATGGGGTATTTAATACAAGTGATTTGATACACACAGACAATATAATACCTGACCTTCAATAAGGTGAACCAGTAAGTGTATATATTGCATTTAAACAAAAACACTTTGAATAAACCTCAAACTACCGTGGAGAATATTTTAAACTATAAATAAACTATGCCATTCCAGAAAATAAGCCATCAAGATTTTTATTAAAAACTCTTTATCTAGGTGTAGTGGTTAAAGCCTATAATCCCAGCTACTGGGGAGGTGGAAATTCGGTTTTCATGGTTCCAGAGCAAGCCAGACAAAAAGTCCTTAGGCTTCATCTTAACCAGTGGCTGGATGTGGTACTGTTCTTCTGTTATCCCAATTAATGGGAAAGCACAATGTCTGGCTACAGTAGCACACACTTGTCATCTGTCCCCAGCAACATGGTCCTTAAGTAGGAAATTCAGGGTCAATACAGTGTGGGCATAAAGGAAGACTTCTACATTGAAGATAACCAAGAAAATAACTCTAAACTCACATGCATCTTACTCTTTTTTTTTCTGTAAAAAATTTAACTTTAAGGGGCTGGGAAGGTGGCTCAGTGGTAGAGCACTTGCCTTTGCATGCCTGAGGCCCTGGGTTTGATTCCTCAGGACCACATAAGCAGAAAAAGCTGGAAGTGGCACTGTGGCTCAAGTGGTAGAGCACAAACAAACAAACAAAAATATCTTAAAGTAGTTGTTCAAAGGAGTTGCCATTGTGAATACCAGTTTACCAGTGAAAGCTAAAACCTCACCACCTTACCTTTAAAATGAGTTTTACAAAACTAAGAACTTTTTTGCACATATATTTGCAATATTTTGAATAAGTGAAAATGTAAGAATATTTGTAGTTTCCCAAATTTTGGAGTTCCATTTTGATTCCTAAAATGAATGCTTATTTATTTTGTTACTAGAGGTTTTGTATCTTTGGAAACACCACACCAAAGGTTTCTGCTCCCTTTGGAAGCCATTAAAGGTGAATTTCAAATATGTGGTGGAGGCTTCCACAAGAGTACAGAATTATCCAGGGGTTTATTCAAGACAAAAACAAATTATGTATCAGGTCAGAGCTGAGCAGGCTGGAAGCCCAAGGGGACTCAGATAATTGTGCCTGACTTGTGATTCAAGCAAGACAGTAATCATTGACACTGGAAAACCTTTATATCCATGGCTAGTATAAGGTTTACCATTCAACTGCTAGGAAGGCCACATGCTATAATTCTGGTTTGGAATTGGTGCCAGGCTGTATGTTTTAATGGACATATTGAAGGATAGTTTATGCTGTGTTGAAAAATTAATTCAGAGTCTCTGCTACATTTTCTGTTTTCTGTCACTTTCTCCAAGTGTGGGAGGTAGTAATGATCAAAGATTTCCTCCATGTATAATTCATATGATTTTGATAGACAGCACATCACAACCATCTACAGGAGAACTTAAGTTAAAAATTTATATTTCAAATTAATATTATTCTTTATGTTTATGTGCATGCTATAATTGGGAAAGTTGGGAGTATCAGGAAAAGATTTTGGGAGTAGATTTTTTAGTGACTGTCATAGCCTGATCTGCTGGTACTGGGGCTTGAACTCAAAGCAGATGCTTTGAGTCACACTGATCCTTCCTGGTGATCTCCTGACTGTAGGCACTTTGCTTCAGATGTTTTTGCCAGTATATGTAGTTATATATTTGATGCATAGAAATAGTCTCCAGTAGTTTTGGTACACACTTGAAATTCCTGCTAGGTGGGAGGCATGAGTAGAATGATCCCTGCCAAAGCAGGGGACAGCAAATGTATCAGACCTATCCGAAAAGCAAACAAATGAACAAGAAAGGTTGTAAAGTGACAGGGCACCTTCCTAGCAAGGTCAGAGCCCTGGATTTTAAATATCCAGTGCCACTTGAAAAGAAAAAGAAAACAAAACAAAACGTATTACCTGATTCAACACAGGTTAGAGTTATTTGCTTTCCTCTAGAAAAATAAAAAATCAAACTGAACACTGAATTAGTACATAAGTAACAACATTCCTATAAAGAAATTTTGTCTTCCCTACATCTTTTCCTTTCTTCTACTCATCCCTCCTTTTTCATTCATATTTTACCAGTTTATTTTCTTTAAATTTAATTGATTAAATTAAATTGATTTTTGTGAGTTTTTCATACATGCATATAGTAGAAAATTTAAATGCAATTAAGATTAATACTTTAGGCCAGGCATCGGTGGCTCATGCCTGTAATCCTAGCTACTCAGGGGGCTGAGAATTGAGGATTGCAGTTCAAAACCAGCCCAGGCAGGAAAGTACATGAGACTCTTATCTCCAATAAATCTCTCAGAAAACCAGAAGTGGCGCTGTGTCTCAAGTGGTAAAGCACTTGCCTTGAGCTGAAGAGCAGAGGGATAGTGCCCAGGACCACAGTTCAAGCCCCAGGAACAAAAAAAGAAAAAGAAACAAAGAGATTAATACTTTAGTTTTCTTCTTTTACTCATGGTTGCTTTTCTTCCTTTTGTGAAATGGAATTATGTAAACCTCTCTGACAGGTAAAAAGATTTGTGCATATTTTTATTTATTTTGTATTTTAGTGTCATGAAAAATTCAAACATAAATCTGATTAAAATTCTAATAAATGAATGTGCATTTGAAGTATTATTTACCCAGTAAGTTAAAAATGGCATTTGCACACTTTTCTTTGAAAACCTTTCCTTTGAGAAACTCAGTACCTTTGAAGAAAACAATAAAACCCACAAATGATCTCATTAATGTGCACATTAATTAATGAATGAAATCTTTCTCTTTTTATATAGATACAGTTAAAATGAAGTTTCAAAGTACTTTTACCTCTAAATCAGTCCGATAAAAAGACAATGAGCTCAGTGTAAAAAATTCTTCAAAGTTTTTATTTAGTTTCCTTTATAAAAGCCAGTTTGAGGCTTCTGGTCACCTTTGAAAATGTAAATTTTGACTTTTAAATACTAGAACCACCAGCCATTTTCTTAAAATTTAAAAGTTAGAGCTAAAGTAAACAATTCTGTGATTGTGCTGTTTGAAGCAATATGAAAGAACATGGTGAATATGTGTTTTAGTAAATATGTGGGTTTGCTTCTGACTGCATAATAGGTGAGCTTTGGGGACGCCCCTCCCCAGTACCCTGTACGAGGTCAGCTGTACCCTGACAATAAAAAGTCATTCTTCTAATGATGTTGTTTTCCTATTCTAAGAAAAAGTATTGCACAATCATACAAAAAGCACCTTTGGAGATATCTCCAGTGCATGAATTATATCATGGAAACAGTCCTAAAAGATTCTGACTGGATCTGGGTACCAGTGGCTCACACCTGTAATCCTAACTACTCAGGAGGCTGAGATCTGAAGATCGTGGTTCAAACTCAGCCCAGGAAGGAAAGTCCATGAGACCCTTATCTCCAATTAGCACCAGAAAACCAGAAATGGCCCTGTGGCTCAAGTGGTAGAGTGCTAGCCTGGAGCTGAAGAGCACATTGACAGCCACAAAGTCCAGAGTTCAAGCCCCATGACAGAGGGTAGGGGTAGGGGTGGGGGAATTTTGACTGTCCTATCATCCACAGAGATGATATTAAAGCTACCAGCACAACTATGTTTATCGTAGCATTATTCACCATAGCTAAGATATGGAACCAACACAGATGCTCCTCAGTAGATGAATGGATCAAGAATTCCATGCTTCTATCAGAAACAATGACACGCCCCATTTGGTAGGAAATAGAAAGACTTGGCAAAAATTGTATTAAGTGAAGTAAGCCAGACCCAAAGAAACATAGGTCTCTTGGTTTTCCTTATTTGCAATAATTAGTATAAGTCTAGGATCATCTTATCAGATAAGCAGAAAAGCTCAAGATCTATGTACACATGACCAAGTAAGAGGATACTAACTGAAATGAACACAAGAGGTTTTTCTTTGTTATTGTTGTTTATAATGTACTATGTGATTTTTTTTTGTTGGTTTCTTTTTTATGTTCTTGTGCCTACGGTATATCCCTGTGTTTGACTTTGGTACCCTGCATCTTGTGTATACATTTATCTAATTTGAGGAGGAAAGGGGATAACAAAATGCTGAAACAAGGACACAGGATGACCCATTTCAACAATGAGATTCACAAGACACTATGCTGGAAATAAACTTTACAACTTGGGGGTGGTAAGTGGGGAAAGTGGAGGAGGAAAGGGATGGTAGGAGAAAAATCAAAGGAGGGGATAACAATGCTCACAAGAAATGTACTCATTACTCATGTAACTATAACTTCTGTACAGCATCTTTACAATAAAATAAAATTAAAATAAATAAATACAAACTGGAGAGCTGGGTAGGATGAAGCGGAAAGCTTTAAAGCATGTATTTAAGCATTTCGTTTCATACATTCTCTTCAATGACTTGATTTCTTTATAAAGCAAAATATCATGGCAGCAAATTTTTTGAAGTTTTAGCAAAGATTTTGCTTAGGAATGAAAATAAATAAAAATCAGGAAGTCAAATTTTCATGTTTTTTATGCAAGAAATAGGAATGAACACTCCTGAAATGTTTTGATCAATTTTGGTATCGTAACTACTCAGAGTTGCCATGTGTGAATTAAATTCTGTTTTAATACACAACTGGTAACTGTTGACTAAGTATTGAGATTCACTAAAAGATGTTTTAAGCACTAATTTAGATGATTTGATTGGTATATTATCATTTCAATTTAGATATTAAAATAGTTCATAATTGTACTTTAAAACACTTTTAAAGTAAAATATTGTTACCTTTAAAAGTAAAATACAATGGAAGAATGCTTTAAGAATTTAATAGAATAAATTGATGAGAAACTGGCATTAGCAAAAACAGAAAATAAGATACGTATTTTAAGGATTCTTTAGTACAATTATTCTACCAGTCCACATGTACTTGTCTCTTGCCTCAACTAAACTTCGTTATTTTGAAACTCATTCTATATTCTGTGGTCTCCAGAAAGAAGAGTGGTGTTTTCCTAAACTCAAATATAGATTTGCCTCCAGATGAAATTCAAGTCCTCCTAAAATAGTAAACAAGAGCAATAAAGAAGAGGAATAGATATAACAGATTGACAGGGACTGTTGCTTTTAGATATTCCATTTGTTTTAATAATCTAAGCAAATTTAGGAGGTCAATGGAATTATAGGTTAATGGATGAGGAAACTACAGCTCCTATGCATTCTTTATTTTGCCTGAGTGCTACACTTGGTGAGTGAGTGCCACAAAGGAGATTTAAATGCTAGTCTGTAAGACTCTAAGGATCTTTTCTTTTTTCTTTTTCTTTTTAATTATGCCATCAGTGTCCTTGAGGGCCTTGAAATAAATTATTTGAATTTTTCCACCCAACCATTTTCAGTATAATACTTATTTCTAATATATCAGTTTGTAGCTAATCAAACAATGCTTGCATTAGTCATTAATTTCATTCTTCTTGCTGCCTTTCCTTCTTAACATGGGCCATAGAAAGAGCAAGTGTAGAGGGGAGAAGATCTTGTAAATGTGGAAAGGTATTGGAAAGTAATCTTACTGTGGTAGGGTGATTATAGAGTGTGTATACACAGTAAATGCACATAGGCAGGTTCTAGTAAATCCTGCAGATAAACTAATTACCTCCAGTGGGGCCTCCCTACCTTTTAGGTAGTAATTTACTAGTGAGAAAAATATAATTGGCTCCTAATACATTATAATGAAGAAAAAAGAGACCATTTAAACTATATAGTAATTTAGGGTTCTTACCTCTGTTATTACTATGGAAAGCTTTGCCATCAACTTGTATAATATGGGCTTTGATATTTTTATGGGGATGTTGGGACTTACATTTTGTATCTTTAATGAAAAGCTTTGGGGGCTGCATAATTATTCCTTAAAGAGAATAATAAATTTTCAATAACATAACATAATTAATTTTAGCAACTACTGCTATTATTACTAATAAGGAGAAACTCTGAGGAAATAAGGAATGTGATTTTTTGAAGGCGTGAGTATTTTTTCGGCGAAGGTGGGGGAGTTGGGGCTACTGAGTATTAAAGAAAACTAGTTGATGGAATACTGAATCTGTTCAGCTGAAACTCTAATTCCCTACACTGCCTTGTTTCAGATTTGATCATTTTTTTATAGCAGTAGTTAAAATATTATGAATTTAGACAGTTCTACAAATTTATCTTATTTGAGAGTTTTAAAGTGAAATTGTTGTTATTTCAGAGCAGTAAGATCTAGCTTTTTACTAGCAATATCATCATCAGTATTCTTTTTCCTTGTCACAATATTATTCATGAAACAATACTGTTTCTCTAACAGAGATTAGGTAAGAGAGAGGTGTGCATACCTACGTTTGGTATATCAGCATATATTGGCAATAGCACAATGCAGTATTGGTATCTAGTAGTTGGTAAAAATTCATTGATTTATATTCAAAAGTGTTTGTTATTAGAGTGTCCGTTTATTTTCTGACCACAATTGAAAAATTTAGAAGGGAAGAATTTTCATGAGTATCAGTATTTTAAACTTGTTTTTAAAAGTAAGAAATGCATTAGATTATACCTGTTTTAGATTTTAGAACGCATAATTTCTTAGTTCAGTGCTTTTACATGAAATTTCATGTGCTGGGTAAAGTATCTACATATTACAAAACGCACTTTGAAATATGCTCTTCAAAGCACATCATATAGTTATTGCCATGTTTTTTAATTTTTTTAAACCAGAGATAGTATGATTTAAGTGGAGGGAGTCACTAATGAACATTTCTATTTATATTGATATCTCAGAAAATGCCGACTGTTCAGCCAGTACTGAGGAGAAACATTTTCTTTAACAGGCTTGTACTAATTGGATACTTTATTTTATTTTTCTCTTTAATGTAGAAGTTTAGTGCTTAGGAATATTGCCTTTGTCTGTAATAGATGGTAAAATAGTGTTTTTTGAAAATTTATTTTATTGTAATGATGCTGTACAGAAGAGAATATTTTTATTTATTTATTTATTTTTGTCGGTCGTGGGGCTTGAACTCTGGGCCTGGGCCCTGTCCCTCAGCTCTTCAGCTCAAGTCGAGGGCTCTACCACTTGAGCTACAGTGCCACTTCCAGTTTTCTGGTGGTTAGAAGAGAATATTTTTATGATATGAAAAATATACATTTTTTAGAATATATTACCCAATATATTTTTAAAATATCATTTTTTCTATTGTTGTTATGTCACTCATGTGGTTACTTTCAGTAAAAGCCCAACATCATAACAGTGCTAAAACTAAAAAGAAAAAAAAAAGAACAGCAAAAAAAAAAGCTTTTTACAGCTTTAATTGAATTCGGATTCCAATTTGACTCAGTGAAGAAAATCTTAACTCTAAGACTTTTTTTTGTTACACAATTAGTTAGTGAAGAGATTAAATTATGAATGTCACATTTAATTTAAAATACAGAGAGAAAGAGCATATCACAGAGAACGTGCTCTTTTGTGAATGTCAAGTGCAACTTGTAGAAGGTCTTTTGAAAAACAAGTAGGAAAGAGGTTGCAAACCAGGGCACCCCCCCCCCCCCCAGCCTGGAGGAGAGGAGCCATGGTATGGTATTGATTTTCCCAGTTTTCAGGGCAGGCTGACTACTGGGACTGCCTCATCTCTGTTTTCTGTTGGCTCTCACGAGATAATGGATCCAACGCATCTTAAAATCTATGTAGAAAACAGCTTTCTTTTTCTTTTTTTTTGGCCTAAGGAACTTGTTTTTCCCACATTCTGTATGTAATTTGCTATTTCTTGGTAACTTGTTACAAGTTTTGAAACAGGACTTTTCTCTCCTTGATGTTGTGTGCATGTACTTTATTTCTTTTTCTTTTTTCTTTTCTTCTCATATCAATTTCTTTTTGCACACAAATATCCTTAGCCGGGTGGTGAGTGACAGAGGATGACAGAGAATATTAGTCTCAATCTGTTCATTTCTTAAGATGTTTAAGTCACACCAAGGTCTTCCAGTTCCTAGCTCGGTCATCAGTATATATGGCAGGTGATGAGTGCGGATCCCCGTGACGGATGACAGGAAATAGTCATAGAAATGCCCCTTTCCTCAGTACGGAAACATCTAGGCCATTCTTGAGCCTTTACAGACTGTCTGCTGAATTTTTCAATCACTTTCTTGAAACCCACAGTTCCAATCATCAAAGTAGTGAGATAGTACTGCTTGACATTGAGGCGAACTCTAGAACACAAGTAAGCAAAATGTAGACCTTATGAGTTGCGGCAAGTCAACACAAAAGATCGGATATGAAAAATATAAATTAAACGTCATCATCAGGTACGACTGGCTCTTGTTTATAATTATAGCTTATTAGGACAGTAAGATCTAGAAGTTCAGGGTTTGAAGCCAGTCCTGATAGAAATGTCCCCGAGACTCCATCTCCAAAACAATCAGCAAAACAAAAACAAAGCAAAAAACTAAACTGGAGGCATGGCTCAAGTGGTGGAGGAATAGCCCAAGCAAGTAAGCTGAGTAAGCACAAGACCCTGAGCTCATGCTCTGGTACTGCCAGATAAAAATAATCGGTAACTTTTATGGATATTTATTTCCCTCATTCTAGCTTTTTAATATCATTATTGTTTGCTCTTCACTTCTTTGTTAAAGTTTCAATTGACATGTAAGTGTAGAATGGATCACTGATAATGTGGCCTGACAGGTTAGGTCATTAGGGACAGGGGATTCATGTTACTGCCAGTGCTTGAGTAGATGTCCCTCCCATCAGTGAGAGTCTTCTAGCCTGTGGTTTGTGTACTAAAGGGCAGTTTCATAATAAAGTATTACAAGAAGCCAAAATTGGCACAGTTATTTCACTTTTACATTAGCCAATGTGTGGAATGTTTCTCTCAGGAGACAACACATTTTTGTCTATATGTATGATTCTTGAGTGCTGTCCTTTAGCTTTTTCATTCAAGGCTGGTATTCTACTGTCTCAAATACAGCTCTACTTCCAGCTTTACTGTTAGTTAATTGGAGATAAGAGTCTCAGACATTTCTCCTTGGGCTGGAGTTAAACTGTGAGCCTCAGATGTCAACCTCTTAAATTGGATTACTTCCTGGCTAGGATTTCAGAGGAGAACCTCTTGCATCTAGCACGTTATAGAACCTTACGTTTTTTTTTTTTTTTTTGGTTGGTCTAGGGGCTTGAACTCTGGGCTTGGGTGTTGTCCCTCAGCTCTTCAGCTAAAGGTGAGCACTCTTCTGCTTGAGCCACAGCACCACTTCTGGTTTTCTAGTGGCTTATTGGGATTAGAGTCTCAAGGACTTTCCTGCCCCGCTGGCTCTGAATCATGATACTCAGATCTCAGCCTCCTGGGTAGCTAGGATTACAGGTGTGAGCCACCAGCACCCTGCTACATTATAGAACTTTTATCTGGAGTACTTGGTTGCTTTTGCTGATTGTACCACAGTGTATATTTGTGCAGAATGTTTAGTTGCTTTATGTAGCTCACCATTCTATTGGTTTTGTAATTTTAATTTATAAAAAGGAACAGAATTTAACTGCCACCTAAGTTAGATATTAGTTTCATGGTATAATTTGTTTGGTTAGCCTGGGGAACCTGTTTTGTGACTTCATTTGTTCTCAAGCTTCACCTTGGGTCCCTCCATTAGTCTAACAGCATAGAGACGCTTTTATTATTTGCCAAGTGATAAGTTTCAGAACTTTGAAAATAATAGTTTAATAGTAATTTTCCCTTGCTATCCTATTAGTTACTACTTCTGTTGACAGTAAAACATATATGCCTTTTTACTAGACAGAAGCAGGAAAAAATGTATTTTTAAATGTGTAACTTGTCACAATAAATAAATAGATATTTATTTTGTGTTTTAAAAATCAAAGTTTTTCTGCTCATAAATGTTACTAACTTATGTTAATCACTTAATTTTCAAGAACTGATTATATTTTTTGTTTTCTGTGAGACCAAGCTTTCCTAAAAATAAAATGAAAGATAGTTATGGCCCTCTTGTGGCCAAATAACGAAAAGCTATCACGCTCCCCTCCCCCGCCCTTCCTGAAATCATACTCCTGAAAATTCTGAGGGAATGGCTTCCTTAATAGAAAAGAGTCTGATAGGTAGCAATGATGTCAGTTGTTTATTCCATTAATATAGGAGTCAACCATATAATAGTTTGTGTAAATAACTGTTCAGGCTACATGAATAATCCAGATAATTACATCAGCACTTATCCACCTGTAACAGTTTAAGGCAGAAAAATTAGTAAGATACTAAAGAAATATGTTTTAGAGTGCTGAATTATTTATATGCAAATTATTTTTGAAAATCGTCAGGAAAATGTGAAATGTAATGAATTGTGTATGTTTTCTGGCAGTTAAATATCAAATATTTTCATTGAAATTGTCATCTAGTTGTTTATATAGACATATCTTCGGCCATTTCTTACTAAATATAATTTTCACATAGTAAATATAATTTTTAAAATTTTTATTTTAAATACCAGCTAAAATAACTTTAGTTTAAAGGCAAATTGTAAAGTTTAGTATAAATGGAACCAGTAATCATTTCTGTCAGTTACTAGCTATGATAAGATACTAAATCAATTACACTGGAAAAAGTAATGCATTTGAGAGTTCGTATCTTACCTCACTGAAATACCCTTAATTCAGTTAGACAGTCATCATTTTGGTTAGTTACTCTCCATTATAGTCAGGGAAGAGTTATGTAAGGTTTTTTTAATGTATAAATTATTCTAATTGAAAAATGAAAACAGATGGTAGTGAACTATGCAGAAATAAATTCTGTTATGCAAATATGACTACTATCTGTGAGTTTCAGTGGACATTTTTGGTTTGGGTTGTATTTGCAAGAGTGGGAAAAAGAAGAAAGTCTTTTTGTAGGGCCTGTGTTGATGATATGAATTTGGCAGCTGCTTTGACCAGCACCAACCTGATATTACAATTTTCATCAGGTCTACTTCTGTTGATCTCAAGGGATAAGCTTCTATCTTCAGGAAAATATGGGGAAAGCCAGCAGAAATTAAATGAATACTTCAGTAAAGGTCACAAAGAATTTATCAGAGATTTTCTAGATAAAAATTATATATCTGGGAACTCAAAACTAATCTCTCGTGTTAGACAATACACTCGGGGCTATCAGATACTGGTAATGAAAGCATTATTGATGTGAGAATATCATATGAATATTTTGGTCTTGCTAAAATTTATTATTATTATTGATATTCACTTCTGTACATACATGCGCAACAGATATTATAGAAGTGCTCATATGTCAAAAATACAATTTTTGTTTTATCTAATATTCTATCTAGAAGTCACTTTATACTTAATTCTTCCATCTAAAATGAGTGTTAGAAAGTGTTTGTCTCTTAACCAATTATTTAATTCTAACATAAAAAATAGCTGCTTGATTTTAAATATGTGGAAATGAACTCTGAAGTATCTGTATGATTAGTTCATTCGGATTAGTGTGTGTGTGTGTGCGTGTGTGTGTGTGTGTGTGTGTGTGTGTGTGTGTGTGTGTGTACTTAAAATCTTATGAGGTTCAGATATGGATTATCTTTTACTCTGAATTTTGTGACCATGGGTAAATCCCAAACTTTTTTGTTACTTTATAGAAATAGGGACAATTACTGTACTTTGTAGCATTAACTCACATGACATGAGAAAAGTGAAAATACAGGTATGGCAAATGATGTATTTTGGACAAATTTTATTGTTCCTTCTTGTCATGAAGCATTGCCCTTGTCTGGGCTTGGGTGCTGTCACCAAACTCCTTTTGCTCAAGGCTGGCCCTTTACCACTTGAGCCACAGTGCCACTTCCGGGTCCCTCTGTGACTTATTAGAGATAAAAGTCTCATCACCTTTCTTTTCCAGATTGGCCTCCTAAATAGCTTATGACAGGTGTGAGCTATCAATGCCCAGCTTTAATCTTGTGCATCACACACACACACACACACACACACACACATACACACTATAATCTAGGTATGGGCCAAATGACGGTAATAACTATCTAATGTTAGGTAGTATTTGGTTTGAAATCTTAATATCCTAAGAATTAAATTTCATAAATCTGACAAAACTATTTAGGAAAGTAGTCTGTTTTATAAAATAAAGAGCCAGGTACCAGTGGTTTACACACATATTCTTGGTACTCAGAATGTTCAGATATGGTAAATCAAGATTTGGAGCCAACCTTGGCAGAAAAGTCCATGAGATTCCATTTCCAGTTATTCAGCAAAAAACTGTGGAGGCATGGCTCAAGTGGTAGATCACCAAACCTGAACAATAAAGCTAAGCAAGAATTTGAGTTCACCTCCTGTCTTTTTGTTTCAATACCAGAAGTAAGGAAGGAGGACGAGAAAGAGGATATAAAGGAAAAATAAATGAAATTAGAGTTACTTGGTAAGAAAAGTCAATGTAGCAGCCTTACCTGTGTTTCTTGTTGTTTCTTCCTATACTTCACTGATTTTTTAAAATCTCTTCCCATTCTTCCCCAGCCCCCCAAGTTGTAAAGTTTGTTTTTTCGACATAAGGTCTTATACATCTCATTGTTGCAATGGGTCTACCTGTATTCCTATTTAAACAATTTGTTTTTTCCCCTCCCCTCCCCAAAATATACCAACATCAAATACAGTGAAAACAGGGGTGATACCGTGGGGGAGGGACATACAAAGCAAAACTTCATTGATCTTTATACCAGATCAGAAGTTTTGGTTTAACTCTTTCTGGCCTGGAAGGCCAAAATAGGAAGTGATGAATTTCAGAGCCAGAATCTTATTCAACAAAACAATGCGTGACTAAATTAATTTTTCAAGAGTCTTACTACCTCAGTAAAAAAAATATTTAAAAACAAGGCACAAGTTACTCTAGCTGTTCAGGAGCCTGAGATCTGATATTTATTTGAAGTTTAAAACCAGCCCAGACAGTAAAGTTATCTCCAGTTAATCAACAAAAAGCCAGAAGTGGAATTGTGGCTCAGGTGGTAGAGCACTAGCCTTCAGTGAAAAAAGCCAAGCAAGAAAGCAGTCCATGAGTTTAAGCTCCGGTATTGGCAAAGAACATTCCAGGGAATATTTGCTGAGATGTTTTTTTGAGAATCTTTTATAACCAGTTAGGCAGAGCCTGCCCTGTATATAAGGTATAGATGCAAGAATATATAACTGAGTTTGACTTGACTTCTGCTTTCTACAGCTTATATAAGGGAGGAACTTGTCTTGCCTGGATTAAGCCTTCCTAAAATGCCAGATTCCTCTTTTTCTTTTTATACTATGTAAAGAGAAAGTCTAAGTTGATTTGATTAACTGGTTTTCTCAGATACATGCAGATATATTTTCAGTAGATGTAAATTACATTTTACATGAACTAGTTTCTATGTTTCTAGAAATAATAAGGCTGGCATAATATCTGAAGTAGGTTTTATTATAGAATAAAATTTTAATGAAATTTTTAAAAATAGAATTCACAAACCAGAAAATACAAGATTTTGTTTATGCCTATTTGGCCACAAAATTTCTTCTTTACTTTCAGTTGAATACCAATACATGATCTCATGTGTTTTTTTTTAATGACATAGACATTTTTGTATCTTTCAAGATGCATTGCACATACATACATAATGCTGCAGTTCATTTCTGGCAGAAAATTGTGAACTGCCAAGAGAAACACGTTAGAAAGTGATTATTCCTAGTACCAGTTTCACAGGTTGGTTGCTTCAGAGAATGTACCTATGAGTCTTGCTCTTAGCTGTGGTCTGTCTGCTTGTAGTGTACTTGTGTCTCCAATCTCATCACTGTAGGAATGAGGTGGAAATGGGGTCGGTATAGTGGGTTATATCTAAGGGTTTGTCTTTTGTATTTGGAGTCAGGGCTATCCCTATGATTTGTCACTTCTCTTAAGAGCAATTAAATGACAAGAAACTATCAACAACACTAATCTATGTCTTTTCCTATTGAGCTAGTCTATCAGGGATTTTTTTGTATATATGTAAATATAAAAATACACACACACACATATATATAAAAATATGGAATGGTAGTAAATACCTTTGCTCTCAGTTATATGAGAGGCCCATGGTGTGAAGTTGGCCTCAAATGGGAGAAAAGTTGGTCAGAAATGGGAGATCCTATCTAAAAAATACTGAGAACAGTAAAACACTTTTATTGTTTTTCAACTATTTCTTTTCTATCATCTGTATTGTCATCTTATGACCCTTAACAGGTTTGGTTTGGTAATTTGGACTCAATATTATAAAGACATTATTTTAAATCATAAACATGACTTTAAATCATAAACATGACTTTGGAGAAGTAACAACTACCAAAGTGGCAAAAATTTGTTTACTGTTCTTGTGCAAATGAGGTTTCTAATATCTTGTATATTTTTATATAATGTAAGAGGAAAGCCTCCCAAAATAGTTGCAACTCAAAGTTGCACCCGATTCAACTAATACTGCTTTTAAAAGGAAATGTTGGAAATACCTCGCATAAAATAAAGCATGGAAATGTATAATTTGGCTTCTAATTATGGGTGTTTCCCTCACAATTAGCTGTCAGCTAACTAAGATGTTTTCTAGGTCTAACACTGCACAGTGTCTCTTCGAAATCCCATAATAT
The DNA here is from genome assembly GCF_000151885.1 of Dipodomys ordii. NCBI lineage: Eukaryota > Metazoa > Chordata > Mammalia > Rodentia > Heteromyidae > Dipodomys > Dipodomys ordii. The sequence continues at coordinate 9,090,461 of NW_012267306.1, forward strand.
AATTGATTTTTAAAATTTAGATTGCAATGTTTATTTCATGTATACATCTTTTCTAATTTCTAAATATAATGGATGACTGAACAAGCTCATTCATCTCTCATATTCAGGAAGCCCCTTCTGATGGTCATATAGCTCAATTGCTTTTTAATCGATCCCCTGAAGAGCTAATATGCTAGCAGAATGACAGAATGTCTCAAAGCCTGAACACCTGCCTGAGAAGTTAAATCAGTTCTGTTCTCTCTCTGAACAGGATGGGTAATGGGAAAAGTGTTCATCTCAGAAAGGAGGCCTAGGTAATAATTGCTCATCTCATCTAAAATGCAGCTTCAGTTCAATCTTTCTTTTTAAGGGTTGTGGTAAGGACAGATGAGCAGTATGTGTGAAATGTCCAGCAGAGAGAAAGTCAGCACTTGAAAGATAGGGGGAGGGTGTGTGTAGAACTATTGAAGCAGCTGTGGGTGGTGGGGGTAGGAGTTTGTGAGTTGCTAATATTTTTGTGAGTCAATGAAATCCGTGGGTTTTTGGCTTAATTACTTTGCCACAAATAGACCACTAAGAAACACTGACAACCTTAAGGGGGGAAAAAAACAAAACCTAAGAAAAAAATCCCTGTGAAAAATTAAAACAGATTTCATGGGAAATCATACAATACTTTATAGAAGATAAATTTGAAAATACATTGATATTCAAAAAAATAATTTCTATTTTCTGGGTGACAATGGCTCAGGCTTGTAATCCTAGCAACTCAGAAGGCTGAGATCTAAGGATCATGATTCTAATTCAGACTGGACAGGAGAGTCCATGGGACTCATAACTCCAATCAACTACTGAGAAAAAGGAGAAAGTGGCATGGTGTCTTAAATGGTAAAGAGCTAGCTTGAGTACAAAGAGGCTCAGGGACAGCACCTAGGTCTTGAGTTCAAGCCCCAGCAATGGAAAAACAAAAAGCAAAAAAACCAAAAACCTTTAACTAGAGTTATGTCATTGTTATTTTTTTAACATAGACTCTACAGTTTTGGAATTGGGTTTATTTTGGATAATTAATAGATTACTACAAACATCACAGCCTTTTGTTTGGCTATGGGTCTTTGCTTTACCTTGTGCCCATGTTCACATTGAAAGACAAACCAATCAGCATTGATACTCGATACTTGATACCATTGACATAATTTTAGAAGTTTCCTTACTTTAAAAGAAAATAAGAAACAATACCTCTCACCATTCCAAATATGTCCCAAGCTAACAATTTTAAGACTGCCTTTTGGAAACAGTTGAATAGCTATTACTTTATGAAGTAGTATGGCTGCATCTCAAAAAGAAACAATTTAGACTTGTGTCTTTAAAACCTTGCTTCCATTTAATTCTGTGTGTAAAAAAATACAGAAGTAACAAATTCAGTATTTCTACTGAATGGAATTTTCTTCATTTGTTTGGTCATGGCTTGTCTTGAGAATTTTATATAAGAAAATGACTTTTCCCCCAGTGGATTAATATTCATTAATATTAATTTTCTACAGAATTCTTATGTACAGCTCCTAGAAGTTGGTGGAATTCTTGAGTCATATTCTGGTAGGTGTGCTTAGAGTTTTAGATTTAATACCACAGGCAATAAACCAAGTTGGAAGGGCAAATAAAAGTGGTCAGATTACTTTTATATTGAGTTTTCTGAAATACAAAAATGTTAAGCCATCAAGCTAGTTTTGTTGGGTAATAAAACTAGATGATTTTTAAAGTTTTTTTTGTTTTTTTTAATTTAAATTTTCATTTTATTGTCAAGTTGATGTAGGTATGGGTTACAGTTACATAAGTAAGGTAGTGTGTACATTTCTTGTTGAACTTGTTTCCCCTTCCCTCATTTTTCTCTCACTTTCCCTCCCCACAATCCCCCCCCCAAGTTGTACAGATCATCTCCAACCTATTGTCTTGTGAATATCACTGTTACATTGGATCCCTCTTTGTCCTTTGAAAACTAGGTTTTAATCCTTCTTTTCCTGTTTTATATGTTTACTTGCATGCAGAATCTGGTTAATTTATACTTCCATTATTAGCAAAGCTTACATGTGTGAATTCGTAAATTTTATTGTTATTTGCGTTTCTCCTGATATAGCTGTTAGTTTATTTTAAATTTTACCTTCAGCCCTTTGCTCAAAAAGTAGTAGGATCACCAGTCTAAAGCTTAACACATAAATAAGTAGAAAGAAACCAATTGTTTGTGTAATTTTGACTATTACCTGTATGTTTTAAGCAATGAAGATTTGGTGTGTTTTAAAATTATTGATTAAACTAGCCAAATGTGAAACTTATGTAACATTAACTATCTAAACTTGTTTACTTATAGTGTGACATTATAACTTAGGTTTGTATTTCACATCCACATAGGAGCAGAAATTTTATCTGTCATTCTACAGTTTAGCTTTGCCAAGGGGAAGACAGAAGTGCTATGAGGAGAGAAATGTGGCCTGGGGTTGAGGATGCAGTCACTCTGATTGATGGACAGGAACAGTTCATGGATTCTGTGGAGACCAGAGCTACATATTCCCAGACCTATATGAGCTATCAAATGTGGACTGACTGAGAAATTGCTCCTGTCTCATTTCTTATCCTTCCTAACATGACAGGGAGAAATGCTCTTCAAATCATAACAAATCATTTGACACGTGGTAACAGAAGATCAAAAGGATTCTACGACCCTACATGAGAACAAATGTTGTGAAGAGATGGGAGTTGTTTGAATTGTGAAGTGTTTGTTGTTTTTGTTCGTATTTTTTGAAAGTTGTGTGTTGTCTTAGACAGACCCTGGAAGTGGAGCATTGGAATTCTGCAATAATATAGATCATTAGTTATATTACCTTGGATTACTTAGGTTATTTTGCTGAATCTCAACTTTCTAACTGCCAGATGGGCACAGTGATTACACCTGTATTACATATTTGCTTTGAAGAACCATTTACTGATTGTACAGAATGTAGACAGCATATATTAGGTGTTCTTATTTTTTTCATTTGAAGTAATGAATGTTGTTTTTCCTTTGATCTTACAATTCTTCAGTTTCCTGAGATTTGTAGGTATTTTTATCAGTAAGATGTTTATTTCATCACTCAAGATGTATTTTTGAGGGTATACCATGTAACAACAGGCAATGCTCTGGATTTGGGGAAATTCCCAGTGAAGGAAAAAGAGTGAGAGGTTAAGACAGAGTAATTGCTAGGATGGGCTGTTAAGGGAGTATTTGTGCTGTGACTTCAAATAAAGTAGTGGGAATGAGGGGAAGAGTGTTCTAACAATAGGTTTCAGGTGCACTCAGCCCCAGAGGAAAGCCCAGTTGGCATGTTCAGGGAGCCACAAGCAGACCAGTCAAGTGGTGATAACTGGTGATGAACTTGTGGTAGGAAAAAGTACATATCAGGTCCTATCATAAGGGGAGTCAAGCAAGCCACTGGATAAATTGTAAGTACAGTGGCACAGCTTTGTACATTTTGAGAATGAGGGCTACGCATGGTGATATACTTCTGTAATCTCAGCTATTTGGGAGAAAGAAATAGGCTCACAGTCTGAGGCCACCCTAGGCAAACTTAGTGAGATACCATCTGGAAATAAACCAAAAGCAATCAGAACTGGGTGTGGCTCATGGTGGAGCATGCCTTTCATTCAATCCCAATTCCCAATACAAACAACAACAACAACTACTACTGGGTGGAGAATGGGGTAACAATATGGAAAGAGGGAGATCTGTTAGAAGCTATTGCAGTGGTTTAGAAATTAAGGGGTCTTAGACCAGCCAGGACTGATAAAAGTGAAAAACAAAACAATACCAAATGAAAGGCCTGATGCTATTCTGAACCACAAAGCAGATACTTCTCATGAATCTTTTATAATGCACGTAACAGGCTAAAGCATGTTATCACTCTTTAGAGCTATTTGCCCAAGGATAAGCTCCAGAAGTACAAGTCATGCTCTCTTTGGTTTCTATTTCTTTTTCCCTTCTTATTTACCTAACGCAAAATAGAAAAGAAAATTTGTTTCTTTTTTTATTTTTAAAATGACATGTACTGTAATGTGGGAGAAAAATTGTAAGGTGGGCAGGTTGAGGGGAATGAAGGAGAAGTTATATAATACTTTCTAATTCTTTTTTTTAAATTTTTTTTAATATTTTGTAAACTAACACATTGAAACTATAACACTTATAACAAATTGTTGTTCGAAGTGTGGTCCAGGGACATCTGGGAGTCCCCAAACCTTCCCAAAGGATTTGTACAGCATAAATCTTACCTTCCTTTGTACCTGAGCTCAGGATTCTTTTGTTTCAACCTTCTCAGTGCCAGAATCATTTATCATACACCATCATACCCAGGTTTTCCATTGAGTTTTAAAGTAACAAAGACAGTGCTTTACTAGGGTTTCTAATTCCATAGTATACTAAACTTATAAAAACTAGAGATTTCCTTTTGTTGAGTTTTAGGGTAGAACCCACACAAAATTATGTGCAATTATCTACAAAGGCTACCTATTTACTAGTCATATACTTGAATTCTTTTTATTAAAAAATCAATGGACACTAATTAAAATTTTTCTCAGTATGAAGTTTAGTGTTAAGGGTGACATTGATGAGTGATGCATTATATTATGTGGTATTGAAACCCCTTTGTGCAATTACTTAAAGATAATACAAATATTAAAAGCCTAGTATAATTAATATATGTAAGTCAAAGATCTCTGAACTTCCTATAATCTTTTAAGATGGTAAGCAAATCATTAGAGCAGACCATTTGAAATATGTCGGTGTATCAAAATTGTTTGTAAGATTAAGATGTGCACTGATTTATACCAAAAGCAATAAAGATTCATCTGCAAGCAGGCAGCTAATGTTTTGAGATAAAATTAACACAAACAGTTAATTACAAAATCTGCATCTAGTGGCCTTAGAAAAGACTGCCTCTTCTATTGATTTCCATCAGACTTGGATAATGAAGTTCTGAAAAGTATTTTACTTTCAGGCTTTTCTTGGTATTGATCAACAATGATGCCTGGAACTTCTCCACGTGTCAACAGATATTGACAGGATTCATAATATGCTGTGTGTGTCATTTTGTAAGTGGAAACAACATATGGCTATTCCTTATCTTTTACAACCTTTCCACTGGTCACTGAGACTTCTGCTCTTCTCAAAAGGTGTAAGGGGAAAAAACAAAACAAACACAACTACCAATTAAGAAAGCTCAATTATCTTTTACATGAAATAATCGTTTCATGCAGATTCTACACATAAAAATCCATTAAAAACTGTAGACATTTTTCTATTTTTAAAACATTTTTGCATGAAAAGAGCATTTTTGGAGATTCTATTAATTTCTGATACTTACATGTTATCATCAAAATAAGATAAAATTAAATCAAATATCATTAGTGAGAAAATTTCCTAGATATTGTGTAATTTGTAGTTGAAATGTAGAGTTCAAACTTTTAATTTCTATTTAATTATATACACATATTTTTTATTTCATTTATCTTTTTGGAAATTTTCTCACTCATAAACTCTTCCATGGGAAAACTGAAATCAGGCTTTAAGAAAGTATATATTGCCTATGAAAAATGTTTTTGAAATAAGTGTTTGTCACCTAAACTGACAGCTACCACTCTTTGTTTAGAAATAAATACAATGACTCCTGGATTATCCTTTAGTTGTTATATGTTATAGGTCATAATGTAAGCTGCAAAAACATTAAACAGCTTAAATGTGTGATTCTCACTTAATATTGGCATCAGATAATTGCATAGTTGGAAAGAATACTGACACCCATATTTGAGATATAGAAATTGAACCAATAATTAAATATAAAATTATGCTAATTTTCAAATTAAAATAACTGTAGGAAAAATAACTTATACTAGTCTTTTACACTTTTCAATAATAAAGTGACAAATTAGTTTTTACTAAATCATAAAACATGGTCTTGAATTAGTTTCATCCATATAAATAATGGCAATATTTGTTTACCACTTCAGAATTCCAAAGCACTTGTAGTATTTTATTAGATTAATATTTACTAGCTAACTTTCAAAAACAATTTTAAATTCCTTACGCTATCTCATTGTCATTTTTTTCAATCAAATACATTTTAGTGACATCTTTTTGAGAAATGTTTATGCTTTAAAATTATTATTTGCCAGGCTGGGAAGGTGGCTCAGTGGTAGAGTGCTTGCCTTGCATGTATGAGGCTTTGGGTTCGATTACTCAGTACCACATAAGCAGACAAAGCCAGAAGTGGCGCTGTGGCTCAAGTGGTAGAGTGTGAGCTTTGAGCTGAAGAGCTGAGGAACAGCGCCCAGGTCCAGAGTTCAGGCCCCACGACTGACAAAAAAAAAAACAACAGATAAATAAAAACAATTATTAATTGCATCTGAGAAATAGAGACACTGTTCCGAAATGAAAGGTCCCATGAGAAACATTAGGGCAAAACTTGGCTATTCCTGCGCTTGTAAAAGATAGAGCTAGCTGTGAGCACAACCACAGAGCAAGGGCTCAAGGCCCTAAGTTCAATATTCAGTACTGGAAAACAACAATGAACAAAACAATCGCAGCAAATGAAACAAAACACCACGAGGCACAACACAACCTCTAGATGAAACAAGTATTAGTGTGCCATTCAATAAAATTCTTGGTTTCTACTTATTCTCATTACCTATGTATGTTAGATTTTGTAGCTTTCAGGTATATGGAAATATCAGTATGTATGTGTAACACTTCTCATTAACTCAAAATTTATTATTGTATCTAAAAGTGGTTGAAAGAAACATTAAAAAATTCTAGTCACAAGTGAGGCTAGTCAGATATATGAAATGACAAAAGATCCTGCCTGAACTGCTGCTGTTTGTGGAAATAAAAATATGAAAAGAGAGGGAATGGAAGATTTTTAAGTAGTGAATCTGACAATCCCTATTTAATAATATCATCATCACCACTGTAGAAAATACAATAATTGGAAGTGTTATGTTTATCTATTTCTTTTCTTAATTTTCTTTTAATCTCATTTAAGCTTATTGAAACTGGATCTTAAGAGGTTGAGACTATTGCTTAGGGGGTGCTTAAAAGAAAGGAGGAAGAGGGGAAGGAATAAGAAGTAAAAGGAGGAATAAAGAAAAAGGTGGAAAGAACTAAGTTTATAGTTGTTTTCTTTGCTTATCAGGCCTGTTTTTTAATTTGTGTACTTTTGGAGGTTTCACTGGTCTCTTGGAAATGTTCTCTCTCTTTTGTCCCTTGGTTTTTCTAGGAATCTGGTCTTTAGATAGCTGACGTATTTGATAGAAATAAGCCATTGCTAGGAGGACATTGTCATAATTTTGAGACTTTAAGCCTTGCCTGGGATGTTTCATATAAGGAAAGAATAAATTAGCAGTTTGATGGGGTGGGGGGAAGAGGGTTAGAGTAGTTACAATGAATTATCGCATTATCTCATGAATATGTAGCAATTCAAATTGATTTTGGTAAATCACTTTATATTCTTTGTTATTACTGTTGAATGATTTGTTTTGTGGGGTAAGAAATTTCAAAAATATAAGGAATGTTTGAAAATAAATAAAGCAGAGGTAATGTGAAAGGATAGAAGACAGAAGAGCTACCTGTTATCATTGAAGTATACAAAGGCAACCCAGCAGTGCTTGGTTAAGACGAACGTTTGTTGAAGACAAGAAAATAGTTTTGCTTTTTTTTTTTTTGGTGAATTATCATTATGGTTTTCTTATGACCTCTCTTGGATTGTACTATGCTTGAACATTTTCCCTCAAATGTATCCTGAATGTTATGAACTTTTTTTTAAACCACACAATTCATTTGAGATATTTGTAGTTTTTTTATTTATTTTTATTGTGAAAATACTGTACAGAGGGGTTACAATTACATGGGCAAGATAATGAGTACATTTCTTATCAAGCATAGTAGCCTCCTCCTTTGTTTCTCCTTCCCATCCTCCTCCCCACCCAATCCTCCTCCCCTTCTCCCCCCCAAAGTTGTAAAATTTGTTTTCAACCTAACGAATTGTACATCTCATTGTTGCAATGGGTCCACCTGTATCCCTATTTAAACGATTTGTTTTTATCCTTCCCCTCCACAAATTATACCAACATCAAATACAGTGAAAGCAGGGGTTATACCGTGGGGGAGGGTGATATACTTTTAAAAAGATGCCTATTTCCTAGTCACTGTATATTGTATAATTAAAGTGGATTGAGCTTGAATAACTCTAGGATAAATAAGTCTTCTTATTGAAGATCTGCTGAATATTTCTCTTCATGTGAGCATAACATATAGTAAAGAAAGAAGAGTATTTTTTGTAATTACACAATATAGCGGTGGATCTGTCATAAAGTGAAAAGTAGACAAACAGAAATATACCAATTTGAGGTAAATTGGAAGTTTGACTAGCCGAATTGTTTTCTAAATGGAAGTTAAAGTTCATGGTCTCGTTTTTTCCTATCGTCAATTTTTTAAAATTCTTTTAACATTTATCAAATAAAACGGAAGGTAAGTAGATTTGAGAGAGTTAGCCATTAACACTCAGTGAAAATATGAATTCAGATTTCCAAAGGTATTTAAACACTAATTGGGTTTTGACGTTCCAAATACTCTGCTTGATTCAACACTAAGATATAAAAATAAATACACACGTCTTCTTATTTCATGGAATCTATCCAAACCACAAGCTAAAAGTATCAAAATACAGTCTAATACAAACAAAAGCAATAAGATTAACAACAAAATAGTTCTGTGAAGATATCTATCTCAACTCATCTTTCCAAATTAAAAAAAAAAGTTCATGGACAGTCTCTTTACATTTTCAGATCAAAGAAATTTAGATTCACTTCAGAATTCTTGGACACTTCCCTAAATTGTAAATTGTTGAACTCTCATAGGGTAAGAATTTTCTTAAGTCTTCTAAAAGCATAGAGGAAAATGAAATTATTTTTCTCTTCTCAATTTGCAAAAGGTTACTTTAGACTGGGCCATCTATACTACCCAATGAATCCAAGATACATGTAACTTTTTGTAAACAAATAGAAAAAATAAAGTTTTACATAGAAGATAAACTCCCATTTGTGGGAAAATTTTGGTTAAGGAAAATTAATCTAACTCTGAAAAGTCACTCTTCATATTTTCTGAGTGAATCCTTTTTGTTTACCTTCCATAGCATTTGTATGACACAATTAAAGCAAGTGCATCTAACTGTAAAAAGAAAATACAAAAAAAAATATAGACTCACTCTTTTTTAGATAGACAAATCAATCCTGAAAATTTTACTTTTAGATTGTGATTACTGTTAAGGATAATTGGACATAAAAGTTGAAGTGCTCAAAAATATACATGAACTTCAAAGACTGTAGTATTAGACTGTGAAGAAGTATTCATGAGAATTACTTTAAATACCTAGCATATCAAGACCTAATAAATAAAAGAAAAGCCTTAATGGGGAAATTTTAAAAATAGCTATAAAAGTACTCATATAAATTACAAAGTTATTTAATTATATCATGTATTATATAATTTTATGGCAAACCATGTTGCATCTTCTTAGGATTATAGTCTATTCTTTCAAGGACAAAGAAATATAAATGTAGGTCAAAATCTTAACACATTTGGAGTAAAATTCTAACATGTCATGCTTGCTGATATGGACACAGCTTTTATTAAACATTTTAATTGTTCTTTGGAATGCTGACTTAAGGGTAGTTTTGTTAGTGCTTCTAAGCTTCAGACTTAATAAAGCTGAGACTGTTTTAATATATTCTTTAGACTATTTCCTAATAGCAAATCCCTTGGATGTGTATAAATGCTTTAGGTCTGAAAGAATGTTATTAAGAAATTGAAATTTTAATTAAATTTTTCTTGGTATACAAGGCATAATTCTGACACATTAAGAACAGAATCTTGTGGCAACAAACATTTGCTACAAACATATAGAGCTTTTATTGTAATATTCCCACTTACTGATTGTAGATTATTTTGTGTGCTATCTGATGATATAGCTTCATTGCCGACTCATAACTTCCTGATTAGCCACTGAATGCTATCTTTTCTCCTTGGATTTCTTTTAGAACTTAGATGCCTTCTCTCCATGCTGTTAAATCTTGGTAATAAATGGTCCTCTTGCCAAAAAAAAAACCCCACAAAAAAACAAAAAACAAAAAAACAAAACCCAAAACAAAACAAACACACCACTTTGTAAAAGGTCTTGACCCTTTTTTATGACCACCTTTTTCAAAGACTAGCTAATGTGACTAGAAGGGCATTTTATAGATTGAATTCTCTTAAAACAAAAGAGCATTATTTTACAAAGATAGAGTGGTTGGGACCCGATCAAGACTCTCAGAGAAATCTCCAAGTTTGCCTTGCAAAGGTGAGTAGGAAGTATTCCAGAGTTGCAGGTGACTCAATATTTATTTGTTGTGCAAATTAATATATCAATATGCTAGCCCTCAGGGTGACAGTATTAGTAGGTGGCTCTTGGGGAGGGATTAGGTCATAAGGGTAGAATTCACATCACTGGGATTAGTGGCCCTGAAAAAGCAGATGCCAGAAAGCTAACCATTCCTTTCTAACATGGGAAGACTCCAAAGTAGCATCGCTCTGACACCAGAAAAGCAATTCCTCACCAGACACTGAACCTAGCCATGCCTTGATCATGGACTTCCTACCACATAGCTGTGAGAGAGAAATTTCTATCTTTAATAGATGTCTAGTTTATGATATGTTATTGTAGCCTGAGAAGACTAACATAAGTTGAATATGAACAAGTACTTCTGGGATATAAAAATATAGGTTATTTTAAGTCAGAGAGAGACAGAGACAGAGAAAAAGACAGAGCAAGATAGATATACAGACAGACAGAGACCCAGAGAGTGACAGAGAGACAGAGGAAGCAAGAAATCAACAAACACAAGTCAATATAGGCTCATGTACACAGCTTTCAGAATTTTAGCAGACAACTCAACAAAAACAAGCAGAACAAATATAAGATGAAGAAATAAAAGTATACAATGGCCAGGAAATTAAAATTCTTATACCACATCATAGAAAACAATCCCTGCCTATCCACAGGAAAATAGCATGACTGCATGTACATTTCAGATACTACTTATCTGTAATTTTAACTGAAAGCTGGTTTAAGGAAAACAAGTTCTGTTCTCTGAGTTTTGTTGAGCTTGCATTTCAAACCTACTAGATAATTTGGAGCAAGAAAAAGAGGTTTTATAGAAGTACAAACAGATGAGTAACGTGAGCTGAGATTCTTCTATGTTCTTTGAAGATATGATAACGCATGCTTGTCTTTAGAAAGCAGTCTAGAATACATTTGAAACACTAAAATATGATTCCCAGACTTTTGTTTTAAATCCTGAATCTATTACATGCTTTTTATGAAACTTCAAATCTATCCAAGTCATACATTTTTCTTTCTTTATAAGACTAATAATGACTAGTTAGATTAGCCTCTTTCAGTACAAGATCACACACAAAAATTATGTTTCATTAAAAGTTGCATATTGGGATGATTACAAGAAGTAGTGCTAATTCAAACAAAATTTGAAGGTCCACTAGTTTCAGATATGACTGGATACTGGAGTTCCACCAGCCACTAGGATCTTGGTGCTTCTCTTTTCTGTGAGGTATTTATTTCCATTATTGAACAAAGCAGGAAATTCAGCAGTTCTTGGCTTATATTCTACAAATGTATAAGTTGCCTGGGAAAATGACATTACTTCTCATTCAACATTGCAATATCAGTCCTAGATCGAGACATCTTATTGGTCTCTGTAGGATTTCCAGATCAAATTGAGTGTGCCAATTACACATCAGATTTTCAGATAAGTAATCAATCTTTTTAAAGTAGGATCTAAACATTGCATACAGTGTATTTATATTAACAATGACTTGTATATCTGAATTTAAATAAGGCAGAAGCCTTCTATTTTATTTGCTGATTCTTCTTGGTGATTGAGAAAAGGACATCTAGAAGGGTCCTTATAGCAAAAATTATTTTAATATTATCTGAGAAGACATGCTATACAAACATAAACATGCAAACAAAAATTGTTTTATATAAATAGTATCTACCAAAACACCTCCCATAAAGATTATATCGTATGTTAAAAATACTTTTTAAGTATTTAAAATTAAGAGCTTTGTAAGCTCTTAGCCCAGAGAAATCACTGAGAAATTACTGAACTTATGATAATTAATGAGAAAACCTCAGTAATTTTTCCTTCTATTTGCACTACTTTCATTTTCCTAATTTTGATGCATAAGTATATGCCCTATTAATTAAACATTGAACACACCTCTATTTCAGATTTTTCCATTTAAATTTTAAATAGGAAAAATGGAAAGAAACAGTGGAATATTGTTAATATCTTCATGCATGATTTTCCTCTTATCCAATAGGATTAATTTCTAGATACAGAACTTCCAAGCTCAGAGAGAGTGGCCCTTTGAAATCCTTTATACTCAGGCTGAGCATTCTAATAGTTATGCAGAAATCCATAGGAGACCATTGGCTAGATAAGTATCTCCTATTCACAGGTGCCACTGTATTTTCAGTAATTTCTTTCTGAGCTGCATTTTATAATCTAAATTCTAACTCCTAATTCTCAGCGTGCCTTAATGCAGAAATCAAAGGTCAGGGTTAAAATTTGCTGTTTGTGTACTTTGACCTGGGATAAGTGTCTCAACTCACATTCATATAGGAAAAGTTCTGCTCAGGGTACATGAAAACAGAATGATATCACCATTTCCAAACCTATTTATTCCTTCTATGATGATTCTTCCAACATATCTGTAACATAATACCAGCAACAATGAGGTATATGAGGAATACTTGCAATAAGTTTGTTAGATTACAGTTCTAAACTATTAAACATGCAGCATGTGTATATTTTCTATGTTGGGGGCTGAACTCAAGGTTTTATGCATACAAGGCCAGAGCTAGACTATTGAGCTATATCCCCAGGCCCTTTGCTTAGTGTGAAAGAGAACTATTTGAACAACAAAGAATATATCTACTATTACTTACCTCCTTGGTCTTTTCAGTCAACAAACCTTTGTGAAGACATGCTGATTTTTAAGCACCATTCTTGGGGGGGGCATAGTTTTATTTACAGTAACAGCTGTGAAGAAAATTGATATTTTTTTAAAAAAAACAAAGTCATAATTTAGGTTAATTTAAGGACTACGAATGTCCACAAAGAATTCTGGTGCATAATGCCATTTGATTATGGTTAGCAGCTCTTCTTAATTTTTTTTAAAATTCATACTTACACTAAGGAGTGTTTTAGGTTATGTTGTACATGCTGGTCTGAAAGTACAAAAATATACTTTGTCCATTTTTAGAAACAGAGGCAAGACTTACTTGATTCACAGTGCGTAAACGTAGCAGTGCTATATAGAGAGCAATTTGGCAACAGTTAAAACATTTCACACCCTCAGTTATTTCAGAAACAATGCTGTTTTGTTGCTTTGACCATAAGAGAGAAGTAGAGACAGAACTTCCCTGGCATATATAGCTTACTGGCATATATACAGAAACAAGCTCATTAGTGCTGAAATCCATCTTCTTATAACGGTTGAGAATGAGGAGAGAAAAACCAATCTGTTTGTTCCCTATTTCATATTCATGAGGCTGCTTATGAGGCAGTTTGATTGACAGTCTTGGTATATGTTGTCTGCTTTCTTTAGATGGAGCTGGGGGTTTTCGTTCACCTATCACTCACTTTCACTTTGCTAACCAAGGTCCATTGTGGCTCTCTTTTCACTCTCTAAATTGTGTTGTGATAAATTGCCCACTTGGGAGTTTTTAGGACATCTTAATCCCAGTCTGACAGAAATCTCTTCGATAAATAATCTACCATCCCTGATGCCAAATGCAAGTGGATCAGTGGACAAAGATTTATGACAGCTTTCACGGAATGAAAAGTGGCAGCAGCACACAGGTTTTACTAGTGTTCTGAGAACCCAGGACTGGCCTCCCCTTCCTAGTGTCACTGTCCCCAGATATATTTGATTTAGATGTACTCTACAGATTTTGCTTTAAAGTTCTTGTTCTATGTATATATGCATGTATGCATACATGCATGTATGTATGCATGTATGCATGTGTGTGGCTAGCATGAGTGTACCTACAGGAGAGACTATATTCATGTATGTAGTGTGCATTCATGTACATCTATATATCAACATGAATATGAAATCTTTTATGAATAATTGGATCCATTTTTAATAAATTAAAATTTTTAATAATCCATTTTAAATGACAAAATAAATTATGTTTTCATATGTTCTTTTAAAACATGTGTATATTCTGGAATGGCTAAATGAAACTTTAAAAAGTATGTGCTACCACACATATTTAATCATTTTTTTGTAGTGAAAACACTCAGAATCTACTCCCTTAGGAATTTTGAATATACTACATTATTTTTAACTATAGTCACTACCTTGTACAACAGATATTTTGAAGTTACTCTTCTTATCTAATTGAAATTGTATGCATTGGATAAATGAGGGACTGATAAAATAGATAATGAGAATGAGTAGTACTAATGCTGATAAAATATAGAGGTCTCAAAATTATGTACAGCAGCTTTTATTAAAATCACAGTTACAGAAGCAAACTAATAGTTTGTGAATTCAGCTGACTAGGTGACTTGTATAAAATTAATTTTTGTTCAAAATTTTTACTGAGAAACTTCATAAAGTTGTCTGCATAGATGTCAATCTAATTATAATTAATAGTTGAATCTAAGTTATTTGGAGATAACTTGGCATGTGACAGAAATAGCAAAAAATAAATGTTGTAAGCTGGATAACTAGCCCTTTTTAATTTAATGTAAATTCTACAGTTTACAAAGGTTTTAAATGATATCTAGCCATAATGGTGTGCAATTAGCATACATGTAAAAATAGAACTAAATAACCTTTGTGTATACTATGTTTATGTATATATTTATTTGTTCATATGTAATGCATATTCATTAAACATTTAAAGGTTAAGAGATAATTTGAAGGATCAAATTTAATATTGAGACAATTTTATGAACTCTTACATCATTATACATGGACTGTGAATTATGTCACTCTAATACAGAAGCACCATTCTTTGTGTAAAGTGACAGACACCTTTTCTAGCCCCTAAGGTATATGCTGGCACAAGTTCACAGCAAGTCAGAGTGTGACATGTTGCTGTTAGAAATTAGATGGCTTTATAAGCCTCTTAGGAGGGTACATAATGATCTCCAGACTTAATTAATGAAAAAAGGGTAGGGTTTTGTATCATGTATCATGAGTTTGTTTAGTGTGCAAATACTAGAAACAATTCAGGGTTGGAAAAATTTGATTTTGTAGGTCTAACAATGTAAACCAAAAAAGCATAATGTTTCCGTTATTGTAGAAGTCTAGAGTCTTCAGAAAAACCTTATAGAGGTTATTGCATTCCTACTAAGTGCCAGATGCGTTTCCTTAACCTCTAGAGCTACTGATAGGTGATGGTCTAAAACTGTTTCTGGCCTGAGCAATGAAAACCCAGCACCTCCAATTTAGTAAACTAGTGCCCAAATCAAATACTAGTACATATAATTTGTTAAACAATCTCAAATCATTTCTTACTTTTTTTTCCCCCCGCCCCTGGTCTTGGGGGCTAGAACGCTGGGTCTGGGTGCTCAAGGCTAATGCTCTACCACTTTGAGCCACAGCACCACTTCTGGTTTTCTAGTGGTTTATTGGAGATAGCAGTCTCACGGACTTTCCTGCCCAGGCTGGCTTTGAACCATGATCCTCAGATCTCAGCCTCCTCAGTAGCTAGGATTACAGGCATGAGCCACCGGCATCTGCCATCTCTTACTATTGAAATTAATAATCCTACAAAGTAGGATAACTATTAAATAACACACAATAGCACTTGTTACTTTATAAATCTTTTCATTGTTGATCGACTCATTTGACATATGAAATGATTTCTGATCAAACACATTAAAGAAGAATAAACTGGGCCGGGAAGGTGGCTCTGTGGTTGAGCGCTTGCCTTGCATGCATGAAGAACCTGGGTTTGATTCCTCAGCACCACATAATCAGAAAAAAAAAAAACAAAAAACTGGAAGTGGCACTGTGGCTCAAGTAGTAGGGCGCTAGCCTTGAGCTGAAAAAAAATCTGAGATACAGCACTGAGGCCCAGAGTTCAGCCCCTTACACACACACACACACACACACACACACACACACACACACACACACACACACACACACACACACACACACCAAAAAAAGAATAAAGAAAAGTAATATACTGAGCCCCAGAGAGAATGATAATTTTCTTAAGATCTTAAGGTTGACTGATCTCAGACTACAGAATTCTACAACTGACCCTTTTCTGACTCAAAAGCAAATAAAACAGCCTTCCTCTCCCTCTATTCCCACCCTGGGCATTGACTGACTAGTTACTGGCAGTAGTGTTTGAGACCAGGGATAAACCCAAACAACCAGGATTCCTTCTGCCTAAAAATATAACACTGCCTTTTATGAGAACAGTTCTAATCACTCTCATAGCATGAGAAGATTTTTGAATTTTATAAATACTTAAATTTCATCCAGTATATCTAATTCTTTTTGTTTTTGAAATAAACAAGTCCAAGGATGTATGGTTGAAAGCATTCTCTAAAGAGTGTGGTTGGGAGAGATGGGCAAGAATAATGATATCAATTAGGATGCATTATACTGATATGTTGAATTGATGCTTCTTTGCACCATTACTTGGGCAATAACAATACCTATACCCACATACATGTCATATAAACAGATATTAAAGAATATTACAAATAAATCTACTAACAATTACATTGAGCTCAGAACTTGTCTTAAAAACAAAAAAACGAGCAAATTAATATCAGTTCTGGAAATCAGGATGTTGACATCAGGTTGAGTTTGATCATCTTCAGTGTATATTTCTTCCATAGTACTTGCATATATTCCTACCAGATATCATGCATCTGGTATATTAGACTCTACATATATAGTAATGAAGTTCTCTTTGCATCTTTCCCTGTCAATAGTAGAAAGAATATCCATTATCAGAACACAAGGACTAAAACATGAAGCACTAAGAAAAAAGAGATTAAAATTAATAAGTGCAAGGAAACCTAAGTCTGCATTAATTTGCTCTAGTTTTATTTTCTTGCATTTCTCTTAAGGCTTTTAAAGAAAATAAAAAAATTTAATAGTTTTGAAGTAGTGTTTCTATATATTTTAATAAGCTCTGTAATCTATTATTCTCTCAAGTTAGTAATGTCATATTTGTAATGATAATTTTTTTACCCCTTTAAAAATTTGGGCTATTGTTATTAAATCTTATTGACAACTGTATTGGTTACCTTCTGCTATATTGAGACTCAGAAAGAGAAAATAAGCCTGGGAGCTTTGCTTGAGGGATCATATTGGAAATTGTTCTTTTAATTTTTTTTTGCAATTAAGCTCACATCTTTTAAAGGATATTTTTAATATTTGATTGAATTAAGCTAGTCACTTTATCTTCTAAATATCCACATATCTAATTTGGTTTACTTAATGTTTTCAGTTTAGTAGTATTGTTATAGATTACAAAATGAACTACGCATAGTTACAGGTTAAGGGTTACTATAATTAAGGTAACAAAAATCAAGGCAAAGTAAACCTTTGATCACAGGGTTACTGCCCACTAATTTAGCTCTTCTACTTGCCTTATTTATGGAAGAGAATTTTCATATTTGGTTATTTTTAATGGTCTTCCCATGTAAGAAAAACAGCGTTCTCTCTCTCCATATACATACATGCTGTCTTCATACATCCACAACTTTCTCATCTGAAAAATGATACATAGGGACTCTCTGTGTAGTAAGTGTATTTACATTAAACTAGTAAATATGATTTTGGTAATAGAAGATCTGGATTTAATATAATCATTTGGCAAATCGTATAAAATTCCCAATGATGTCTAATTTCATTAAGTGTGAGTTTAAAAAACATTATTACTATAAACCATAAAAAACAAATATACCTCTAGATATTAGTGAGAAATTTCAGGAAAAAAAGCACATTCTGTGGGATTTTTCTTCAGATTTTAATTAGCTGAGAATTTCCCCACCTCAATCTCCTGTGCTCTGTTGGAACTTGAACTCAGGGCCTGGGCACTGTCCCTAAGCTTTTCTTGCTCAAAGATAGTGCTCTGCCACTTCAGCCACAGGGAGCCACAGCCCCACTTCTGAATGTTTATTTGTTTACTGGAGTTAAAAGTCACATAGATTTTCCTGACTGGACTAGTTTCAAACTGTGCTCCTCAAAACTCAGCCTCCTTAATAGCTCTGATTACAGGTGTAAACCATTAGTGCCTAGAACTTTTTAATAAAGAATTTAAAGATGATACTTATATCCAATGAAAATATTAAAAAAGTCATACATAGATAAAATACGATGAAAACTAATGGAGAAAAATCAATTGACTTGCTTTAGTCTTTTATGAGAATTATTCTAATGCAATTTCCATATCTTATTGAGTCAATGTTTGTTCATACAGCATGCTTTTTCAATTTTCCTTCCTTCCTTCCTTCCCTCCCTCCCTCCCTCCCACCCACCCTCCCTCCCTCCCTCCCTCCCTCC